>NC_090449.1:438581743-438888356 GCF_031143425.1 Pleurodeles waltl
GATGATTCACTTCAACATATCATCAAGAATTAAAAGATGCAACAATTCAAAACGGTCCATTTTGGACCTTCCTGAAGCGTTCTGTGAGTCCGTGGGTCAATGATTTTCATAAAAAATCTGAACATTTAGCTTGAATTTCAAAATGACGCCAAATGCCGTTTAAATCACCTCCTGCAGTGCACAAACACTGTTTAAGTCCTTAATGTTAGTAAATCGGCCATTTTCATTCACTTGTATAAAATCTCAAACCTATGACTTTTGTCCCCATTGAGAGCATGGCAATGGCTCTAAACTTGTTTATTTAAGCCCCAAAAATGATGATTCACTTCAACACATCATAAAGAGTTAAAAGATAGAACAATTTAAAATGGTCCATTTTGGACCTTCCTGAACCATTTTGTGAGTCCGTGGGTCAATGATTTTCATCACAAATCTAACCATTTAGCTTGAATTCAAAATGACTCCAAATGCTGGTTAACCCCTTCGCTGCCAGGCCTTTTCCCCCTCCTGTGCCAGGCCTTTTTTTTTTGCCTATTTGGGGCAGTTCACACTTAGGCCCTCATAACTTTTTGTCCACATAAGCTAAACCAAGCCAAATTTACGTCCTTTTTTTTCCAACATCGTAGGGATTCTAGAGGTACCCAGACTTTGTGGGTTCCCCTGAAGGAGGCCAAGAAATTAGCCAAAATACAGTGAAAATTTCGTTTTTTTCAATAAAATTGGAAAAAGTGGCTGCAGAATAAGGGCTTGTGGTTTTTCCCCTGAAAATGGCATCAACAAAGGGTTTGCGGTGCTAAACTCAGCAGCTTCCCAGCTTTCAGGAACAGGCAGACTTGAATCAGAAAACCAAATTTTTCAACACAATTTTGGCATCTTACTGGGACATACCCCCATTTTTGCAAATTTTTTGTGCTTTCAGCCTCCTTCCAGTCAGTGACAGAAATGGGCATGAAACCAATGCTGGATCCAAGAAAAGTAGACAAAATTCTGAATTCAGCAAGGGGTCATTTGCGTAGATCCTACAAGGGTTTCCTACAGAAAATAACAACTGAAAAAGAAAAATATTGAAATTGAGGTGAAAAAAAACATCAATTTTTCTCTACGTTTTACTCTGTAACTTTTCCCTGCAATGTCAGATTATCGAAAGCAATATACCGTTATGTCTGCTGGACTCCTCTGGTTGCGGGGAAATATAGGGCTTGTAGGTTCATCAACAACCCGAGGAACCCAGAGCCAATAAATGAGCGGCACCCTGTAGTGCGTTTTCATTCTATACTGGGTATACAGCATATCATTTGCTGAAAAATAAAGAGTAAAAAATAGCTATCAAGAAAACCTTTGTTTTTCCAAAAAGGGCACAAGATAAGGTGTTGAGGAGCAGTGGTTATTTGCACATCTCTGAATTCCGGGGTGACCATACTAGCATGTGAATTACAGGGCATTTCTCAAATAGATGTCTTTTTTACACACTCTCCTATATTTGGAAGGAAAAAATGTAGAGAAAGACAAGGGGCAATAACACTTGTTTCGCTAATCTATGTTCCCCTAAGTCTCCCGATAAAAATGATACCTCACTTGTGTGGGTAGGCCTAGCGCCCGCGACAGGAAACGCCCCAAAGCGCAACGTGGACACATCCAAATTTTTTTAAAGAAAACAGAGGTGTTTTTTGCAAAGTGCCTACCTGTAGATTTTGGCCTCTAGCTCAGCCGGCACCTAGGGAAACCTACCAAACCTGTGCATTTCTGAACACTAGAGACCTAGGGGAATCCAAGATGGGGTGACTTGTGGGACTCGGACCAGGTTCTGTTACCCAGAATCCTTTGCAAACCTCAAAATTTTGCTAAAAAAAAACATGTTCCTCACATTTCTGTGGCAGAAAGTTCTGGAATCTGAGAGGAGCCACAAATTTCCTTCCACCCAGCGTTCCCCCAAGTTTCCCGATAAAAATGATACCTCACTTGTGTGGATAGGCCTAGCGCTCGCGACAGGAAACGCCCCAAAGCGCAACGTGGACACATCCAATTTTTTTAAAGAAAACAGAGGTGTTTTTTGCAAAGTGCCTACCTGTACATTTTGGCCTCTAGCTCAGCCGGCACCTAGGGAAACCTACCAAACCTGTGCATTTCTGAACACTAGAGACCTAGGGGAATCCAAGATGGGGTGACTTGTGGGGCTCGGACCAGGTTCTGTTACACAGAATCCTTTGCAAACCTCATAATTTGGCTACAAAAATACATGTTCCTCACATTTCTGTGGCAGAAAGTTCTGGAATCTGAGAGGAACCACAAATTTCCTTCCACCCAGCGTTCCCCCAAGTCTCCCGATAAAAATGATACCTCACTTGTGTGGGTAGGCCTGGCGCCCGCGACAGGAAACGCCCCAAAGCGCAACGTGGACACATCCACATTTTTGAAAGAAAACAGAGGTGTTTTTTGCAAAGTGCCTACCTGTAGATTTTGGCCTCTAGCTCAGCCGGAAAATAGGGAAACCTACCAAACCTGTTCATTTCTGAACACTAGAGACCTAGGGGAATCCAAGATTGGGTGACTTGTGGGGCTCGGACCAGGTTCTGTTACCCAGAATCCTTTGCAAACCTCAAAATTTGGCTAAAAAAACACATGTTCTTCACATTTTTGTGGCAGAAAGTTCTGGAATCTGAGAGGAACCACAAATTTCCTTCCACCCAGCATTCCCCCAAGTCTCCCGATAAACATGATACCTCACTTGTGTGGGTAGGCCTAGCGCCCCCGACAGGAAACGCCCCAAAGCGCAATGTGGACACATCCAAATTTTTGAACGAAAACAAAGGTGTTTTTTGCAAAGTGCCTACCTGTAGATTTTGGCCTCTAGCTCAGCCGGCACCTAGGGAAACCTACCAAACCTGTGCATTTCTGAAAACTAGAGACCTAGGGGAATCCAATATGGGGTGACAAGTGGGGCTCGGACCAGGTTCTGTTACCCAGAATCCTTTGCAAACCTCAAAATGTGGCTAAAAAAACACATGTGCCTCACATTTCTGGGGCAGAAAGTTCTGGAATCTGCGAGGAACCACAAATATCCTTCCACCCAGCGTTCCCCCAAGTCTCCCGATAAAAATGATACCTCACTTGTGTGGGTAGGCCTAGCGCCCGCGACAGGAAACGCCCCAAAGCGCAACGTGGACACATCCAATTTTTTGAAAGAAAACAGAGGTGTTTTTTGCAAAGTGCCTACCTGTAGATTTTGGCTTCTAGCTCAGCCGGCACCTAGGGAAACCTACCAAACCTGTGCATTTCTGAACTCTAGAGACCTAGGGGAATCCAAGATGGGGTGACTTGTGGGGCTCGGACCAGGTTCTGTTACCCAGAATCCTTTGCAAACCTCAAAATTTGGCTAAAAAAACACATGTTCCTCACATTTCTGTGGCAGAAAGTTCTGGAATCTGAGAGTAGCCACAAATTTCCTTCCACCCAGCGTTCCCCCAAGTTTCCCGATAAAAATGATACCTCACTTGTGTGGATAGGCCTAGCGCTCGCGACAGGAAACGCCCCAAAGCGCAACGTGGACACATCCAATTTTTTTAAAGAAAACAGAGGTGTTTTTTGCAAAGTGCCTACCTGTACATTTTGGCCTCTAGCTCAGCCGGCACCTAGGGAAACCTACCAAACCTGTGCATTTCTGAACACTAGAGACCTAGGGGAATCCAAGATGGGGTGACTTGTGGGGCTCGGACCAGGTTCTGTTACACAGAATCCTTTGCAAACCTCATAATTTGGCTACAAAAATACATGTTCCTCACATTTCTGTGGCAGAAAGTTCTGGAATCTGAGAGGAACCACAAATTTCCTTCCACCCAGCGTTCCCCCAAGTCTCCCGATAAAAATGATACCTCACTTGTGTGGGTAGGCCTGGCGCCCGCGACAGGAAACGCCCCAAAGCGCAACGTGGACACATCCACATTTTTGAAAGAAAACAGAGGTGTTTTTTGCAAAGTGCCTACCTGTAGATTTTGGCCTCTAGCTCAGCCGGAAAATAGGGAAACCTACCAAACCTGTTCATTTCTGAACACTAGAGACCTAGGGGAATCCAAGATTGGGTGACTTGTGGGGCTCGGACCAGGTTCTGTTACCCAGAATCCTTTGCAAACCTCAAAATTTGGCTAAAAAAACACATGTTCTTCACATTTTTGTGGCAGAAAGTTCTGGAATCTGAGAGGAACCACAAATTTCCTTCCACCCAGCATTCCCCCAAGTCTCCCGATAAACATGATACCTCACTTGTGTGGGTAGGCCTAGCGCCCCCGACAGGAAACGCCCCAAAGCGCAATGTGGACACATCCAAATTTTTGAGCGAAAACAAAGGTGTTTTTTGCAAAGTGCCTACCTGTAGATTTTGGCCTCTAGCTCAGCCGGCACCTAGGGAAACCTACCAAACCTGTGCATTTCTGAAAACTAGAGACCTAGGGGAATCCAATATGGGGTGACAAGTGGGGCTCGGACCAGGTTCTGTTACCCAGAATCCTTTGCAAACCTCAAAATGTGGCTAAAAAAACACATGTGCCTCACATTTCTGGGGCAGAAAGTTCTGGAATCTGCGAGGAACCACAAATATCCTTCCACCCAGCGTTCCCCCAAGTCTCCCGATAAAAATGATACCTCACTTGTGTGGGTAGGCCTAGCGCCCGCGACAGGAAACGCCCCAAAGCGCAACGTGGACACATCCAATTTTTTGAAAGAAAACAGAGGTGTTTTTTGCAAAGTGCCTACCTGTAGATTTTGGCTTCTAGCTCAGCCGGCACCTAGGGAAACCTACCAAACCTGTGCATTTCTGAACTCTAGAGACCTAGGGGAATCCAAGATGGGGTGACTTGTGGGGCTCGGACCAGGTTCTGTTACCCAGAATCCTTTGCAAACCTCAAAATTTGGCTAAAAAAACACATGTTCCTCACATTTCTGTGGCAGAAAGTTCTGGAATCTGAGAGTAGCCACAAATTTCCTTCCACCCAGCGTTCCCCCAAGTTTCCCGATAAAAATGATACCTCACTTGTGTGGGTAGGCCTAGCGCTCGCGACAGGAAACGCCCCAAAGCGCAACGTGGACACATCCAATTTGTTTAAAGAAAACAGAGGTGTTTTTTGCAAAGTGCCTACCTGTAGATTTTGGCCACTAGCTCAGCCGGCACCTAGGGAAACCTACCAAACCTGTGCATTTCTGAACACTAGAGACCTAGGGGAATCAAAGATGGGGTGACTTGTGGGGCTCGGACCAGGTTCTGTTACCCAGAATCCTTTGCAAACCTCAAAATTTGGCTAAAAAAACACATGTTCCTCAAATTTCTGTGGCAGAAAGTTCTGGAATCTGAGAGGAGCCACAAATTTCCTTCCACCCAGCGTTCCCCCATGTCTCACGATAAAAATGATACCTCACTTGTCTGGGTAGGCCTAGTGCATGCGACAGGAAACGCCCCAAAGCGCAACGTGGACACATCCAATTTGTTGAAAGAAAACAGAGGTGTTTTTTGCAAAGTGCCTACCTGTAGATTTTGGCCTCTAGCTCAGCCGGCACCTAGGGAAACCTACCAAACCTGTGCATTTCTCAAAACTAGAGACCTAGGGGAATGCAAGATGGGGTGACATGTGGGGCTCGGACCAGGTTCTGTTACCCAGAATCCTTTGCAAACCTCAAAATGTGGCTAAAAAAACACATGTTCCTCACATTTCTGTGGCAGAAAGTTCTGGAATCTGACAGGAACCACAAATTTCCTTCCACCCAGCATTCCCCCAAGTCTCCCGATAAAAATGATACCCCAATTGTGTGGGTAGGCCTAGCGCCCGCGACAGGAAACACCCCAAAGCGCAACGTGAACACATCCAAATTTTTGAAAGAAAACAGAGGTGTTTTTTGCAAAGTGCCTACTTGTAGATTTTGGCCTCTAGCTCAGCCGGCACCTAAGGAAACCTACCAAACCTGTGGATTTCTGAAAAATAGAGACCTAGGGGAATCCAAGATGGGGTGACTTGTGGGGCTCGGACCAAGTTCTGTTACCCAGAATCCTTTGCAAACCTCAAAATTTGGCTAAAAAAACACATGTTCCTCACATTTCTGTGGCAGAAAGTTCAGGAATCTGAGAGGAGCCACAAATTTCCTTCCACCCAGCGTTCCCCAAGTCTCCCGATAAAAATGATACCTCACTTGTGTGGGTAGGCCTAGCGCCCGCGACAGGAAACGCCCCAAAGCGCAATGTGGACACATCCAAATTTTTGAAAGAAAACAGAGGTGTTTTTTGCAAAGTGCCTACCTGTAGATTTTGGCCTCTAGCGCAGCCGGCCCCTAGGGAAACCTACCAAACCTGTGCATTTCTGAAAATTAGAGACCTAGGGGAATCCAAGATGGGGTGACTTGTGAGGCTCGGACCAGGTTCTGTTACCCAGAATCCTTTGCAAACCTCATAATTTGGCTAAAAAAACACATGTTCCTCACATTTCTGTGGCAGAAAGTTCTGGAATCTGACAGGAACCACAAATTTCCTTCCACCCAGCATTCCCCAAGTCTCCCGATAAAAATGATACCCCACTTGTGTGGGTAGGCCTAGCGCCCGCGTCAGGAAACACCCCAAAGCGCAACGTGAACACATCCATATTTTTGAAAGAAAACAGAGGTGTTTTTTGCAAAGTGCCTACCTGTAGATTTTGGCCTCTAGCTCAGCCGGCACCTAAGGAAACCTACCAAACCTGTGCATTTCTGAAAAATAGAGACCTAGGGGAATCCAAGATGGGGTGACTTGTGGGGCTCGGACCAAGTTCTGTTACCCAGAATCCTTTGCAAACCTCAAAATTTGGCTAAAAAAACAAATGTTCCTCACATTTCTGTGGCAGAAAGTTCTGGAATGGGAGAGGAGCCACAAATTTCCTTCCACCCAGCGTTCCCCCAAGTCTCAAAATAAAAATGATACCTCACTTGTGTGGGTAGGCCTAGCGCCCGCGACAGGAAACGCCCCAAAGCGCAATGTGGACACATCCAAATTTTTGAAAGAAAACAGAGGTGTTTTTTGCAAAGTGCCTACCTGTAGATTTTGGCCTCTAGCGCAGCCGGCCCCTAGGGAAACCTACCAAACCTGTGCATTTCTGAAAATTAGAGACCTAGGGGAATCCAAGATGGGGTGACTTGTGAGGCTCGGACGAGGTTCTGTTACCCAGAATCCTTTGCAAACCTCATAATTTGACTAAAAAAACACATGTTCCTCACATTTCTGTGGCAGAAAGTTCCGGAATCTGAGAGGAGCCACAAATTTCCTTCCACCCAGCGTTCCCCGAAGTCTCCCGATAAAAATGATACCTCACTTGTGTGGGTAGGCCTAGCGCCCGCGACAGGAAACGCCCTAAAGCGCAACGTGGACACATCCAAATTTTTGAAAGAAAACAGAGGTGTTTTTTGCAAAGTGCCTACCTGTAGATTTTGGCCTCTAGCTCAGCCGGAAAATAGGGAAACCTACCAAACCTGTGCATTTCTGAACACTAGAGACCTAGGGGAATCCAAGACGGGGTGACTTGTGGGGCTCGGACCAGGTTCTGTTACCCAGAATCCTTTGCAAACCTCAAAATTTGGCTAAAAAAACACATGTTCTTCACATTTTTGTGGCAGAAAGTTCTGGAATCTGAGAGGAACCACAAATTTCCTTCCACCCAGCATTCCCCCAAGTCTCCCGATAAACATGATACCTCACTTGTGTGGGTAGGCCTAGCGCCCCCGACAGGAAACGCCCCAAAGCGCAATGTGGACACATCCAAATTTTTGAACGAAAACAGAGGTGTTTTTTTGCAAAGTGCCTACCTGTAGATTTTGGCCTCTAGCTCAGCCGGCACCTAGGGAAACCTACCAAACCTGTGCATTTCTGAAAACTAGAGACCTAGGGGAATCCAATATGGGGTGACAAGTGGGGCTCGGACCAGGTTCTGTTACCCAGAATCCTTTGAAAACCTCAAAATGTGGCTAAAAAAACACATGTGCCTCACATTTCTGGGGCAGAAAGTTCTGGAATCTGAGAGGAACCACAAATATCCTTCCACCCAGCGTTCCCCCAAGTCTCCCGATAAAAATGATACCCCAATTGTGTGGGTAGGCCTAGCGCCCGCGACAGGAAACACCCCAAAGCGCAACGTGAACACATCCAAATTTTTTAAAGAAAACAGAGGTGTTTTTTGCAAAGTGCCTACTTGTAGATTTTGGCCTCTAGCTCAGCCGGCACCTAAGGAAACCTACCAAACCTGTGGATTTCTGAAAAATAGAGACCTAGGGGAATCCAAGATGGGGTGACTTGTGGGGCTCGGACCAAGTTCTGTTACCCAGAATCCTTTGCAAACCTCAAAATTTGGCTAAAAAAACACATGTTCCTCACATTTCTGTGGCAGAAAGTTCAGGAATCTGAGAGGAGCCACAAATTTCCTTCCACCCAGCGTTCCCCAAGTCTCCCGATAAAAATGATACCTCACTTGTGTGGGTAGGCCTAGCGCCCGCGACAGGAAACGCCCCAAAGCGCAATGTGGACACATCCAAATTTTTGAAAGAAAACAGAGGTGTTTTTTGCAAAGTGCCTACCTGTAGATTTTGGCCTCTAGCGCAGCCGGCCCCTAGGGAAACCTACCAAACCTGTGCATTTCAGAAAATTAGAGACCTAGGGGAATCCAAGATGGGGTGACTTGTGAGGCTCGGACCAGGTTCTGTTACCCAGAATCCTTTGCAAACCTCATAATTTGGCTAAAAAAACACATGTTCCTCACATTTCTGTGGCAGAAAGTTCTGGAATCTGACAGGAACCACAAATTTCCTTCCACCCAGCATTCCCCAAGTCTCCCGATAAAAATGATACCCCACTTGTGTGGGTAGGCCTAGCGCCCGCGTCAGGAAACACCCCAAAGCGCAACGTGAACACATCCATATTTTTGAAAGAAAACAGAGGTGTTTTTTGCAAAGTGCCTACCTGTAGATTTTGGCCTCTAGCTCAGCCGGCACCTAAGGAAACCTACCAAACCTGTGCATTTCTGAAAAATAGAGACCTAGGGGAATCCAAGATGGGGTGACTTGTGGGGCTCGGACCAAGTTCTGTTACCCAGAATCCTTTGCAAACCTCAAAATTTGGCTAAAAAAACAAATGTTCCTCACATTTCTGTGGCAGAAAGTTCTGGAATGGGAGAGGAGCCACAAATTTCCTTCCACCCAGCGTTCCCCCAAGTCTCAAAATAAAAATGATACCTCACTTGTGTGGGTAGGCCTAGCGCCCGCGACAGGAAACGCCCCAAAGCGCAATGTGGACACATCCAAATTTTTGAAAGAAAACAGAGGTGTTTTTTGCAAAGTGCCTACCTGTAGATTTTGGCCTCTAGCGCAGCCGGCCCCTAGGGAAACCTACCAAACCTGTGCATTTCTGAAAATTAGAGACCTAGGGGAATCCAAGATGGGGTGACTTGTGAGGCTCGGACGAGGTTCTGTTACCCAGAATCCTTTGCAAACCTCATAATTTGACTAAAAAAACACATGTTCCTCACATTTCTGTGGCAGAAAGTTCCGGAATCTGAGAGGAGCCACAAATTTCCTTCCACCCAGCGTTCCCCGAAGTCTCCCGATAAAAATGATACCTCACTTGTGTGGGTAGGCCTAGCGCCCGCGACAGGAAACGCCCTAAAGCGCAACGTGGACACATCCAAATTTTTGAAAGAAAACAGAGGTGTTTTTTGCAAAGTGCCTACCTGTAGATTTTGGCCTCTAGCTCAGCCGGAAAATAGGGAAACCTACCAAACCTGTGCATTTCTGAACACTAGAGACCTAGGGGAATCCAAGACGGGGTGACTTGTGGGGCTCGGACCAGGTTCTGTTACCCAGAATCCTTTGCAAACCTCAAAATTTGGCTAAAAAAACACATGTTCTTCACATTTTTGTGGCAGAAAGTTCTGGAATCTGAGAGGAACCACAAATTTCCTTCCACCCAGCATTCCCCCAAGTCTCCCGATAAACATGATACCTCACTTGTGTGGGTAGGCCTAGCGCCCCCGACAGGAAACGCCCCAAAGCGCAATGTGGACACATCCAAATTTTTGAACGAAAACAGAGGTGTTTTTTGCAAAGTGCCTACCTGTAGATTTTGGCCTCTAGCTCAGCCGGCACCTAGGGAAACCTACCAAACCTGTGCATTTCTGAAAACTAGAGACCTAGGGGAATCCAATATGGGGTGACAAGTGGGGCTCGGACCAGGTTCTGTTACCCAGAATCCTTTGCAAACCTCAAAATGTGGCTAAAAAAACACATGTGCCTCACATTTCTGGGGCAGAAAGTTCTGGAATCTGAGAGGAACCACAAATATCCTTCCACCCAGCGTTCCCCCAAGTCTCCCGATAAAAATGATACCTCACTTGTGTGGGTAGGCCTAGCGCCCGCGACAGGAAACGCCCCAAAGCGCAACGTGGACACATCCAATTTTTTGAAAGAAAACAGAGGTGTTTTTTGCAAAGTGCCTACCTGTAGATTTTGGCTTCTAGCTCAGCCGGCACCTAGGGAAACCTACCAAACCTGTGCATTTCTCAAAACTAGAGACCTAGGGGAATGCAAGATGGGGTGACATGTGGGGCTCGGACCAGGTTCTGTTACCCAGAATCCTTTGCAAACCTCAAAATGTGGCTAAAAAAACACATGTTCCTCACATTTCTGTGGCAGAAAGTTCTGGAATCTGACAGGAACCACAAATTTCCTTCCACCCAGCATTCCCCCAAGTCTCCCGATAAAAATGATACCCCAATTGTGTGGGTAGGCCTAGCGCCCGCGACAGGAAACACCCCAAAGCGCAACGTGAACACATCCAAATTTTTGAAAGAAAACAGAGGTGTTTTTTGCAAAGTGCCTACTTGTAGATTTTGGCCTCTAGCTCAGCCGGCACCTAAGGAAACCTACCAAACCTGTGGATTTCTGAAAAATAGAGACCTAGGGGAATCCAAGATGGGGTGACTTGTGGGGCTCGGACCAAGTTCTGTTACCCAGAATCCTTTGCAAACCTCAAAATTTGGCTAAAAAAACACATGTTCCTCACATTTCTGTGGCAGAAAGTTCAGGAATCTGAGAGGAGCCACAAATTTCCTTCCACCCAGCGTTCCCCAAGTCTCCCGATAAAAATGATACCTCACTTGTGTGGGTAGGCCTAGCGCCCGCGACAGGAAACGCCCCAAAGCGCAATGTGGACACATCCAAATTTTTGAAAGAAAACAGAGGTGTTTTTTGCAAAGTGCCTACCTGTAGATTTTGGCCTCTAGCGCAGCCGGCCCCTAGGGAAACCTACCAAACCTGTGCATTTCTGAAAATTAGAGACCTAGGGGAATCCAAGATGGGGTGACTTGTGAGGCTCGGACCAGGTTCTGTTACCCAGAATCCTTTGCAAACCTCATAATTTGGCTAAAAAAACACATGTTCCTCACATTTCTGTGGCAGAAAGTTCTGGAATCTGACAGGAACCACAAATTTCCTTCCACCCAGCATTCCCCAAGTCTCCCGATAAAAATGATACCCCACTTGTGTGGGTAGGCCTAGCGCCCGCGTCAGGAAACACCCCAAAGCGCAACGTGAACACATCCATATTTTTGAAAGAAAACAGAGGTGTTTTTTGCAAAGTGCCTACCTGTAGATTTTGGCCTCTAGCTCAGCCGGCACCTAAGGAAACCTACCAAACCTGTGCATTTCTGAAAAATAGAGACCTAGGGGAATCCAAGATGGGGTGACTTGTGGGGCTCGGACCAAGTTCTGTTAACCAGAATCCTTTGCAAACCTCAAAATTTGGCTAAAAAAACAAATGTTCCTCACATTTCTGTGGCAGAAAGTTCTGGAATGGGAGAGGAGCCACAAATTTCCTTCCACCCAGCGTTCCCCCAAGTCTCAAAATAAAAATGATACCTCACTTGTGTGGGTAGGCCTAGCGCCCGCGACAGGAAACGCCCCAAAGCGCAATGTGGACACATCCAAATTTTTGAAAGAAAACAGAGGTGTTTTTTGCAAAGTGCCTACCTGTAGATTTTGGCCTCTAGCGCAGCCGGCCCCTAGGGAAACCTACCAAACCTGTGCATTTCTGAAAATTAGAGACCTAGGGGAATCCAAGATGGGGTGACTTGTGAGGCTCGGACGAGGTTCTGTTACCCAGAATCCTTTGCAAACCTCATAATTTGACTAAAAAAACACATGTTCCTCACATTTCTGTGGCAGAAAGTTCCGGAATCTGAGAGGAGCCACAAATTTCCTTCCACCCAGCGTTCCCCGAAGTCTCCCGATAAAAATGATACCTCACTTGTGTGGGTAGGCCTAGCGCCCGCGACAGGAAACGCCCTAAAGCGCAACGTGGACACATCCAAATTTTTGAAAGAAAACAGAGGTGTTTTTTGCAAAGTGCCTACCTGTAGATTTTGGCCTCTAGCTCAGCCGGAAAATAGGGAAACCTACCAAACCTGTGCATTTCTGAACACTAGAGACCTAGGGGAATCCAAGACGGGGTGACTTGTGGGGCTCGGACCAGGTTCTGTTACCCAGAATCCTTTGCAAACCTCAAAATTTGGCTAAAAAAACACATGTTCTTCACATTTTTGTGGCAGAAAGTTCTGGAATCTGAGAGGAACCACAAATTTCCTTCCACCCAGCATTCCCCCAAGTCTCCCGATAAACATGATACCTCACTTGTGTGGGTAGGCCTAGCGCCCCCGACAGGAAACGCCCCAAAGCGCAATGTGGACACATCCAAATTTTTGAACGAAAACAGAGGTGTTTTTTGCAAAGTGCCTACCTGTAGATTTTGGCCTCTAGCTCAGCCGGCACCTAGGGAAACCTACCAAACCTGTGCATTTCTGAAAACTAGAGACCTAGGGGAATCCAATATGGGGTGACAAGTGGGGCTCGGACCAGGTTCTGTTACCCAGAATCCTTTGCAAACCTCAAAATGTGGCTAAAAAAACACATGTGCCTCACATTTCTGGGGCAGAAAGTTCTGGAATCTGAGAGGAACCACAAATATCCTTACACCCAGCGTTCCCCCAAGTCTCCCGATAAAAATGATACCTCACTTGTGTGGGTAGGCCTAGCGCCCGCGACAGGAAACGCCCCAAAGCGCAACGTGGACACATCCAATTTTTTGAAAGAAAACAGAGGTGTTTTTTGCAAAGTGCCTACCTGTAGATTTTGGCTTCTAGCTCAGCCGGCACCTAGGGAAACCTACCAAACCTGTGCATTTCTGAAAACTAGAGACCTAGGGGAATCCAATATGGGGTGACAAGTGGGGCTCGGACCAGGTTCTGTTACCCAGAATCCTTTGCAAACCTCAAAATGTGGCTAAAAAAACACATGTGCCTCACATTTCTGGGGCAGAAAGTTCTGGAATCTGAGAGGAACCACAAATATCCTTCCACCCAGCGTTCCCCCAAGTCTCCCGATAAAAATGATACCTCACTTGTGTGGGTAGGCCTAGCGCTCGCGACAGGAAACGCCCCAAAGCGCAACGTGGACACATCCAATTTGTTTAAAGAAAACAGAGGTGTTTTTTGCAAAGTGCCTACCTGTAGATTTTGGCCACTAGCTCAGCCGGCACCTAGGGAAACCTACCAAACCTGTGCATTTCTGAACACTAGAGACCTAGGGGAATCAAAGATGGGGTGATTTGTGGGGCTCGGACCAGGTTCTGTTACCCAGAATCCTTTGCAAACCTCAAAATTTGGCTAAAAAAACACATGTTCCTCAAATTTCTGTGGCAGAAAGTTCTGGAATCTGAGAGGAGCCACAAATTTCCTTCCACCCAGCGTTCCCCCATGTCTCACGATAAAAATGATACCTCACTTGTCTGGGTAGGCCTAGTGCATGCGACAGGAAACGCCCCAAAGCGCAACGTGGACACATCCAATTTTTTTAAAGAAAACAGAGGTGTTTTTTGCAAAGTGCCTACCTGTAGATTTTGGCCTCTAGCTCAGCCGGCACCTAGGGAAACCTACCAAACCTGTGCATTTCTCAAAACTAGAGACCTAGGGGAATCCAAGATGGGGTGACATGTGGGGCTCGGACCAGGTTCTGTTACCCAGAATCCTTTGCAAACCTCAAAATGTGGCTAAAAAAACACATGTTCCTCACATTTCTGTGGCAGAAAGTTCTGGAATCTGACAGGAACCACAAATTTCCTTCCACCCAGCATTCCCCCAAGTCTCCCGATAAAAATGATACCCCAATTGTGTGGGTAGGCCTAGCGCCCGCGACAGGAAACACCCCAAAGCGCAACGTGAACACATCCAAATTTTTGAAAGAAAACAGAGGTGTTTTTTGCAAAGTGCCTACCTGTAGATTTTGGCCTCTAGCTCAGCCGGCACCTAAGGAAACCTACCAAACCTGTGGATTTCTGAAAAATAGAGACCTAGGGGAATCCAAGATGGGGTGACTTGTGGGGCTCGGACCAAGTTCTGTTACCCAGGATCCTTTGCAAACCTCAAAATTTGGCTAAAAAAACACATGTTCCTCACATTTCTGTGGCAGAAAGTTCAGGAATCTGAGAGGAGCCACAAATTTCCTTCCACCCAGCGTTCCCCAAGTCTCCCGATAAAAATGATACCTCACTTGTGTGGGTAGGCCTAGCGCCCGCGACAGGAAACGCCCCAAAGCGCAACGTGGACACATCCAATTTTTTGAAAGAAAACAGAGGTGTTTTTTGCAAAGTGCCTACCTGTAGATTTTGGCTTCTAGCTCAGCCAGCACCTAGGGAAACCTACCAAACCTGTGCATTTCTGAACTCTAGAGACCTAGGGGAATCCAAGATGGGGTGACTTGTGGGGCTCGGACCAGGTTCTGTTACCCAGAATCCTTTGCAAACCTCAAAATTTGGCTAAAAAAACACATGTTCCTCACATTTCTGTGGCAGAAAGTTCTGGAATCTGAGAGTAGCCACAAATTTCCTTCCACCCAGCGTTCCCCCAAGTTTCCCGATAAAAATGATACCTCACTTGTGTGGGTAGGCCTAGCGCTCGCGACAGGAAACGCCCCAAAGCGCAACGTGGACACATCCAATTTGTTTAAAGAAAACAGAGGTGTTTTTTGCAAAGTGCCTACCTGTAGATTTTGGCCACTAGCTCAGCCGGCACCTAGGGAAACCTACCAAACCTGTGCATTTCTGAACACTAGAGACCTAGGGGAATCAAAGATGGGGTGACTTGTGGGGCTCGGACCAGGTTCTGTTACCCAGAATCCTTTGCAAACCTCAAAATTTGGCTAAAAAAACACATGTTCCTCAAATTTCTGTGGCAGAAAGTTCTGGAATCTGAGAGGAGCCACAAATTTCCTTCCACCCAGCGTTCCCCCATGTCTCACGATAAAAATGATACCTCACTTGTCTGGGTAGGCCTAGTGCATGCGACAGGAAACGCCCCAAAGCGCAACGTGGACACATCCAATTTGTTGAAAGAAAACAGAGGTGTTTTTTGCAAAGTGCCTACCTGTAGATTTTGGCCTCTAGCTCAGCCGGCACCTAGGGAAACCTACCAAACCTGTGCATTTCTCAAAACTAGAGACCTAGGGGAATGCAAGATGGGGTGACATGTGGGGCTCGGACCAGGTTCTGTTACCCAGAATCCTTTGCAAACCTCAAAATGTGGCTAAAAAAACACATGTTCCTCACATTTCTGTGGCAGAAAGTTCTGGAATCTGACAGGAACCACAAATTTCCTTCCACCCAGCATTCCCCCAAGTCTCCCGATAAAAATGATACCCCAATTGTGTGGGTAGGCCTAGCGCCCGCGACAGGAAACACCCCAAAGCGCAACGTGAACACATCCAAATTTTTGAAAGAAAACAGAGGTGTTTTTTGCAAAGTGCCTACTTGTAGATTTTGGCCTCTAGCTCAGCCGGCACCTAAGGAAACCTACCAAACCTGTGGATTTCTGAAAAATAGAGACCTAGGGGAATCCAAGATGGGGTGACTTGTGGGGCTCGGACCAAGTTCTGTTACCCAGAATCCTTTGCAAACCTCAAAATTTGGCTAAAAAAACACATGTTCCTCACATTTCTGTGGCAGAAAGTTCAGGAATCTGAGAGGAGCCACAAATTTCCTTCCACCCAGCGTTCCCCAAGTCTCCCGATAAAAATGATACCTCACTTGTGTGGGTAGGCCTAGCGCCCGCGACAGGAAACGCCCCAAAGCGCAATGTGGACACATCCAAATTTTTGAAAGAAAACAGAGGTGTTTTTTGCAAAGTGCCTACCTGTAGATTTTGGCCTCTAGCGCAGCCGGCCCCTAGGGAAACCTACCAAACCTGTGCATTTCTGAAAATTAGAGACCTAGGGGAATCCAAGATGGGGTGACTTGTGAGGCTCGGACCAGGTTCTGTTACCCAGAATCCTTTGCAAACCTCATAATTTGGCTAAAAAAACACATGTTCCTCACATTTCTGTGGCAGAAAGTTCTGGAATCTGACAGGAACCACAAATTTCCTTCCACCCAGCATTCCCCAAGTCTCCCGATAAAAATGATACCCCACTTGTGTGGGTAGGCCTAGCGCCCGCGTCAGGAAACACCCCAAAGCGCAACGTGAACACATCCATATTTTTGAAAGAAAACAGAGGTGTTTTTTGCAAAGTGCCTACCTGTAGATTTTGGCCTCTAGCTCAGCCGGCACCTAAGGAAACCTACCAAACCTGTGCATTTCTGAAAAATAGAGACCTAGGGGAATCCAAGATGGGGTGACTTGTGGGGCTCGGACCAAGTTCTGTTACCCAGAATCCTTTGCAAACCTCAAAATTTGGCTAAAAAAACAAATGTTCCTCACATTTCTGTGGCAGAAAGTTCTGGAATGGGAGAGGAGCCACAAATTTCCTTCCACCCAGCGTTCCCCCAAGTCTCAAAATAAAAATGATACCTCACTTGTGTGGGTAGGCCTAGCGCCCGCGACAGGAAACGCCCCAAAGCGCAATGTGGACACATCCAAATTTTTGAAAGAAAACAGAGGTGTTTTTTGCAAAGTGCCTACCTGTAGATTTTGGCCTCTAGCGCAGCCGGCCCCTAGGGAAACCTACCAAACCTGTGCATTTCTGAAAATTAGAGACCTAGGGGAATCCAAGATGGGGTGACTTGTGAGGCTCGGACGAGGTTCTGTTACCCAGAATCCTTTGCAAACCTCATAATTTGACTAAAAAAACACATGTTCCTCACATTTCTGTGGCAGAAAGTTCCGGAATCTGAGAGGAGCCACAAATTTCCTTCCACCCAGCGTTCCCCGAAGTCTCCCGATAAAAATGATACCTCACTTGTGTGGGTAGGCCTAGCGCCCGCGACAGGAAACGCCCTAAAGCGCAACGTGGACACATCCAAATTTTTGAAAGAAAACAGAGGTGTTTTTTGCAAAGTGCCTACCTGTAGATTTTGGCCTCTAGCTCAGCCGGAAAATAGGGAAACCTACCAAACCTGTGCATTTCTGAACACTAGAGACCTAGGGGAATCCAAGACGGGGTGACTTGTGGGGCTCGGACCAGGTTCTGTTACCCAGAATCCTTTGCAAACCTCAAAATTTGGCTAAAAAAACACATGTTCTTCACATTTTTGTGGCAGAAAGTTCTGGAATCTGAGAGGAACCACAAATTTCCTTCCACCCAGCATTCCCCCAAGTCTCCCGATAAACATGATACCTCACTTGTGTGGGTAGGCCTAGCGCCCCGACAGGAAACGCCCCAAAGCGCAATGTGGACACATCCAAATTTTTGAACGAAAACAGAGGTGTTTTTTTGCAAAGTGCCTACCTGTAGATTTTGGCCTCTAGCTCAGCCGGCACCTAGGGAAACCTACCAAACCTGTGCATTTCTGAAAACTAGAGACCTAGGGGAATCCAATATGGGGTGACAAGTGGGGCTCGGACCAGGTTCTGTTACCCAGAATCCTTTGAAAACCTCAAAATGTGGCTAAAAAAACACATGTGCCTCACATTTCTGGGGCAGAAAGTTCTGGAATCTGAGAGGAACCACAAATATCCTTCCACCCAGCGTTCCCCCAAGTCTCCCGATAAAAATGATACCCCAATTGTGTGGGTAGGCCTAGCGCCCGCGACAGGAAACACCCCAAAGCGCAACGTGAACACATCCAAATTTTTGAAAGAAAACAGAGGTGTTTTTTGCAAAGTGCCTACTTGTAGATTTTGGCCTCTAGCTCAGCCGGCACCTAAGGAAACCTACCAAACCTGTGGATTTCTGAAAAATAGAGACCTAGGGGAATCCAAGATGGGGTGACTTGTGGGGCTCGGACCAAGTTCTGTTACCCAGAATCCTTTGCAAACCTCAAAATTTGGCTAAAAAAACACATGTTCCTCACATTTCTGTGGCAGAAAGTTCAGGAATCTGAGAGGAGCCACAAATTTCCTTCCACCCAGCGTTCCCCAAGTCTCCCGATAAAAATGATACCTCACTTGTGTGGGTAGGCCTAGCGCCCGCGACAGGAAACGCCCCAAAGCGCAATGTGGACACATCCAAATTTTTGAAAGAAAACAGAGGTGTTTTTTGCAAAGTGCCTACCTGTAGATTTTGGCCTCTAGCGCAGCCGGCCCCTAGGGAAACCTACCAAACCTGTGCATTTCAGAAAATTAGAGACCTAGGGGAATCCAAGATGGGGTGACTTGTGAGGCTCGGACCAGGTTCTGTTACCCAGAATCCTTTGCAAACCTCATAATTTGGCTAAAAAAACACATGTTCCTCACATTTCTGTGGCAGAAAGTTCTGGAATCTGACAGGAACCACAAATTTCCTTCCACCCAGCATTCCCCAAGTCTCCCGATAAAAATGATACCCCACTTGTGTGGGTAGGCCTAGCGCCCGCGTCAGGAAACACCCCAAAGCGCAACGTGAACACATCCATATTTTTGAAAGAAAACAGAGGTGTTTTTTGCAAAGTGCCTACCTGTAGATTTTGGCCTCTAGCTCAGCCGGCACCTAAGGAAACCTACCAAACCTGTGCATTTCTGAAAAATAGAGACCTAGGGGAATCCAAGATGGGGTGACTTGTGGGGCTCGGACCAAGTTCTGTTACCCAGAATCCTTTGCAAACCTCAAAATTTGGCTAAAAAAACAAATGTTCCTCACATTTCTGTGGCAGAAAGTTCTGGAATGGGAGAGGAGCCACAAATTTCCTTCCACCCAGCGTTCCCCCAAGTCTCAAAATAAAAATGATACCTCACTTGTGTGGGTAGGCCTAGCGCCCGCGACAGGAAACGCCCCAAAGCGCAATGTGGACACATCCAAATTTTTGAAAGAAAACAGAGGTGTTTTTTGCAAAGTGCCTACCTGTAGATTTTGGCCTCTAGCGCAGCCGGCCCCTAGGGAAACCTACCAAACCTGTGCATTTCTGAAAATTAGAGACCTAGGGGAATCCAAGATGGGGTGACTTGTGAGGCTCGGACGAGGTTCTGTTACCCAGAATCCTTTGCAAACCTCATAATTTGACTAAAAAAACACATGTTCCTCACATTTCTGTGGCAGAAAGTTCCGGAATCTGAGAGGAGCCACAAATTTCCTTCCACCCAGCGTTCCCCGAAGTCTCCCGATAAAAATGATACCTCACTTGTGTGGGTAGGCCTAGCGCCCGCGACAGGAAACGCCCTAAAGCGCAACGTGGACACATCCAAATTTTTGAAAGAAAACAGAGGTGTTTTTTGCAAAGTGCCTACCTGTAGATTTTGGCCTCTAGCTCAGCCGGAAAATAGGGAAACCTACCAAACCTGTGCATTTCTGAACACTAGAGACCTAGGGGAATCCAAGACGGGGTGACTTGTGGGGCTCGGACCAGGTTCTGTTACCCAGAATCCTTTGCAAACCTCAAAATTTGGCTAAAAAAACACATGTTCTTCACATTTTTGTGGCAGAAAGTTCTGGAATCTGAGAGGAACCACAAATTTCCTTCCACCCAGCATTCCCCCAAGTCTCCCGATAAACATGATACCTCACTTGTGTGGGTAGGCCTAGCGCCCCCGACAGGAAACGCCCCAAAGCGCAATGTGGACACATCCAAATTTTTGAACGAAAACAGAGGTGTTTTTTGCAAAGTGCCTACCTGTAGATTTTGGCCTCTAGCTCAGCCGGCACCTAGGGAAACCTACCAAACCTGTGCATTTCTGAAAACTAGAGACCTAGGGGAATCCAATATGGGGTGACAAGTGGGGCTCGGACCAGGTTCTGTTACCCAGAATCCTTTGCAAACCTCAAAATGTGGCTAAAAAAACACATGTGCCTCACATTTCTGGGGCAGAAAGTTCTGGAATCTGAGAGGAACCACAAATATCCTTCCACCCAGAGTTCCCCCAAGTCTCCCGATAAAAATGATACCTCACTTGTGTGGGTAGGCCTAGCGCCCGCGACAGGAAACGCCCCAAAGCGCAACGTGGACACATCCAATTTTTTGAAAGAAAACAGAGGTGTTTTTTGCAAAGTGCCTACCTGTAGATTTTGGCTTCTAGCTCAGCCGGCACCTAGGGAAACCTACCAAACCTGTGCATTTCTCAAAACTAGAGACCTAGGGGAATGCAAGATGGGGTGACATGTGGGGCTCGGACCAGGTTCTGTTACCCAGAATCCTTTGCAAACCTCAAAATGTGGCTAAAAAAACACATGTTCCTCACATTTCTGTGGCAGAAAGTTCTGGAATCTGACAGGAACCACAAATTTCCTTCCACCCAGCATTCCCCCAAGTCTCCCGATAAAAATGATACCCCAATTGTGTGGGTAGGCCTAGCGCCCGCGACAGGAAACACCCCAAAGCGCAACGTGAACACATCCAAATTTTTGAAAGAAAACAGAGGTGTTTTTTGCAAAGTGCCTACTTGTAGATTTTGGCCTCTAGCTCAGCCGGCACCTAAGGAAACCTACCAAACCTGTGGATTTCTGAAAAATAGAGACCTAGGGGAATCCAAGATGGGGTGACTTGTGGGGCTCGGACCAAGTTCTGTTACCCAGAATCCTTTGCAAACCTCAAAATTTGGCTAAAAAAACACATGTTCCTCACATTTCTGTGGCAGAAAGTTCAGGAATCTGAGAGGAGCCACAAATTTCCTTCCACCCAGCGTTCCCCAAGTCTCCCGATAAAAATGATACCTCACTTGTGTGGGTAGGCCTAGCGCCCGCGACAGGAAACGCCCCAAAGCGCAATGTGGACACATCCAAATTTTTGAAAGAAAACAGAGGTGTTTTTTGCAAAGTGCCTACCTGTAGATTTTGGCCTCTAGCGCAGCCGGCCCCTAGGGAAACCTACCAAACCTGTGCATTTCTGAAAATTAGAGACCTAGGGGAATCCAAGATGGGGTGACTTGTGAGGCTCGGACCAGGTTCTGTTACCCAGAATCCTTTGCAAACCTCATAATTTGGCTAAAAAAACACATGTTCCTCACATTTCTGTGGCAGAAAGTTCTGGAATCTGACAGGAACCACAAATTTCCTTCCACCCAGCATTCCCCAAGTCTCCCGATAAAAATGATACCCCACTTGTGTGGGTAGGCCTAGCGCCCGCGTCAGGAAACACCCCAAAGCGCAACGTGAACACATCCATATTTTTGAAAGAAAACAGAGGTGTTTTTTGCAAAGTGCCTACCTGTAGATTTTGGCCTCTAGCTCAGCCGGCACCTAAGGAAACCTACCAAACCTGTGCATTTCTGAAAAATAGAGACCTAGGGGAATCCAAGATGGGGTGACTTGTGGGGCTCGGACCAAGTTCTGTTAACCAGAATCCTTTGCAAACCTCAAAATTTGGCTAAAAAAACAAATGTTCCTCACATTTCTGTGGCAGAAAGTTCTGGAATGGGAGAGGAGCCACAAATTTCCTTCCACCCAGCGTTCCCCCAAGTCTCAAAATAAAAATGATACCTCACTTGTGTGGGTAGGCCTAGCGCCCGCGACAGGAAACGCCCCAAAGCGCAATGTGGACACATCCAAATTTTTGAAAGAAAACAGAGGTGTTTTTTGCAAAGTGCCTACCTGTAGATTTTGGCCTCTAGCGCAGCCGGCCCCTAGGGAAACCTACCAAACCTGTGCATTTCTGAAAATTAGAGACCTAGGGGAATCCAAGATGGGGTGACTTGTGAGGCTCGGACGAGGTTCTGTTACCCAGAATCCTTTGCAAACCTCATAATTTGACTAAAAAAACACATGTTCCTCACATTTCTGTGGCAGAAAGTTCCGGAATCTGAGAGGAGCCACAAATTTCCTTCCACCCAGCGTTCCCCGAAGTCTCCCGATAAAAATGATACCTCACTTGTGTGGGTAGGCCTAGCGCCCGCGACAGGAAACGCCCTAAAGCGCAACGTGGACACATCCAAATTTTTGAAAGAAAACAGAGGTGTTTTTTGCAAAGTGCCTACCTGTAGATTTTGGCCTCTAGCTCAGCCGGAAAATAGGGAAACCTACCAAACCTGTGCATTTCTGAACACTAGAGACCTAGGGGAATCCAAGACGGGGTGACTTGTGGGGCTCGGACCAGGTTCTGTTACCCAGAATCCTTTGCAAACCTCAAAATTTGGCTAAAAAAACACATGTTCTTCACATTTTTGTGGCAGAAAGTTCTGGAATCTGAGAGGAACCACAAATTTCCTTCCACCCAGCATTCCCCCAAGTCTCCCGATAAACATGATACCTCACTTGTGTGGGTAGGCCTAGCGCCCCCGACAGGAAACGCCCCAAAGCGCAATGTGGACACATCCAAATTTTTGAACGAAAACAGAGGTGTTTTTTGCAAAGTGCCTACCTGTAGATTTTGGCCTCTAGCTCAGCCGGCACCTAGGGAAACCTACCAAACCTGTGCATTTCTGAAAACTAGAGACCTAGGGGAATCCAATATGGGGTGACAAGTGGGGCTCGGACCAGGTTCTGTTACCCAGAATCCTTTGCAAACCTCAAAATGTGGCTAAAAAAACACATGTGCCTCACATTTCTGGGGCAGAAAGTTCTGGAATCTGAGAGGAACCACAAATATCCTTACACCCAGCGTTCCCCCAAGTCTCCCGATAAAAATGATACCTCACTTGTGTGGGTAGGCCTAGCGCCCGCGACAGGAAACGCCCCAAAGCGCAACGTGGACACATCCAATTTTTTGAAAGAAAACAGAGGTGTTTTTTGCAAAGTGCCTACCTGTAGATTTTGGCTTCTAGCTCAGCCGGCACCTAGGGAAACCTACCAAACCTGTGCATTTCTGAAAACTAGAGACCTAGGGGAATCCAATATGGGGTGACAAGTGGGGCTCGGACCAGGTTCTGTTACCCAGAATCCTTTGCAAACCTCAAAATGTGGCTAAAAAAACACATGTGCCTCACATTTCTGGGGCAGAAAGTTCTGGAATCTGAGAGGAACCACAAATATCCTTCCACCCAGCGTTCCCCCAAGTCTCCCGATAAAAATGATACCTCACTTGTGTGGGTAGGCCTAGCGCTCGCGACAGGAAACGCCCCAAAGCGCAACGTGGACACATCCAATTTGTTTAAAGAAAACAGAGGTGTTTTTTGCAAAGTGCCTACCTGTAGATTTTGGCCACTAGCTCAGCCGGCACCTAGGGAAACCTACCAAACCTGTGCATTTCTGAACACTAGAGACCTAGGGGAATCAAAGATGGGGTGATTTGTGGGGCTCGGACCAGGTTCTGTTACCCAGAATCCTTTGCAAACCTCAAAATTTGGCTAAAAAAACACATGTTCCTCAAATTTCTGTGGCAGAAAGTTCTGGAATCTGAGAGGAGCCACAAATTTCCTTCCACCCAGCGTTCCCCCATGTCTCACGATAAAAATGATACCTCACTTGTCTGGGTAGGCCTAGTGCATGCGACAGGAAACGCCCCAAAGCGCAACGTGGACACATCCAATTTTTTTAAAGAAAACAGAGGTGTTTTTTGCAAAGTGCCTACCTGTAGATTTTGGCCTCTAGCTCAGCCGGCACCTAGGGAAACCTACCAAACCTGTGCATTTCTCAAAACTAGAGACCTAGGGGAATCCAAGATGGGGTGACATGTGGGGCTCGGACCAGGTTCTGTTACCCAGAATCCTTTGCAAACCTCAAAATGTGGCTAAAAAAACACATGTTCCTCACATTTCTGTGGCAGAAAGTTCTGGAATCTGACAGGAACCACAAATTTCCTTCCACCCAGCATTCCCCCAAGTCTCCCGATAAAAATGATACCCCAATTGTGTGGGTAGGCCTAGCGCCCGCGACAGGAAACACCCCAAAGCGCAACGTGAACACATCCAAATTTTTGAAAGAAAACAGAGGTGTTTTTTGCAAAGTGCCTACCTGTAGATTTTGGCCTCTAGCTCAGCCGGCACCTAAGGAAACCTACCAAACCTGTGGATTTCTGAAAAATAGAGACCTAGGGGAATCCAAGATGGGGTGACTTGTGGGGCTCGGACCAAGTTCTGTTACCCAGGATCCTTTGCAAACCTCAAAATTTGGCTAAAAAAACACATGTTCCTCACATTTCTGTGGCAGAAAGTTCAGGAATCTGAGAGGAGCCACAAATTTCCTTCCACCCAGCGTTCCCCAAGTCTCCCGATAAAAATGATACCTCACTTGTGTGGGTAGGCCTAGCGCCCGCGACAGGAAATGCCCCAAAGCGCAATGTGGACACATCCAAATTTTTGAAAGAAAACAGAGGTGTTTTTTGCAAAGTGCCTACCTGTAGATTTTGGCCTCTAGCGCAGCCGGCCCCTAGGGAAACCTACCAAACCTGTGCATTTCTGAAAATTAGAGACCTAGGGGAATCCAAGATGGGGTGACTTGTGAGGCTCGGACCAGGTTCTGTTACCCAGAATCCTTTGCAAACCTCATAATTTGGCTAAAAAAACACATGTTCCTCACATTTCTGTGGCAGAAAGTTCTGGAATCTGACAGGAACCACAAATTTCCTTCCACCCAGCATTCCCCCAAGTCTCCCGATAAAAATGATACCCCACTTGTGTGGGTAGGCCTAGCGCCCGCGTCAGGAAACACCCCAAAGCGCAACGTGAACACATCCAAATTTTTGAAAGAAAACAGAGGTGTTTTTTGCAAAGTGCCTACCTGTAGATTTTGGCCTCTAGCTCAGCCGGCACCTAAGGAAACCTACCAAACCTGTGCATTTCTGAAAAATAGAGACCTAGGGGAATCCAAGATGGGGTGACTTGTGGGGCTCGGACCAAGTTCTGTTACCCAGAATCCTTTGCAAACCTCAAAATTTGGCTAAAAAAACAAATGTTCCTCACATTTCTGTGGCAGAAAGTTCTGGAATGGGAGAGGAGCCACAAATTTCCTTCCACCCAGCGTTCCCCCCAAGTCTCAAAATAAAAATGATACCTCATTTGTGTGGGTAGGCCTAGCGCCCGCGACAGGAAACGCCCCAAAGCGCAATGTGGACACATCCAAATTTTTGAAAGAAAACAGAGGTGTTTTTTGCAAAGTGCCTACCTGTAGATTTTGGCCTCTAGCGCAGCCGGCCCCTAGGGAAACCTACCAAACCTGTGCATTTCTGAAAATTAGAGACCTAGGGGAATCCAAGATGGGGTGACTTGTGAGGCTCGGACGAGGTTCTGTTACCCAGAATCCTTTGCAAACCTCATAATTTGACTAAAAAAACACATGTTCCTCACATTTCTGTGGCAGAAAGTTCCGGAATCTGAGAGGAGCCACAAATTTCCTTCCACCCAGCGTTCCCCGAAGTCTCCCGATGAAAATGATACCTCACTTGTGTGGGTAGGCCTAGCGCCCGCGACAGGAAACGCCCTAAAGCGCAACGTGGACACATCCAAATTTTTGAAAGAAAACAGAGGTGTTTTTTGCAAAGTGCCTACCTGTAGATTTTGGCCTTTAGCTCAGCTGGAACCTAGGGAAACCTAACAAACCTGTGCATTTCTGAAAACTGGAGACCTAGGGGAATCCAAGATGGGGTGACTTGTGGGGCTCGGACCAGGTTCTGTTACCCAGAATCCTTTGCAAACCTCAAAATTTGGCTAAAAAAACACATGTTCCTCACATTTCTGTGGCAGAAAGTTCTGGAATCTGAGAGGAGCCACAAATTTCCTTCCACCCAGCGTTCCCTCAAGTCTCCCGATAAAAATCATACCTCACTTGTGTGGGTAGGCCTAGCGCCCGCGACAGGAAACGCCCCAAAGCGCAACGTGGACACATCCAATTTTTTGAAAGAAAACAGAGGTGTTATTTGCAAAGTGCCTACCTGTAGATTTTGGCTTCTAGCTCAGCCGGCACCTAGGGAAACCTACCAAACCTGTGCATTTCTGAACACTAGAGACCTAGGGGAATCCAAGATGGGGTGACTTGTGGGGCTCGGACCAGGTTCTGTTACCCAGAATCCTTTGCAAACCTCAAAATTTGGCTAAAAAAACACATGTTCCTCACATTTCTGTGGCAGAAAGTTCTGGAATCTGAGAGGAGCCACAAATTTCCTTCCACCCAGCGTTCCCCCAAGTTTCCCGATAAAAATGATACCTCACTTGTGTGGGTAGGCCTAGCGCTCGCGACAGGAAACGCCCCAAAGCGCAACGTGGACACATCCAATTTTTTTAAAGAAAACAGAGGTGTTTTTTGCAAAATGCCTACCTGTAGATTTTGGCCACTAGCTCAGCCGGCACCTAGGGAAACCTACCAAACCTGTGCATTTCTGAACACTAGAGACCTAGGGGAATCCAAGATGGGGTGACTTGTGGGGCTCGGACCAGGTTCTGTTACCCAGAATCCTTTGCAAACCTCAAAATTTGGCTAAAAAAACACATGTTCCTCACATTTCTGTGGCAGAAAGTTCTGGAATCTGAGAAGAACCACAAATTTCCTTCCACCCAGCGTTCCCCGAAGTCTCCCGATAAAAATGATACCTCACTTGTGTGGGTAGGCCTAGCGCCCGCGACAGGAAACGCCCTAAAGCGCAACGTGGACACATCCAAATTTTTGAAAGAAAACAGAGGTGTTTTTTGCAAAGTGCCTACCTGTAGATTTTGGCCTCTAGCTCAGCCGGCACCTAAGGAAACCTACCAAACCTGTGGATTTCTGAAAAATAGAGACCTAGGGGAATCCAAGATGGGGTGACTTGTGGGGCTCGGACCAAGTTCTGTTACCCAGAATCCTTTGCAAACCTCAAAATTTGGCTAAAAAAACACATGTTCCTCACATTTCTGTGGCAGAAAGTTCAGGAATCTGAGAGGAGCCACAAATTTCCTTCCACCCAGCGTTCCCCAAGTCTCCCGATAAAAATGATACCTCACTTGTGTGGGTAGGCCTAGCGCCCGCGACAGGAAACGCCCCAAAGCGCAATGTGGACACATCCAAATTTTTGAAAGAAAACAGAGGTGTTTTTTGCAAAGTGCCTACCTGTAGATTTTGGCCTCTAGCGCAGCCGGCCACTAGGGAAACCTACCAAACCTGTGCATTTCTGAAAATTAGAGACCTAGGGGAATCCAAGATGGGGTGACTTGTGAGGCTCGGACCAGGTTCTGTTACCCAGAATCCTTTGCAAACCTCATAATTTGGCTAAAAAAACACATGTTCCTCACATTTCTGTGGCAGAAAGTTCTGGAATCTGACAGGAACCACAAATTTCCTTCCACCCAGCATTCCCCCAAGTCTCCCGATAAAAATGATACCCCACTTGTGTGGGTAGGCCTAGCGCCCGCGTCAGGAAACACCCCAAAGCGCAACGTGAACACATCCAAATTTTTGAAAGAAAACAGAGGTGTTTTTTTGCAAAGTACCTACCTGTAGATTTTGGCCTCTAGCTCAGCCGGCACCTAAGGAAACCTACCAAACCTGTGCATTTCTGAAAACTAGAGACCTAGGGGAATCCAAGATGGGGTGACTTGTGGGGCTCGGACCAAGTTCTGTTACCCAGAATCCTTTGCAAACCTCAAAATATGGCTAAAAAAACAAATGTTCCTCACATTTCTTTGGCAGAAAGTTCTGGAATGGGAGAGGAGCCACAAATTTCCTTCCACCCAGCGTTCCCCCAAGTCTCAAAATAAAAATGATACCTCACTTGTGTGGGTAGGCCTAGCGCCCGCGACAGGAAACGCCCCAAAGCGCAATGTGGACACATCCAAATTTTTGAAAGAAAACAGAGGTGTTTTTTGCAAAGTGCCTACCTGTAGATTTTGGCCTCTAGCGCAGCCGGCCCCTAGGGAAACCTACCAAACCTGTGCATTTCTGAAAATTAGAGACCTAGGGGAATCCAAGATGGGGTGACTTGTGAGGCTCGGACGAGGTTCTGTTACCCAGAATCCTTTGCAAACCTCATAATTTGACTAAAAAAACACATGTTCCTCACATTTCTGTGGCAGAAAGTTCCGGAATCTGAGAGGAGCCACAAATTTCCTTCCACCCAGCGTTCCCCGAAGTCTCCCGATAAAAATGATACCTCACTTGTGTGGGTAGGCCTAGCACCCGCGACAGGAAACGCCCTAAAGCGCAACGTGGACACATCCAAATTTTTGAAAGAAAACAGAGGTGTTTTTTGCAAAGTGCCTACCTGTAGATTTTGGCCTTTAGCTCAGCCGGAACCTAGGGAAACCTACCAAACCTGTGCATTTCTGAAAACTGGAGACCTAGGGGAATCCAAGATGGGGTGACTTGTGGGGCTCGGACCAGGTTCTGTTACCCAGAATCCTTTGCAAACCTCAAAATTTGGCTAAAAAAACACATGTTCCTCAAATTTCTGTGGCAGAAAGTTCTGGAATCTGAGAGGAGCCACAAATTTCCTTCCACCCAGCGTTCCCCCATGTCTCACGATAAAAATGATACCTCACTTGTCTGGGTAGGCCTAGTGCATGCGACAGGAAACGCCCCAAAGCGCAACATGGACACATCCAATTTTTTGAAAGAAAACAGAGGTGTTTTTTGCAAAGTGCCTACCTGTAGATTTTGGCCTCTAGCTCAGCCGGCACCTAGGGAAACCTACCAAACCTGTGCATTTCTCAAAACTAGAGACCTAGGGGAAGCCAAGATGGGGTGACATGTGGGGCTCGGACCAGGTTCTGTTACCCAGAATCCTTTGCAAACCTCAAAATGTGGCTAAAAAAACACATGTTCCTCACATTTCTGTGGCAGAAAGTTCTGGAATCTGACAGGAACCACAAATTTCCTTCCACCCAGCATTCCCCCAAGTCTCCCGATAAAAATGATACCCCAATTGTGTGGGTAGGCCTAGCGCCCGCGACAGGAAACACCCCAAAGCGCAACGTGAACACATCCAAATTTTTGAAAGAAAACAGAGGTGTTTTTTGCAAAGTGCCTACCTGTAGATTTTGGCCTCTAGCTCAGCCGGCACCTAAGGAAACCTACCAAACCTGTGGATTTCTGAAAAATAGAGACCTAGGGGAATCCAAGATGGGGTGACTTGTGGGGCTCGGACCAAGTTCTGTTACCCAGAATCCTTTGCAAACCTCAAAATTTGGCTAAAAAAACACATGTTCCTCACATTTCTGTGGCAGAAAGTTCAGGAATCTGAGAGGAGCCACAAATTTCCTTCCACCCAGCGTTCCCCAAGTCTCCCGATAAAAATTATACCTCACTTGTGTGGGTAGGCCTAGCGCCCGCGACAGGAAACGCCCCAAAGCGCAATGTGGACACATCCAAATTTTTGAAAGAAAACAGAGGTGTTTTTTGCAAAGTGCCTACCTGTAGATTTTGGCCTCTAGCGCAGCCGGCCCCTAGGGAAACCTACCAAACCTGTGCATTTCTGAAAATTAGAGACCTAGGGGAATCCAAGATGGGGTGACTTGTGAGGCTCGGACCAGGTTCTGTTACCCAGAATCCTTTGCAAACCTCATAATTTGGCTAAAAAAACACATGTTCCTCACATTTCTGTGGCAGAAAGTTCTGGAATCTGACAGGAACCACAAATTTCCTTCCACCCAGCATTCCCCCAAGTCTCCCGATAAAAATGATACCCCACTTGTGTGGGTAGGCCTAGCGCCCGCGTCAGGAAACACCCCAAAGCGCAACGTGAACACATCCAAATTTTTGAAAGAAAACAGAGGTGTTTTTTGCAAAGTGCCTACCTGTAGATTTTGGCCTCTAGCTCAGCCGGCACCTAAGGAAACCTACCAAACCTGTGCATTTCTGAAAAATAGAGACCTAGGGGAATCCAAGATGGGGTGACTTGTGGGGCTCGGACCAAGTTCTGTTACCCAGAATCCTTTGCAAACCTCAAAATTTGGCTAAAAAAACAAATGTTCCTCACATTTCTGTGGCAGAAAGTTCTGGAATGGGAGAGGAGCCACAAATTTCCTTCCACCCAGCGTTCCCCCAAGTCTGAAAATAAAAATGATACCTCACTTGTGTGGGTAGGCCTAGCGCCCGCGACAGGAAACGCCCCAAAGCGCAATGTGGACACATCCAAATTTTTGAAAGAAAACAGAGGTGTTTTTTGCAAAGTGCCTACCTGTAGATTTTGGCTTCTAGCTCAGCCGGCACCTAGGGAAACCTACCAAACCTGTGCATTTCTGAAAACTAGAGACCTAGGGGAATCCAATATGGGGTGACAAGTGGGGCTCGGACCAGGTTCTGTTACCCAGAATCCTTTGCAAACCTCAAAATGTGGCTAAAAAAACACATGTGCCTCACATTTCTGGGGCAGAAAGTTCTGGAATCTGAGAGGAACCACAAATATCCTTCCACCCAGCGTTCCCCCAAGTCTCCCGATAAAAATGATACCTCACTTGTGTGGGTAGGCCTAGCGCTCGCGACAGGAAACGCCCCAAAGCGCAACGTGGACACATCCAATTTGTTTAAAGAAAACAGAGGTGTTTTTTGCAAAGTGCCTACCTGTAGATTTTGGCCACTAGCTCAGCCGGCACCTAGGGAAACCTACCAAACCTGTGCATTTCTGAACACTAGAGACCTAGGGGAATCCAAGATGGGGTGACTTGTGGGGCTCGGACCAGGTTCTGTTACCCAGAATCCTTTGCAAACCTCAAAATTTGGCTAAAAAAACACATGTTCCTCACATTTCTGTGGCAGAAAGTTCTGGAATCTGAGAAGAACCACAAATTTCCTTCCACCCAGCGTTCCCCGAAGTCTCCCGATAAAAATGATACCTCACTTGTGTGGGTAGGCCTAGCGCCCGCGACAGGAAACGCCCTAAAGAGCAACGTGGACACATCCAAATTTTTGAAAGAAAACAGAGGTGTTTTTTGCAAAGTGCCTACCTGTAGATTTTGGCCTCTAGCTCAGCCGGCACCTAAGGAAACCTACCAAACCTGTGGATTTCTGAAAAATAGAGACCTAGGGGAATCCAAGATGGGGTGACTTGTGGGGCTCGGACCAAGTTCTGTTACCCAGAATCCTTTGCAAACCTCAAAATGTGGCTAAAAAAACACATGTTCCTCACATTTCTGTGGCAGAAAGTTCAGGAATCTGAGAGGAGCCAAAATTTCCTTCCACCCAGCGTTCCCCAAGTCTCCCGATAAAAATGATACCTCACTTGTGTGGGTAGGCCTAGCGCCCGCGACAGGAAACGCCCCAAAGCGCAATGTGGACACATCCAAATTTTTGAAAGAAAACAGAGGTGTTTTTTGCAAAGTGCCTACCTGTAGATTTTGGCCTCTAGCGCAGCCGGCCCCTAGGGAAACCTACCACACCTGTGCATTTCTGAAAATTAGAGACCTAGGGGAATCCAAGATGGGGTGACTTGTGAGGCTCGGACCAGGTTCTGTTACCCAGAATCCTTTGCAAACCTCATAATTTGGCTAAAAAAACACATGTTCCTCACATTTCTGTGGCAGAAAGTTCTGGAATCTGACAGGAACCACAAATTTCCTTCCACCCAGCATTCCCCCAAGTCTCCCGATAAAAATGATACCCCACTTGTGTGGGTAGGCCTAGCGCCCGCGTCAGGAAACACCCCAAAGCGCAACGTGAACACATCCAAATTTTTGAAAGAAAACAGAGGTGTTTTTTGCAAAGTGCCTACCTGTAGATTTTGGCCTCTAACTCAGCCGGCACCTAAGGAAACCTACCAAACCTGTGCATTTCTGAAAAGTAGAGACCTAGGGGAATCCAAGATGGGGTGACTTGTGGGGCTCGGACCAAGTTCTGTTACCCAGAATCCTTTGCAAACTTCAAAATATGGCTAAAAAAACAAATGTTCCTCACATTTCTGTGGCAGAAAGTTCTGGAATGGGAGAGGAGCCACAAATTTCCTTCCACCCAGCGTTCCCCCAAGTCTCAAAATAAAAATGATACCTCACTTGTGTGGGTAGGCCTAGCGCCCGCGACAGGAAACGCCCCAAAGCGCAATGTGGACACATCCAAATTTTTGAAAGAAAACAGAGGTGTTTTTTGCAAAGTGCCTACCTGTAGATTTTGGCCTCTAGCGCAGCCGGCCCCTAGGGAAACCTACCAAACCTGTGCATTTCTGAAAATTAGAGACCTAGGGGAATCCAAGATGGGGTGACTTGTGAGGCTCGGACGAGGTTCTGTTACCCAGAATCCTTTGCAAACCTCATAATTTGACTAAAAAAACACATGTTCCTCACATTTCTGTGGCAGAAAGTTCCGGAATCTGAGAGGAGCCACAAATTTCCTTCCACCCAGCGTTCCCCGAAGTCTCCCGATAAAAATGATACCTCACTTGTGTGGGTAGGCCTAGCGCCCGCGACAGGAAACGCCCTAAAGCGCAACGTGGACACATCCAAATTTTTGAAAGAAAACAGAGGTGTTTTTTGCAAAGTGCCTACCTGTAGATTTTGGCCTTTAGCTCAGCCGGAACCTAGGGAAACCTACCAAACCTGTGCATTTCTGAAAACTGGAGACCTAGGGGAATCCAAGATCGGGTGACTTGTGGGGCTCGGACCAGGTTCTGTTACCCAGAATCCTTTGCAAACCTCAAAATTTGGCTAAAAAAACACATGTTCCTCACATTTCTGTGGCAGAAAGTTCTGGAATCTGAGAGGGGCCACAAATTTCCTTCCACCCAGCGTTCCCCCAAGTTTCCCGATAAAAATGATACCTCACTTGTGTGGGTAGGCCTAGCGCTCGCGACAGGAAACGCCCCAAAGCGCAACGTGGACACATCCAATTTTTTTAAAGAAAACAGAGGTGTTTTTTGCAAAGTGCCTACCTGTAGATTTTGCCCACTAGCTCAGCCGGCACCTAGGGAAACCTACCAAACCTGTGCATTTCTGAACACTAGAGACCTAGGGGAATCCAAGATGGGGTGACTTGTGGGGCTCGGACCAGGTTCTGTTACCCAGAATCCTTTGCAAACCTCAAAATTTGGCTAAAAAATCACATGTTCCTCACATTTCTGTGGCAGAAAGTTCTGGAATCTGAGAGGAGCCACAAATTTCCTTCCACCCAGCGTTCCCCCAAGTTTCCCGATAAAAATGATACCTCACTTGTGTGGGTAGGCCTAGCGCTCGCGACAGGAAACGCCCCAAAGCGCAACGTGGACACATCCAATTTTTTTAAAGAAAACAGAGGTGTTTTTTGCAAAGTGCCTACCTGTAGATTTTGGCCACTAGCTCAGCCGGCACCTAGGGAAACCTACCAAACCTGTGCATTTCTGAACACTAGAGACCTAGGGGAATCCAAGATGGGGTGACTTGTGGGGCTCGGACCAGGTTCTGTTACCCAGAATCCTTTGCAAACCTCAAAATTTGGCTAAAAAAACACATGTTCCTCACATTTCTGTGGCAGAAAGTTCTGGAATCTGAGAAGAACCACAAATTTCCTTCCACCCAGCGTTCCCCGAAGTCTCCCGATAAAAATGATACCTCACTTGTGTGGGTAGGCCTAGCGCCCGCGACAGGAAACGCCCTAAAGCGCAACGTGGACACATCCAAATTTTTGAAAGAAAACAGAGGTGTTTTTTGCAAAGTGCCTACCTGTAGATTTTGGCCTCTAGCTCAGCCGGCACCTAAGGAAACCTACCAAACCTGTGGATTTCTGAAAAATAGAGACCTAGGGGAATCCAAGATGGGGTGACTTGTGGGGCTCGGACCAAGTTCTGTTACCCAGAATCCTTTGCAAACCTCAAAATGTGGCTAAAAAAACACATGTTCCTCACATTTCTGTGGCAGAAAGTTCAGGAATCTGAGAGGAGCCAAAATTTCCTTCCACCCAGCGTTCCCCAAGTCTCCCGATAAAAATGATACCTCACTTGTGTGGGTAGGCCTAGCGCCCGCGACAGGAAACGCCCCAAAGCGCAATGTGGACACATCAAAATTTTTGAAAGAAAACAGAGGTGTTTTTTGCAAAGTGCCTACCTGTAGATTTTGGCCTCTAGCGCAGCCGGCCCCTAGGGAAACCTACCACACCTGTGCATTTCTGAAAATTAGAGACCTAGGGGAATCCAAGATGGGGTGACTTGTGAGGCTCGGACCAGGTTCTGTTACCCAGAATCCTTTGCAAACCTCATAATTTGGCTAAAAAAACACATGTTCCTCACATTTCTGTGGCAGAAAGTTCTGGAATCTGACAGGAACCACAAATTTCCTTCCACCCAGCATTCCCCCAAGTCTCCCGATAAAAATGATACCCCACTTGTGTGGGTAGGCCTAGCGCCCGCGTCAGGAAACACCCCAAAGCGCAACGTGAACACATCCAAATTTTTGAAAGAAAACAGAGGTGTTTTTTGCAAAGTGCCTACCTGTAGATTTTGGCCTCTAGCTCAGCCGGCACCTAAGGAAACCTACCAAACCTGTGCATTTCTGAAAAGTAGAGACCTAGGGGAATCCAAGATGGGGTGACTTGTGGGGCTCGGACCAAGTTCTGTTACCCAGAATCCTTTGCAAACTTCAAAATATGGCTAAAAAAACAAATGTTCCTCACATTTCTGTGGCAGAAAGTTCTGGAATGGGAGAGGAGCCACAAATTTCCTTCCACCCAGCGTTCCCCCAAGTCTCAAAATAAAAATGATACCTCACTTGTGTGGGTAGGCCTAGCGCCCGCGACAGGAAACGCCCCAAAGCGCAATGTGGACACATCCAAATTTTTGAAAGAAAACAGAGGTGTTTTTTGCAAAGTGCCTACCTGTAGATTTTGGCCTCTAGCGCAGCCGGCCCCTAGGGAAACCTACCAAACCTGTGCATTTCTGAAAATTAGAGACCTAGGGGAATCCAAGATGGGGTGACTTGTGAGGCTCGGACGAGGTTCTGTTACCCAGAATCCTTTGCAAACCTCATAATTTGACTAAAAAAACACATGTTCCTCACATTTCTGTGGCAGAAAGTTCCAGAATCTGAGAGGAGCCACAAATTTCCTTCCACCCAGCGTTCCCCGAAGTCTCCCGATAAAAATGATACCTCACTTGTGTGGGTAGGCCTAGCGCCCGCGACAGGAAACGCCCTAAAGCGCAACGTGGACACATCCAAATTTTTGAAAGAAAACAGAGGTGTTTTTTGCAAAGTGCCTACCTGTAGATTTTGGCCTTTAGCTCAGCCGGAACCTAGGGAAACCTACCAAACCTGTGCATTTCTGAAAACTGGAGACCTAGGGGAATCCAAGATCGGGTGACTTGTGGGGCTCGGACCAGGTTCTGTTACCCAGAATCCTTTGCAAACCTCAAAATTTGGCTAAAAAAACACATGTTCCTCACATTTCTGTGGCAGAAAGTTCTGGAATCTGAGAGGGGCCACAAATTTCCTTCCACCCAGCGTTCCCCCAAGTTTCCCGATAAAAATGATACCTCACTTGTGTGGGTAGGCCTAGCGCTCGCGACAGGAAACGCCCCAAAGCGCAACGTGGACACATCCAATTTTTTTAAAGAAAACAGAGGTGTTTTTTGCAAAGTGCCTACCTGTAGATTTTGCCCACTAGCTCAGCCGGCACCTAGGGAAACCTACCAAACCTGTGCATTTCTGAACACTAGAGACCTAGGGGAATCCAAGATGGGGTGACTTGTGGGGCTCGGACCAGGTTCTGTTACCCAGAATCCTTTGCAAACCTCAAAATTTGGCTAAAAAAACACATGTTCCTCACATTTCTGTGGCAGAAAGTTCTGGAATCTGAGAAGAACCACAAATTTCCTTCCACCCAGCATTCCCCCAAGTCTCCCGATAAAAATGATACCTCACTTGTGTGGGTAGGCCTAGCGCCCGCGACAGGACACGCCCCAAAGCGCAAAGTGGACACATCCAAATTTTTGAACGAAAACCGAGGTGTTGTTTCCAAAGTGCCTACCTGTAGATTTTGGCCTCTAGCTCAGCCGGCCGCTAGGGAAACCTACCAAACCTGTGCATTTCTCAAAACTAGAGACCTAGGGGAATCCAAGATGGGGTGACATGTGGGGCTCGGACCAGGTTCTGTTACCCAGAATCCTTTGCAAACCTCAAAATTTGGCTAAAAAAACACATGTTCCTCACATTTCTGTGGCAGAAAGTTCTGGAATCTGAGAGGAGCCACAAATTTCCTTTCTACCCAGCGTTCCCCCAAGTTTCCCGATAAAAATGATACCTCACTTGTGTGGGTAGGCCTAGCGCCCGCAACAGGAAACGCCCCAAAGCGCAACGTGGACACATCCAATTTTTTGAAAGAAAACAGAGGTGTTTTTTGCAAAGTGCCTACCTGTAGATTTTGGCTTCTAGCTCAGCCGGCACCTAGGGAAACCTACCAAACCTGTGCATTTCTGAACACTAGAGACCTAGGGGAATCCAAGATGGGGTGACTTGTGGGGCTCGGACCAGGTTCTGTTACCCAGAATCCTTTGCAAACCTCAAAATTTGGCTAAAAAAACACATGTTCCTCACATTTCTGTGGCAGAAAGTTCTGGAATCTGAGAGGAGCCACAAATTTCCTTTCTACCCAGCGTTCCCCCAAGTTTCCCGATAAAAATGATACCTCACTTGTGTGGGTAGGCCTAGCGCTCGCGACAGGAAACGCCCCAAAGCGCAACGTGGACACATCCAATTTTTTTAAAGAAAACAGAGGTGTTTTTTGCAAAGTGCCTACCTGTAGATTTTGGCCACTAGCTCAGCCGGCACCTAGGGAAACCTACCAAACCTGTGCATTTCTGAACACTAGAGACCTAGGGGAATCCAAGATGGGGTGACTTGTGGGGCTCGGACCAGGTTCTGTTACCCAGAATCCTTTGCAAACCTCAAAATTTGGCTAAAAAAAACACATGTTCCTCACATTTCTGTGGCAGAAAGTTCTGGAATCTGAGAGGAGCCACAAATTTCCTTCCACCCAGCATTCCTCCAAGTCTCCCGATAAAAATGATACCTCACTTGTGTGGGTAGGCCTAGCGCCCGCGACAGGAAACGCCCCAAAGCGCAATGTGGACACATCCAAATTTTTGAAAGAAAACAGAGGTGTTTTTTGCAAAGTGCCTACCTGTAGATTTTGGCCTCTAGCGCAGCCGGCCCCTAGGGAAACCTACCAAACCTGTGCATTTCTGAAAATTAGAGACCTAGGGGAATCCAAGATGGGGTGACTTGTGAGGCTCGGACCAGGTTCTGTTACGCAGAATCCTTTGCAAACCTCATAATTTGGCTAAAAAAACACATGTTCCTCACATTTCTGTGGCAGAAAGTTCCGGAATCTGAGAGGAGCCACAAATTTCCTCCCACCCAGCGTTCCCCGAAGTCTCACGATAAAAATGATACCTCACTTGTGTGGGTAGGCCTAGCGCCCACGACAGGAAACACCCCAAAGCGCAACGTGGACACATCCAAATTTTTGAAAGAAAACAGAGGTGTTTTTTGCAAAGTGCCTACCTGTAGATTTTGGCCTCTAGCTCAGCCGGAACCTAGGGAAACCTACCAAACCTGTGCATTTCTGAAAACTAGAGACCTAGGGGAATCCAAGATGGGGTGACTTGTGGGGCTCGGACCAGGTTCTATTACCCAGAATCCTTTGCAAACCTCACAATTTGGCTAAAAATACACATGTTCCTCACATTTCAGTGGCAGAAAGTTCTGGAATCTGAGAGGAGTCACAAATTTCCTTCCACCCAGCGTTTCCCCAAGTCTCCCAATAAAAATGATACCTCACTTGTGTGGGTAGGCCTAGCGCCCACGACAGGAAACGCCCCAAAGCGCAACGTGGACACATCCAAATTTTTGAAAGAAAACAGAGGTGTTTTTTGCAAAGTGCCTACCTGTAGATTTTGGCCTCTAGCGCAGCCGGCACCTAGGGAAACCTACCAAACCTGCCCATTTCTGAAAACTAGAGACCTAGGGGAATCCAAGATGGGGTGACTTGTGGGGCTCGGACCAGGTTCTGTTACCCAGAATCCTTTGCAAACCTCAAAATTTGGCTAAACAAACACATGTTCCTCACATTTCTGTGGCAGAAAGTTCTGGAATCTGAGAGGAGCCACAAATTTCCTTCCACGCAGCGTTCCGCCAAGTCTCCCGATAAAAATGATACCTCACTTGTGTGGGTAGGCCTAGCGCCCTCGACAGGAAACGCCCGAAAGCGCAACGTGGACACATCCAAATTTTTGAAAGAAAACAGAGGTGTTTTTTGCAAAGTGCCTACCTGTAGATTTTGGCCTCTAGCTCAGCCGCCACCTAGGGGAACCTACCAAACCTGTGCATTTCTCAAAACTAGAGACCTTGGGGAATCTAAGATGGGGTGACATGTGGGGCTCGGACCAGGTTCTGTTACCCAGAATCCTTTGCAAACCTCACAATTTGGCTAAAAAAACACATGTTCCTCACATTTCTGTGGCAGAAAGTTCTGGAATCTGAGAGGAACCACAAATTTCCTTCCACCCAGCATTCCCCCAAGTCTTCCGATAAAAATGATACCCCACTTGTGTGGGTAGGCCTAGCGCCCGCAACAGGAAACACCCCAAAGCGCAACGTGGACACATCCAAATTTTTGAAAGAAAACAGAGGTGTTTTTTGCAAAGTGCCTACCTGTAGATTTTGGCCTCTAGCTCAGCCGGCACCTAAGGAAACCTACCAAACCTGTGCATTTCTGAAAAATAGAGACCTAGGGGAATCCAAGATGGGGTGACATGTGGGGCTCGGACCAGGTTCTGTTACCCAGAATCCTTTGCAAACCTCAAAAATTGGCTAAAAAAACACATGTTCCTCACATTTCTGTGGCAGAAAGTTCTGGAATCTGAGAGGAGACACAAATTTCCTTCCACCCAGCGTTCCCCCAAGTCTCCCGATAAAAATGATACCTCACTTGTGTGGGTAGGCCTAGCGGCCGCAACAGAAATCACCCCAAAGCGCAACGTGGACACATCCAAATTTTTGAAAGAAAACAGAGGTGTTTTTTGCAAAGTGCCTACCTGTAGATTTTGGCCTCTAGCTCAGCCGGCATCTAGGGAAACCTACCAAACCTGTGCATTTCTGAAAACTAGAGACCTAGGGGAATCCAAGATGGGGTGACTTGTGGGTCTCGAACCAGGTTCTGTTACCCAGAATCCTTTGCAAACCTCAAAATTTGGCTAAAAAAACACATGTTCCTCACATTTCTGTGGCAGTAAGTTCTGGAATCTGAGAGGAGCCACAAATTTCTTTCCACCCAGCGTTCCCCCAAGTCTCCCAATAAAAATGATACCTCACTTGTGTGGGTAGGCCTAGCGCCCGCGACAGGAAACGCCCCAAAGCGCAATGTGGACACATCCAAATTTTCAAAAGAAAACAGAGGTGTTTTTTGCAAAGTGCCTACCTGTAGATTTTGGCCTCTAGCGCAGCCGGCACCTAGGGAAACCTACCAAACCTGTGCATTTCTGAAAACTAGAGACCTAGGGGAATCCAAGATGGGGTGACTTGTGGGGCTCGGACCAGGTTCTGTTACCCAGAATCCTTTGCAAACCTCAAAATTTGGCTAAAAAAACACATGTTCCTCACATTTCTGTGGCAGAAAGTTCTGGAATCTGAGAGGAGCCACAAATTTCCTTTCTACCCAGCGTTCCCCCAAGTTTCCCGATAAAAATGATACCTCACTTGTGTGGGTAGGCCTAGCGCTCGCGACAGGAAACGCCCCAAAGCGCAACGTGGACACATCCAATTTTTTTAAAGAAAACAGAGGTGTTTTTTGCAAAGTGCCTACCTGTAGATTTTGGCCACTAGCTCAGCCGGCACCTAGGGAAACCTACCAAACCTGTGCATTTCTGAACACTAGAGACCTAGGGGAATCCAAGATGGGGTGACTTGTGGGGCTCGGACCAGGTTCTGTTACCCAGAATCCTTTGCAAACCTCAAAATTTGGCTAAAAAAAACACATGTTCCTCACATTTCTGTGGCAGAAAGTTCTGGAATCTGAGAGGAGCCACAAATTTCCTTCCACCCAGCATTCCTCCAAGTCTCCCGATAAAAATTATACCTCACTTGTGTGGGTAGGCCTAGCGCCCGCGACAGGAAACGCCCCAAAGCGCAATGTGGACACATCCAAATTTTTGAAAGAAAACAGAGGTGTTTTTTGCAAAGTGCCTACCTGTAGATTTTGGCCTCTAGCGCAGCCGGCCCCTAGGGAAACCTACCAAACCTGTGCATTTCTGAAAATTAGAGACCTAGGGGAATCCAAGATGGGGTGACTTGTGAGGCTCGGACCAGGTTCTGTTACGCAGAATCCTTTGCAAACCTCATAATTTGGCTAAAAAAACACATGTTCCTCACATTTCTGTGGCAGAAAGTTCCGGAATCTGAGAGGAGCCACAAATTTCCTCCCACCCAGCGTTCCCCGAAGTCTCACGATAAAAATGATACCTCACTTGTGTGGGTAGGCCTAGCGCCCACGACAGGAAACACCCCAAAGCGCAACGTGGACACATCCAAATTTTTGAAAGAAAACAGAGGTGTTTTTTGCAAAGTGCCTACCTGTAGATTTTGGCCTCTAGCTCAGCCGGAACCTAGGGAAACCTACCAAACCTGTGCATTTCTGAAAACTAGAGACCTAGGGGAATCCAAGATGGGGTGACTTGTGGGGCTCGGACCAGGTTCTATTACCCAGAATCCTTTGCAAACCTCACAATTTGGCTAAAAATACACATGTTCCTCACATTTCAGTGGCAGAAAGTTCTGGAATCTGAGAGGAGTCACAAATTTCCTTCCACCCAGCGTTTCCCCAAGTCTCCCAATAAAAATGATACCTCACTTGTGTGGGTAGGCCTAGCGCCCACGACAGGAAACGCCCCAAAGCGCAACGTGGACACATCCAAATTTTTGAAAGAAAACAGAGGTGTTTTTTGCAAAGTGCCTACCTGTAGATTTTGGCCTCTAGCGCAGCCGGCACCTAGGGAAACCTACCAAACCTGCCCATTTCTGAAAACTAGAGACCTAGGGGAATCCAAGATGGGGTGACTTGTGGGGCTCGGACCAGGTTCTGTTACCCAGAATCCTTTGCAAACCTCAAAATTTGGCTAAACAAACACATGTTCATCACATTTCTGTGGCAGAAAGTTCTGGAATCTGAGAGGAGCCACAAATTTCCTTCCACGCAGCGTTCCGCCAAGTCTCCCGATAAAAATGATACCTCACTTGTGTGGGTAGGCCTAGCGCCCTCGACAGGAAACGCCCGAAAGCGCAACGTGGACACATCCAAATTTTTGAAAGAAAACAGAGGTGTTTTTTGCAAAGTGCCTACCTGTAGATTTTGGCCTCTAGCTCAGCCGCCACCTAGGGGAACCTACCAAACCTGTGCATTTCTCAAAACTAGAGACCTTGGGGAATCTAAGATGGGGGGACATGTGGGGCTCGGACCAGGTTCTGTTACCCAGAATCCTTTGCAAACCTCACAATTTGGCTAAAAAAACACATGTTCCTCACATTTCTGTGGCAGAAAGTTCTGGAATCTGAGAGGAACCACAAATTTCCTTCCACCCAGCATTCCCCCAAGTCTTCCGATAAAAATGATACCCCACTTGTGTGGGTAGGCCTAGCGCCCGCAACAGGAAACACCCCAAAGCGCAACGTGGACACATCCAAATTTTTGAAAGAAAACAGAGGTGTTTTTTGCAAAGTGCCTACCTGTAGATTTTGGCCTCTAGCTCAGCCGGCACCTAAGGAAACCTACCAAACCTGTGCATTTCTGAAAAATAGAGACCTAGGGGAATCCAAGATGGGGTGACATGTGGGGCTCGGACCAGGTTCTGTTACCCAGAATCCTTTGCAAACCTCAAAAATTGGCTAAAAAAACACATGTTCCTCACATTTCTGTGGCAGAAAGTTCTGGAATCTGAGAGGAGCCACAAATTTCCTTCCACCCAGCGTTCCCCCAAGTCTCCCGATAAAAATGATACCTCACTTGTGTGGGTAGGCCTAGCGGCCGCAACAGAAATCACCCCAAAGCGCAACGTGGACACATCCAAATTTTTGAAAGAAAACAGAGGTGTTTTTTGCAAAGTGCCTACCTGTAGATTTTGGCCTCTAGCTCAGCCGGCAACTAGGGAAACCTACCAAACCTGTGCATTTCTGAAAACTAGAGACCTAGGGGAATCCAAGATGGGGTGACTTGTGGGTCTCGAACCAGGTTCTGTTACCCAGAATCCTTTGCAAACCTCAAAATTTGGCTAAAAAAACACATGTTCCTCACATTTCTGTGGCAGTAAGTTCTGGAATCTGAGAGGAGCCACAAATTTCTTTCCACCCAGCGTTCCCCCAAGTCTCCCAATAAAAATGATACCTCACTTGTGTGGGTAGGCCTAGCGCCCGCGACAGGAAACGCCCCAAAGCGCAATGTGGACACATCCAAATTTTCAAAAGAAAACAGAGGTGTTTTTTGCAAAGTGCCTACCTGTAGATTTTGGCCTCTAGCGCAGCCGGCACCTAGGGAAACCTACCAAACCTGTGCATTTCTGAAAACTAGAGACCTAGGGGAATCCAAGATGGGGTGACTTGTGAGGCTCGGACCAGGTTCTGTTACCCAGAATCCTTTGCAAACCTCATAATTTGGCTAAAAAAACACATGTTCCTCACATTTCTGTGGCAGAAAGTTCTGGAATCTGAGAGGAGCCACAAATTTCCTTCCACCCAGCATTCCCCGAAGTCTCCCGATAAAAATGATACCTCACTTGTGTGGGTAGGCCTAGCGCCCACGACAGGAAACGCCCCAAAGCGCAACGTTGACACATCCACATTTTTTAAAGAAAACAGAGGTGTTTTTTGCAAAGTGCCTACCTGTAGATTTTGGCCTCTATCTCAGCCGGCCCCTTGGGAAACCTACCAAACCTGTGCATTTCTGAAAACTAGAGACCTAGGGGAATCCAATATAGGGTGACTTGTGAGGCTCGGACCAGGTTCTGTTACCCAGAAACCTTTGCAAACCTCATAATTTGGCTAAAAAAACACATGTTCCTCACATTTCTGTGGCAGAAAGTTCTGGAATCTGAGAGGAGCCACAAATTTCCTTCCACCCAGCGTTCCCCAAGTCTCTCGATAAAAATGATACCTCACTTGTGTGGGTAGGCCTAGCGCCCACGACAGGAAACGCCCCAAAGCACAACGTGGACACATCCAAATTTTTGAAAGAAAACAGAGGTGTTTTTTGCAAAGTGCCTACCTGTAGATTTTGGCCTCTAGCTCAGCCGGCACCTAGGGAAACCCACCAAACCTGTGCATTTCTCAAAACTAGAGACCTAGGGGAATCCAAGATGGGGTGACATGTGGGGCTCGGACCAGGTTCTGTTACCCAGAATCCTTTGCAAACCTCAAAAATTGGCTAAAAAAACACTTTTTCCTCTCATTTCGGTGACAGAAAGTTCTGGAATCTGAGAGGAGCCACAAATTTCCTTCCACCCAGCATTCCCCTAAGTCTCTCGATAAAAATTGTACCTCACTTCTGTGGGTAGGCCTAGCGCCCACAAAAGGAAATGGCCCAAAACACAACGTGGAAACATATTTTTTCACAGAAAACAGAGGTGTTTTTTGCAAAGTGCCTACCGGTGGAGTTTGGCCTCTAGCTCAGCCGGCCCCGGGGGGGGGCAGAAATGGCCTAAAATAAATTTGCCCCCCCAACCCCCACCCCCCCCCCGGGAGCGACCCTTGCCTACGGGGTCGCTCCCCCTGCGTGACATTGGCGCCAAAAAACAAATCCCCGGTGCCTAGTGGTTTCTGCCCCCTTGGAGGCAGATTGACCTAAAATCGACCAATCTGCCCCCAAGGGGAGCAGAAATGGTCTAAATACAATTTGCCCCCCAGGGCAGCGACCCTTGCCTGATGGGTCGCTACCCATCTCTAAAAAACAAACAAATAAACAAACAAAAAAAAAACAAAATTTTTTTTTACCCTGGCACCTGGATGATTCTGCTCCCAGGGGGGCAGAAATGGCCTAAAATAAATTTGCTCCCCCCACGAGCGACCCTTGCCTACGGGGTCGCTCCCCCTGCGTGACATTGGCGGCAAAAAACAAATCCCCGGTGCCTAGTGGTTTCTGCCCCCTTGGGGGCAGATTGACCTAAAATCGAAAATGGTCTAAATACAATTAGCCCCCCAGGGCAGCGACCCTTGCCTGATGGGTCGCTACCCATCTAAAAAAAAACAAACAAACAAAAAAAAAAAACACAAAAAAAAAAATTGCCCTGGCGCCTAGACATTTCTGCCCCCATGGGGGGCAGATGTGGCCTAAAATAAATTTGCCTCCCCCAACCCCCCCCGGGAGCGACCCTTGCCTACGGGGTCGCTCCCCTGCGTGACACTGGCGCCAAAAAACAAATCCCCGGTGCCTAGTGGTTTCTGTCCCCTTGGGGGCAGATTGACCTAAAATTGGCCAATCTGCCCCCAAGGGGGGCAGAAATGGCCTAAATACAATTTGCCCCCCAGGGGAGCGACCCTTGCCTGATGGGTCGCTCCCCATCTCTAAAAAAAACAAACAAACAAAAAAAAAAAAACACAAAAAAAAATTGCCCTGGTGCCTAGAGGTTTCTGCCCCCAGGGGGGCAGAAATGGCCTAAATTAAATTTGCCCCCCGAGGGAGAGACCCTTGCCTAAGGGGTCACTCCCCTTGCGTGAAATTTAAAGAAAAAGCTCCCTGGTGTCTAGTGGTTTCTGCCCCACTTGGGGGCAGATTGGCCTCATCAAAATAGGCCAATCTGCCCCCAAGGGGGCAGAAACGGCCTAATTATAATTTGCCCCCTAGGGGAGCGACCATTGCCTAAGGGGTCGCTCCCCACCTAAAAAAAAAAAAAAAAAAATCCCTGGTGCCTAGAGATTTCTGCCCCCAGGGGGTGCAGAAAAGGCGTTCCTAGAAAATGGCCCCCCCCTGGGAGCGACCCTTGCCCAAGGGGTCGCTCCCTTATGTCACTTTGTAAAATAAATAAAAAAATCCCTGGTGTCCAGTGGGGTTTCAAAAGCTGGATTGCAAGCAATCCGGCTTTTGAAACCCTGGGAGAGACTTCAAAGGGAAGGAAATACATTTCCTTCCCTTTGAAGCCCCTCCGGGCCTCCCCCAGTGATTGAAATAGAAATACTTTGCATTTCTTTTTCAATCGCGCACAAACACTGTTTAAGGCCTCAACCGTAACAAATCAGCCATTTTCTTTCACTTTTATAAAATCACAAAAATCAGGAATTTTGTCCCCTTGAGAGCATGGCAATGTCTCTAAACATGATTATTTAAGCCCCAAAAGTCATGATTCACTTCCACATATCATAAAGAAATAAAAGATGCAACAATTGAAAACTGTCCATTTTGGACCTTCCTGAAGCATTCCGTGAGACTGTGGATCAATGATTTTCATAAAAAATCTGAACATTTAGCTTGAATTCAAAATGACTCCAAATGCCGTTTAAATCACTTCCCGCAGTGCACAAACACTTTTTAAGTCCTCAATGTTAGTAACTCGCCCATTTCCATTCACTTGTATAAAATCTCAAACCTATGACTTTTGTCCCCATTGAGAGCATGGCAATGTCTCTAAACATGTTTATTTAAGCCCCAAAAGTGATAATTCACTTCAACACATCATAAAGAGTTAGAAGATACAACAATTGAAAATGGTCCATTTTGGACCTTCCTGAAGCATTTTGTGAGTCTGTGGGTCAAAAATTTTCATCAAAAATCCGTCCATTTAGCGTGAATTCCAAATGACCCCAAATGCTGTGTAAGTCAATCCCCACAGGGTATAAACAGTGTTTAAGGCCTTAATGTTAGCAAGCGGGCCATTTTCATTCACTTTTAAAAAATCATAAAATTAGGCATTTTGGCCCCTTGAGAGCATGGCAATGTCCCTAAACATGATTATTTAAGCCCCAAAGAACGAGTTACTTACCTTCGGTAACGACTTTTCTGGTGGATACATTAGCTACCTGTGGATTCCTCACCTAATGAATACTCCCATGGCGCCAGCATTCGACGGAAATCTTCTTACTAGTCTCTGCACGTCGACGAGGACGTCACTCTAGCCCACGCGACGCCGTCTGACGTCATACAGGCAATAAGAGGTCCTCGACGACGTGCCGATGACAGTACCAACATTTTTTACGTGCATGAGAATAATAATAACCCAATGTAATGAAAGAGCAAAGCAACATCTCTTAATATTGTAAATCACACAACATTGCAATAAAATAGCTGTAAATTTAATATAACCTTCTTTTTTTTTTTTTTTTTAAACAAATAAATATATTTATACATACGAATCATGTATATACACAATATATATAGATTTATATATAAATATACACATATATACAAATATCATATATGCAAAATGTATTGCAACTTTGAAGACCAAAAGGAGCACACTCAAGGATTGCTTGGAGAGACCAGAAAGGCAACGGGGAGGCGGGTGGGACCGTGAGGAATCCACAGGTAGCTAATGTATCCACCAGAAAAGTCGTTACCGAAGGTAAGTAACTCGTTCTTCTGATGGATACAACTACCTGTGGATTCCTCACCTAATGAATAGAGTCCCAAAGCAGTACCACGCCCGGCGGTGGGTGCCTAAATGGTCAAACCAAGAAATCCTGCAGCACTGACCGTGCAAAATGACCGTCCCTTCTGACCTCAGAGTCCAAACAGTAATGTTTCACAAAAGTGTGAAGGGACGACCAAGTTGCGGCCTTGCAGATGTCGACCACAGGAACACCCCTGGCCAAGGCCGAAGAGGCCGACTTAGCTCTGGTGGAGTGAGCTCTAATGCCCTCAGGCGGATCCTTCTTTGCCAAAGAGTAACAGATTTTAATGCAAAGAACAACCCACCTGGAGAGTGTTCTCTTGTGGACTGCCTTTCCTCTCCTCTTGCCCACGTATCCGACAAACAGCTGATCCTCCAGCCTGATATCCTTCATTCTGTCGATATAGAAGCTCAACGCCCTTTTTGGGTCCAGGCGATGTAGTCTTTCTTCCTCCTTTGAAGGATGAGGCGGAGGATAAAACGTGGACAAAGTGATTGTCTGAGCCAAATGGAAGGGTGAAACAACCTTCGGAAGGAAAGCAGCCTTGGTCCTCAACAACACCTTATCCCCATAAAACGTTATATAAGGGGGTTTAACCGATAAGGCCTGCAACTCACTCACTCTCCTTGCAGATGTTATAGCTACCAGGAATACTGTTTTAATAACCAAATACCTTAAGGGGCAAGAATGCATAGGCTCAAAAGGGGACCCCATAAGGAAAGTCCGGACCAAGGACAAATCCCATTGAGGCATAACGAATGGTTTTGGAGGATATTGATTCAGAAGACCTTTCAAGAATCTGAGAACAATAGGGGATTTAAATAACGATGGTTGGTCTGGAAGACAAATGAAGGCTGACAAGGCCGACAAATAACCCTTAATGGTAGCCACTGCACAACCTTTCTGCGCTAGAGACAGTGCAAAAGACAAAACATGTGACAGATGAGCATGTAAGGGATCAATCTGTCTCTCTCCACACCACATAACAAATTTAGACCACCTATTAGCGTAGATAGATTTAGTGGAGTGTCGCCTGGCCGCTAAGATAACATCCACTACATCAGGCGGGAGAGAGAAGGAACTCAGGTTGCCCCGTTCAATCTCCAAGCATGTAGGTGCAGACTCTGGAGGTTGGGGTGTAAAACCTGCCCCTGCGACTGCGAGAGGAGGTCTGCCCTGAGAGGGAGACGGAGCGGAGAGCACCGTGAGAGTTGGAGAAGGTCGGAGTACTATACCCTCCTTGGCCAATCCGGAGCTATTAAGATGACTTGGGCCCGGTCTTGGCGAATTTTCCTCAACACTCGAGGAATCAAGGGTATGGGGGGAAACGCGTAAAGCAACTGGTCGCACCAGGTTATCTGAAACGCGTCCCCCAACGCTCCCTGCATCGGATACTGGAGGCTGCAGAATAACGGGCAATGCGCTTTCTCCCGAGTGGCAAACAGATCTATCCGAGGAAACCCCCACATCTGGAAGATTAAACAGACTTGATCTGGATGGAGACGCCACTCGTGGTCTGCCGAGAATTGGCGACTGAGACTGTCCGCACGTACATTAAAGACCCCGGCCAGATGATTTGCCACCAAGCAAATCTGATGGTCTTTTGCCCAGGACCATAGCCGAAGAGCTTCTCTGCAGAGAAGGTACGACCCTACTCCTCCCTGTTTGTTTATGTACCACATCGTGGTAGTATTGTCCGTCAGGACCTGTACCGACTGACCACGAAGGGATGGGAGGAAGGCCTTGAGAGCCAGACGTACCGCCCGTAACTCCAACAGATTGATATGAAACACCTGTTCCTCTGGAGGCCAAAGCCCTTTGATCTCCAGATCCCCCAGATGAGCTCCCCATCCTAGGGTGGAAGCATCCGTTATGACCGTGGCCACTGGTGGCGACTGCGCGAACGGCTTTCCCTGTGAAAGATTGTTGCCCGCAATCCACCACTTCAATTCCACAGCAGCATCTCTGGAGATCTTGACAGTACCTTCTAAATCTCCCTTGTGTTGAGACCACTGCCTTCGGAGGCACCACTGAAAAGCCCTCATGTGCCAGCGAGCATGCGTGACCAACAGAATGCAGGAGGCGAACAGACCGAGCAGACGAAGGACCTTGAGGACTGGAACTACCGCTCCATTTCGAAACATTGGAACCAATTCCTGAATATCTTGAATCCGCTGAGGCGGAGGAAAGGCTCGACTCAATGTTGTATCCAGTACTGCCCCTATGAACAGGAGGCGCTGAGAGGGCTCCAGGTGAGATTTGGGCACGTTCACCGAAAAGCCCAGGTCGAACAACAACTGGGTTGTTGACTGCAGATGATGCGACACAAGCTCCGGGGACTTGGCTTTGATCAACCAGTCTTCCAAGTAAGGGAATACTGCTATCCCCTTCCTTCTGAGCTCCGCCGCAACCACTGACATCACCTTTGTGAAGACTCGAGGTGCTGAAGTAAGACCAAACGGGAGGACCGCAAACTGATAGTGCTGCGACCCTACCACAAACCGGAGATACTTCCTGTGCGACTTGAGTATCGGGATATGAAAGTAAGCATCCAGCAAGTCGACAGACACCATCCAATCTTCCTTGTTCAACGCCAAAAGCACCTGTGCTAGGGTCAGCATCTTGAACTTTTCCTGTTTGAGGAACCAATTCAAGATCCTCAGATCCAGGATTGGTCTCAACTGACCATCCTTTTTGGGAATCAGGAAGTATCTTGAGTAACAACCTCGACCCTTTTCCTGCTCTGGGACCAACTCTACCGCGCCCTTTGAAAGGAGGACTTGAACCTCCTGTTCTAGCAACAGGAGGTGTTCTTCTGAACAATAAGATGGGCGGGGCGGGATGAGGGGCGGGAACTCCCGAAAGGGAAGGGCGTAGCCTTTCCCCACAATGCCGAGAACCCAAGTGTCCGTGGTGATAGACTTCCACTTGTGGAGAAAATGCTGTAATCTTCCCCCTACAGGAGAGGGGTGAGTGGGAAACGGTGGAAGCCTAAGGCTGCTTCCCCTGCTGCACCCCTCCAGAGGACGAGGAAGAGGCAGAGTGCTGTTGAGAGGCTCCTCTGGTACGGGCCCCACCCCTCCCCCTCCCTCTAAATGACCTATAGGGGAGGGAAGAGGCGGGTTGCTGGAACCTCCCCCGAAAGGAAGAGGAAGAAGAGCCACGCCCAAATCCCCGAAACCTCCTGAAAAATCTAGAAGAGGCAGAGGAAGAAGGAGCTTGCAGTCCTAACGATTTGGCTGTGGCTCTGCTCTCCTTAAATCGTTCCAAGGCCGAATCTGCCTTGGCTCCAAACAGTCTGTCCCCATCAAACGGGAGGTCCAGCAGGGTCGACTGCACATCCGCAGAAAACCCTGAGTTTCGGAGCCAGGCCTGTCTTCTTGCCACCACAGCCGTGCCCATCGCCCTGGCCACCGAGTCGGTCGTGTCCAGCCCAGACTGGATAATCTGGGTCGCGGCAGCCTGGGCGTCCGAGACAACATCCAAGAGACCCTGGGGGAGCTCCGTAAATGAAGACGAAATATCATCCATCAGAGCATGGATGTACCTCCCCAGAATGCACGTTGCGTTGGTGGCCTTCAACGCCAAACTGCATGACGAAAATATTTTCTTGGACTGCGCATCCAGTTTCTTGGAGTCTCTGTCTCCAGGCACCGTCGGGAAGGAACCAGGCGCTGACTTTGAGGAACAGGAGGCTTGCACCACCAAGCTCTCCGGCGTAGGGTGTCTAGAGAGAAAGCCAGGGTCAGATGGTGCAGCTCGATACCTCCTGGCCACAGCCCTATGAACGGCCGAGGAAGACACCGGCTTCTTCCACACCTCCAACACCGGATCCAGCAAAGCCTCATTAAATAGCAAGAGAGGCTCAGCTGCAGCAGAGGCCGGATGCAATACCTCTGTCAGCAAATTCTGCTTCGCCTCTGCCACCGGCAAAGGCAGGTCCAAAAAGCTCGCTGCCTTCCTCACCACAGCATGAAAGGAAGCAGCCTCCTCCGTATATTCCCCTGGAGATGAAAGGTCCCACTCAGGGGAAGTGTCCAGCCCACTGGCTGTATCCAAACCATGTAGCCCGTCTCCAGAGTCCTCAATCTCTCCCTCCTCTAAGACTCGCTGGTACTCCTGCTCTTCTAAAAGACGGAGAGCACGCCTCCTCGAATGAAGTCTCTCCTCGATACGCGGAGTCGACATGGCCTCTGCCGACGTCGAAGAACGGCGCCGATCTCCAGAAGCATCTGACGCCGCGTCCGGCGCCACAGGCAGCTTCGGCGCCGAGGTAGGAGCCGGAGGACGAGGTCTTGGAGCCGATGGACCAACCGGAGTCACAGGGCAAAATCCTGACTTCGACGGAAGGGCAACCTCCGGGGCCGAAACATCCGAAGCCACCGGAGCGGCCACCGACGCCGGCACCGGCGCCGAGCCCACATTCCCAAAAGGGAGAAAGGGCATAAAGGGTGCCGGCCGAAGAGGCGCAGGATCACCCAACGAAAAGGCCAAGGGCCCCGAAGGACCAGCCGGAGCAGCTCCTGGAGCCATCTGCTGAAAGATGGTATACATCGCATTAAGAAACGCGGTACTATCGGCTCCAGGAGTGGGAAAAGCCAGATACTGGGGTGCCTGGATCGAGGGCGACCCCGACGCCGGCCTCGACGTCTGCGACGCCGGAGAAAACACAAGAGGCTGCACCACCTCAATCACTGACGCCTGACCAGGCGAAGTCGGTGACGCCGGAGAGGGCAACGGCGTCGATGGATGCGGCGTGACCGTGGGGCTGACCTCCCAAGTCCTCCGACGCCGAGCCGAAGGTGACCTCGAACGAGACTCCTTGCTGGAATGACGTCGTGAGTCTCTACGGCGCCGGGAGTCTCGATGACGCCGGTGAGACCTTGGCGAAGAAGACTTCTTATGATGTTTCTCCTTCTTCTTTGACTTTGCCATGAATAACTTGGCCTCACGCTCTTTGAGGGCCTTCGGATTCATGTGTTGACATGAATCGCAAGTCGAGACGTCGTGGTCGGAGCTCAAACACCATAGACAGTCGGAGTGAGGATCTGTAACTGACATCTTGCCCCCACACTCTCGACAGGGCTTGAAACCCGACTTCCTCTGAGACATTATTACCGCAGAGAAGACTACGCAGCAGACAATACACTGTAACCACGAAGGTAACAGTAGCTCCCTCGAAGATAACCGTTTCGAATGCACGGAAAAAAGGGAACTGTCATCGGCACGTCGTCGAGGACCTCTTATTGCCTGTATGACGTCAGACGGCGTCGCGTGGGCTAGAGTGACGTCCTCGTCGACGTGCAGAGACTAGTAAGAAGATTTCCGTCGAATGCTGGCGCCATGGGAGTATTCATTAGGTGAGGAATCCACAGGTAGTTGTATCCATCAGAAAGTCATGATTCACTTCAACATATCATAAAGAAATAAAAGATACAACAATTGAAAACGGTCCATTTTGGACCTTCCTGAAGCATTTTGTGAGTCCGTGGGTCAATGATTTTCACCAAAATTTGACCGTTTAGCTTGAATTCAAAATGATTCCAAATGCTGTTTAAATGACTCCCGCAGGGTATAAACAGTGTTTAAGGCCTTAATGTTACCAAGCGGGCCATTTTCATTCCCTTTTTCAAATTTAAAAAATTAGGGATTTTGGCCCCTTGAGAGCATGGCAATATCTCTAAACATGTTTATTTAAGCCCCAAAAGTGATGATTCACTTCAACATATCATCAAGAATTAAAAGATGCAACAATTCAAAACAGTCCATTTTGGACCTTCCTGAAGCGTTCTGTGAGTCCGTGGGTCAATGATTTTCATAAAAAATCTGAACATTTAGCTTGAATTCAAAATGACTCCAAATGCCGTTTAAATCACCTCCTGCAGTGCACAAACACTGTTTAAGTCCTCAATGTTAGTAAATCAACCATTTTCATTTACTTGTATAAAATCTCAAACCTATGACTTTTGTCCCCATTGAGAGCATGGGAATGTCTCTAAACATGTTTGTTTAAGCCCCAAAAGTGATGATTCACTTCAACACATCATAAAGAGTTAAAAGATAGAACAATTTAAAATGGTCCATTTTGGACCTTCCTGATGCATTTTGTGAGTCTGTGGGTCAATGATTTTCATCAAAAATCTGACCATTTAGCTTGAATTGAGAATGACTCCAAATGCTGCTTAAATCACTCCGCGCAGGGTATAAACAGTGGTTAAGGCCTTAATGTTACCAAGCGGGCCATTTTCATTCACTTTTTCAAATTTCAAAAATTTGGGATTTTGGCCCATTGAGAGCATGGTAATGTCTCTAAACATGTTTGTTTAAGCCCCAAAACTGATGATTCACTGCAACACATCATAAAGAGTTAGAAGATACAACAATTGAAAATGGTCCATTTTGAACCTTCCTGAAGCATTTTGTGAGTCTGTGGGTCAATGATTTTCATCAAAAATCTGACCATTTAGCTTGAATTCCAAATTACCAATAATGCTGTGTAAGTCAATCCCCACAGGGTATAAACAGTGTTTAAGGCCTTAATGTTAGCAAGGGGGCCATTTTCATTTACTTTTACAAAATCATAAAATTAGGCATTTTGGCCCCATGAGAGCATGGCAATGTCTCTAAACATGATTATTTAAGCCCCAAAAGTCATGATTCACTTCAACATATCATAAAGAAATAAAAGATGCAACAATTGAAAACGGTCCATTTTGGACCTTCCTGAAGCATTCCGTGAGTTTGTGGGTCAATGATTTTCATAAAAAATCTGAACATTTAGCTTGAATTCCAAACTAACCCAAATGCTGTGTAAGTCACTCCCCGCAGGGTATAAACAGTGTTTACGGCCTTAATGTTAGCAAGCGGTCCATTTTCAATCACTTTTACAAAATCATAAAATTAGGCATTTTGGCCCCTTAAGAACATGGCAATGTCTCTAAACATGATTATTTAAGCCCCAAAAGTCATGATTCACTTCAACATATCATAAAAAATTAAAATATGGAAGAATTGAAAAACGGTCCATTTTGGACTTTCCTGAAGCATTTTGTGAGTCCGTGGGTCAATGATTTTCACCAAAATTTGACCGTTTAGCTTGAATTCAAAATGACTGAAAATGCTGTTTAAATTACTCCCCGCAGGGTATAAACAGTGTTTAAGGCCTTAATGTTACCAAGCGGGCCATTTTCCTTCACTTTTTCAAATTAAAATTTTTTGGTATTTTGGCCCCTTGAGAGCATGGCAATATCTCTAAACATGCTTATTTAAGCCCCAAAAGTGATGATTCACTTCAACACATCATAAAGAGTTAAAAGATAGAACAATTTAAAATGGTCCATTTTGGACCTTCCTGAACCATTTTGTGAGTCCGTGGGTCAATGATTTTCATCACAAATCTGACCATTTAGCTTGAATTCAAAATGATACCAAATGCTGGTTAAATCACACCCCGCAAGGTGTAAACAGTGTTTAAGGCCCTAATATTAGCAAGCTGTCCGTTTTCATTCACTTTTAAAAATTTCAAAAATTAGGGATTTTGGCCCCGTGAAAGCATGGCAATATCTTTAAAAATGCGTAGTTAAGCCCCAAAAGTGATGAATCACTTCAACGTATCATAAAAAATTACAAGATGCAACAATTCAAAACGGTCTATTTTGGACCTTCCTGAAGCATTTCGTGAGTCCGTCGGTCAATGATTTTCATCAAAAACCTGAACATTTAGCTTGAATTCAAAATGACTCCAAATGCCGTTCAAATCACTTCCCGCATTGCACAAACACTGTTTAAGTCCTCAATGTTAGTAAATCGGCCATTTTCATTCACTTGTATAAAATCTCAAACCTATGACTTTTGTCCCCATTGAGAGCATGGCAATGTCTCTAAACATGTTTGTTTAAGCCCCAAAAGTGATGGTTCACTTCACCACATCATAGAGAGTTAGAAGATACAACAATTGAAAATGGTCAATTTTGGACCTTCCTGAAGCATTTTGGGGCATATTTATACTCCGTTTGCGCCGAAATTTCGACGCAAAACTAACGCAAACTAACGCCATATTTCTACTATGGCGTTAGAGGCGAATAGCGCCAAAGTTCCCGGAATGTGCGTCATTTTTTAGCGTGAACCCCTTCCTTGCGTTAATGATATGCAAGGGAGGCGTTCCCGTCTAAAAAATGACTCCCAGGCCTTTACGTGGTATTTATACTCCCGGGCAAAAGTGACGCCCGGGAGTGGGCGTGGCTAAAAAACGGCGCATTTGCGCCGCTTTTTAACGCCTGGGTCAGGCATGGCGTTAAGGGACAAGTGGGCTCAAAATGAGCCCAGAGTGCCCTCCCCTGCCCCCAGGGACCCCCCCCTGCCACCCTTGGCCACCCCAGGAGGACACCCAAGGCTGGAGGGACCCACCCCAGGTAAGTTCAGGTAAGTTTTTTTTTTTTTTTATTTTAATAATTTTTTGTGGCATAGGGGGGCCTGATTTGTGCCCCCCTACATGCCACTATGCCCAATGACCATGCCCAGGGGACAGAAGTCCCCTGGGCATGGCCATTGGGCAAGGGGGCATGACTCCTATCTTTACAATGATAGGAGTCATGTTGATGGGGGATGGGCGTCGAAAATAAATGGCGCAAGTCGGGTTAAGACGATTTTTTCGACGTAACCTGACTTGCCCCATTTTAAGACGCCCATGCGCCATTTTCCCCCTACGCCGGCGCTGTCTGGTCTACGTGGTTTTTTCCCACGCAAACCAGGCAGCGCCGGTCTGCTTGCGCCGTCTAACGCCATTCCATAAATACGGCGCCCGCATGGCGCTTCAGAATGGCGTTAGACGGCGCAAAACTTTTTGACGCTAAACTGCGTTAGCGCAGTTTAGCGTCAAAAAGTATAAATATGGGCCAAAATTAGGCATTTTGGCCCCTTGAGAGCATGGCAATATCTCTAAACATGCATATTTAAGCCCCAAAAGTGATGATTCACTTCAACATATTATCAAGCATTAAAAGATGCACCAATTCAAAACAGTCCATTTTGAACCTTCCTGAAGCATTTTGTGAGTCTGTGGGTCAATGATTTTCATCAAAAATCTGACCATTTAGCTTGAATTCCAAATTACCAATAATGCTGTGTAAGTCAATCCCCATAGGGTATAACCGTGTTTAAGGCCTTAATGTTAGCAAGCGTGCCATTTTCATTCACTTTTACAAAATCATAAAATTAGGCATTTTGGCCCCTTGAGAGCATGGCAATGTCCCTAACCATGATTATTTAAGCCCCAAAAGTCATGATTCACTTCAACATATCATAAAGATATAAAAGATGCAACAATTGAAAACGGTCCATTTTGGACCTTCCTGAAGCACTCCGTGAGTTTGTGGGTCAATGATTTTCATAAAAAATCTGAACATTTAGCTTGAATTCCAAATTAACCCAAATGCTGCGTAAATCATTCCCCGCAGGGTATAAACAGTGATTAAGGCCTTAATGTTAGCAAGCGGTCCATTTTCATTCACTTTTACAAAGATGCAGAGGAACTCTGGTGAGCTCTTGCATTCGGTATCTGAAGAATTCCCCAAAGCCGAGACCCTAAATAGCCAGAAAAGGAGGTTTGGCTACCTAGGAAGGAGGATAGGCTAGTAATAAAGGTAAGAGCCTATCCGAAGGAGTCTCTGATGTCACCTGATGGCACTGGCCACTCAGAGCAGTCCAGTGTGCCAGCAACATCTCTGACTCCAAGATGGCAGAGGTCTGGGGCACACTGGAGGAGCTCTGGGCACCTCCGTTGGGAGGTGCAGGTCAGGGGAGTGGTCACTCCCCTTTCCTTTGTTCAGTTTCGCGCCAGAGCAGGGCTGGGAGATCCCTAAACCGGTGTAGACTGCCTTATGCAGAGATGGGCCGCATCTATGCCCATCAAAGCATTTCCAGAGGCTGGGGGAGGCTACTCCTCCCCAGCCATCACACCTATTTCCAAAGGGAGAGGGTGTCACACCCTCTCTCAGAGGAAATCCTTTGTTCTGCCTTCCTGGGCCAGGGCTGCCTGGACCCCAGGAGGGCAGAAACCTGTCTGAGGGGTTGGGCAGCAGCAGCAGCTGCAGTGGAGACCCCGGAAAGGCAGTTTGGCAGTACACGGGTTCTGTGCTAGAGACCCCGGGGATCATGGAATTGATTCCCCAATGCAAGAATGGCATTGGGGTGACAATTCCACGATCTTAGACATATTATATGGCCATGTTCGGAGTTACTATTGTGACGCTATACTTAGGTAGTGACCTATGTATAGTGCACGCGTGAAATGGTGTCCCCGCACTCACAAAGTCCGGGGAATTTGCCCTGAACGATGTGGGGGCACCTTGGCTAGTGCCAGGGTGCCCACACACTAAGTAACTTTGCACCTAACCTTCACCAGGTGAGGGTTAGACATATAGGTGACTTATAAGTTACTTAAGTGCAGTGGTAAATGGCTGTGAAATAACGTGGACGTTATTTCACTCACGCTGCACTGGCAGGCCTGTGTAAGAATAGTCAGATCTCCCTATGGGTGGCAAAAGAAATGTTGCAGCCCATAGGGATCTCCTGGAACCCCAATACCCTGGGTACCTCAGTACCATATACTAGGGAATTATAAGGGTGTTCCAGTATGCCAATGTGAATTGGTGAAATTGATCACTAGCCTGTTAGTGACAATTTGGAAAGCAGAGAGAGCATAACCACTGAGGCTCTGGTTAGCAGAGCCTCAGTGAGACAGTTAGGCATCACACAGGGAACACATACAGGGCACACTTATGAGCCCTGGGGCCCTGCCTAGCAGGGTCCCAGTGACACATAAACTAAAACAACATATATATAGTGAAATATTGGGGTAACATGCCAGGCAAGATGGTACTTTCCTACACTTAGAAGAAAAGTGAACCGGAGTCCACCCGAAGTCACAAAAGGGAGTCCCACGACGCCGGAGGACAACTCAGAAGGATGTGCACTGCAGGTTAGAGTGTCGTGGACCCAGGCTTGGCTGTGCACGAAGGAAATCCTGGAAGAGTGCACAGGAGCCGGAGCAGCTGCAAATCACACGGGAAACAGAAATGCAGTCTAGCGTGGGGAGGCAAGGACTTACCTCCACCAAACTTTGGACTGAAGAGTCACTGGACTGTGGGAGTCACTTGGACAGAGTTGCTGAGTTCCAGGGACCATGCTCGTCGTGCTGAGAGGCGACCCAGAGGACCAGTGATGCAGTCTTTTGTTGCCTGCGGTTGCAGGGGGAAGATTCTGTCGACCCACAGGAGATTTCTTCAGAGCTCCTGGTGCAGAGAGAAGGCAGGCTACCCCAGAGCATGCACCACCTGGAAATAGTCGAGAAAGTCAGCAGCATGAAGCAATACAAGCTTGCTAGTAGTCGTCTTGCTACTTTGTTGCGGTTTTGCAGGCGTCCTGAACAATCAGCGGTCGATCCTTTGGCAGAAGGTGAAGAGGGAGATGCAAAGGAACTCTGGTGAGCTCTTGCATTCGTTATCTGGTGAGATCCCCAAAGCAGAGACCCTAAATAGCCCGAAAAGGAGGTTTGGCTACCTAGGAAGGAGGATTGGCTACCAAGAGAGGTAAGAGCCTATCAGAAGGAGCCTCTGACGTCACCTGCTGGCATTGGCTACTCAGAGCAGTCCAGTGTGCCACAAACACCTCTGTTTCCAAGATGGCAGAGGTCTGGGACACACTGGAGGAGCTCTGGGCACCTCCCTTGGGAGGTGCAGGTCAGGGGAGTGGTCACTCCCCTTTCCTTTGTCCAGTTTCGTGCCAGAGTGGGGCTGGGGGATCCCTGAACCGGTGTAGACTGCCTTATGCAGAGATGGGCACCATCTGTGCTCATCAAAGCATTTCCAGAGGCTGGGGGAGGCTACTCCTCCCCAGGATTCACACCTATTTCCAAAGGGAGAGGGTGTTACACCCTCTCTCAGAGGAAGTCCTTTGTTCTGCCTTCCTGGGCCAGGGCTGCCTGGACCCCCGGAGGGCATAAACCTGTCTGAGGGGTTGGCAGCAGTAGCAGCTGCAGTGGAGACCCCAGAAAGGCAGTTTGGCAGTACCCGGGTTCTGTGCTAGAGACCCGGGTGATCATGGAATTGTCCCCCAATGCCAGAATGGCATTGGGCTGACAATTCCATGATCTTAGACATGTTACATGGCCATGTTCGGAGTTACCATTGTGACGCTGTACCTATGTACAGTGCACGTGTGTAACGGTGTCCCCGCACTCACAAAGTCCGGGGAATTTGCCCTGAACGATGTGGGGGCACCTTGGCTAGTGCCAGGGTGCCCACACACTAAGTAACTTTGCACCCAACCTTCACCAGGTGAAGGTTAGACATATAGGTGACTTATAAGTTACTTAAGTTCAGTGGTAAATGGCTGTGAAATAACGTGGAAGTTATTTCACTCAGGCTGCACTGGCAGGCCTGTGTAAGAATTGTCAGAGCTCCCTCTGGGTGGCAAAAGAAATGCTGCAGCGCATAGGGATCTCCTGGAACCCCAAAACCCTGGGTAACTCAGTACCATATACTAGGGAATTAAATGGGTGTACCAGTATGCCAATGTGAATTGGTAAATTTTGTCATTAGCCTGTTAGTGACAAATTTGGAAAGCAGAGAGAGCATAACCACTGAGGTTCTGGTTAGCAGAGCCTCAGTGAGACAGTTAGGCATCACACAGGGAACACATACAGGGCACATACTTATTAGCACTGGGGCCCTGCCTGCCAGGGTCCCAGTGACACATAGACTAAAACAATATATATACAGTGAAATATGGGGGGTAACATGCCAGGCAAGATGGTACTTTCCTACACCCTCCTATAGTTGAAAATGCAGTTTTAGGTTTAGCATCCTCACCCAATTTGATCTGCCAATACCCTGCAGTCAAATCAAGAGTGCTTAGATACTTGGCAGATGCCAGTGTATCTATGAGCTCATCTGCCCTGGGTATAGGGTGAGCATCAGTTTTTGTGACCTGATTGAGACCTCTGTAGTCTACACAAAACCTCATCTCCCTTGTTCCATCTTTTGAGTGAGGCTTTGGTACAAGCACCACAGGACTCGCCCATGGGCTTTCAGAAGGTTCAACCACTCCTAGATCAAGCATTTTCTGAACCTCTTGTTTTATGCAGTCCCTGACATGGTCAGGATGCCTATAGATTTTACTTTTGACAGGCATGCTGTCTCCAGTGTCAATTGTGTGTTCACACCAAGATGTGGTGCCAGGCACAGTTGAAAAGAATTCAGAAAACTGTCCAAGGAGATTTATGCAGTTGTCTTTCTGTTCTGCAGTCAGACAATATGCCAAAACTACCCCCTCCACTAGAGCATCCTCTTCAGTGGAGGCGAAGAGATCAGGGAGAGGCTCACTCTCTTCTTCCTGTCCTTCATCTGTTGCCATGAGCAGGGTGAGATCAGCCCTATCATAGTAGGGTTTTAGGCGGTTGACATGAATCATCCTAAGGGGACTCCTGGCAGTGCCCAGGTCAACCGAGTAGGTGACCTCGCCCTTTTTTTCAACAATTAGATGGGGTCCACTCCATTTGTCTTGGAGTGCTCTTGGGGCCACAGGCTCCAATACCCACACCTTCTGTCCTGGTTGGTACTGGATCAGAACAGCCTTCTGGTCATGCCATTGCTTCTGGAGCTCTTGGCTCCCCTGAAGGTTTTTACTGGCCTTTTTCATGTACTCAGCCATTCTGGATCTTAGGCCAAGTACATAGTCCACTATGTCCTGTTTGGGAGCTTTTAAAGGTTGTTCCCAACCCTCCTTCACAAGTGTTAGTGGACCTCTTACAGGGTGTCCAAAGAGGAGTTGAAAGGGGCTGAAGCCCACTCCTTTCTGGGGTACCTCCCTGTAAGCAAAAAGGAGGCAAGGTAACAGGATATCCTATCTCCTCCTGAGTTTTTCAGGGAGTCCCATTATCATTCCTTTGAGAGTTTTATTAAACCTCTCTAATAGTCCATTAGTCTGTGGATGATAAGGTGTGGTGAATTTGTATGTTACACCACATTCCTTCCACATAGCCTTCAAGTATGCAGACATAAAGTTGCTACCCCTGACTGATACAACCTCTTTTGGGAAACCCACCCTGGAAAAGATTCCCAGGATGGCGTTTGCCACTGCAGGTGCTGTAGTGGTCCTTAGAGGAATTGCTTCAGGATATCTTGTGGCATGGTCCTCAACCACCAAGATAAACCTATTGCCTGAAGCAGTAGGAGGGTCAAGGGGGCCAACTATGTCGACCCCAACCACAGGTAGTGGAATAAGGGGAGCCTTTGGTGTACCGCCAGTCTTGCCACTGGCTTGGCAGGTCACACAAGACTTACAAAACTTTTTTGTGTCCTCTGACATCCTAGGCCAGTGAAACGGGGGGAAAAGCCTTTCCCATGTTTTGATCTGGCCCAAATGCCCAGCCAAAGGAATGTCATGTGCCAGAGTTAGGAGGAACTCTCTGTACTGCAGTGGAATGGCCAATCTCCTGGCTGCTCCAGGTTTTGGGTCTCTTGCCTCTGTTTACAAGAGGTTGTCCTCCCAGTAAACTCTATGTGAGTCACTGACATCCCCATTTTGCTGCTTGACAGCTTGCTGTCTGAGACCCTCTAATGTGAGACAGGATTACTGTGCCACACTCAGCTCTTCCCTGGCAGGCCCCCCTCCACCCAAAAGCTCAGCAGTGTCTGCTGCCAGCTCATCTGGTGAAGGTTCTGCACAGGGAGGAAATTCTTCTTCCTCAGAAGGAGAATCAACTGTAGAGGGAGGGATAGTGGGTAGGGATTTACCCTTGCTACCCCTAGCTTTAGGGAGCACTTGGTCCATTGTTCCAGGATCCAAGTTACCCTGTCCTTTTTGCTTTTTGGCCTGAGCCCGTGTCAAAGCAAAAATATGCCCAGGAATGCCCAGCATTGCTGCATGAGCCTCCAACTCCACTTCTGCCCAAGCTGATGTCTCTAAATCATTCCCTGGTAAACAGTCTACGAGTAAATCTGAAGCAACCACAACTTTCTTTGGACCAGTACCCCCCCCCCCCAGTTGAGATTCACAACAGCCATGGGGTGGTTAAGAGTGTTATTATGAGCGTCTGTCACTTGGTGCTGGTAACCAAGTAGGTGTTGTTCAGGGTGTACCAGTTTCTCTATTACCATGGTAACACGGGCACCTGTGTCCCTGTAGGCCTGAACCTCAACACCATTTATTAGGGGAAGTTGCTTGTACTTATCCATATTAAGGGGACAAGCAACCAAGGTGGCCAAATCAATGGCACCTTCAGAGACTAACACAGCCTCTGTGGTCTCCCTAACAATACCAACCCCAACTAAATTACCAAAAGTGAGCCCAGCTACTCTCTTGGATTGGCTATTAGTAGGTATGCTCCGACCACCACTGCTATTACTAGGGGCACTAGAGTTTGCAGTAGGGGTTGTGGTAGTGGGAGGTTTGGTGTTTTTCTTTGGACAACTGGCATCAGTTGTCCAATGGCCTTTGACTTTACACAAATAACACCAAGGCTTTTAACTTGATTATTTGAAGAGGATTTGGCCCCACCACACCCACCAGAGGATTTTTGTGGGCCTGATGAAGACTCAGTTTTACTTTTGTCCCCACCCTTGTCAGAAGACTTACCATCCTTCTTCTTGCCATCCTTTTCACCCCCTGTATGAACCTTTCTGTTCACTCTTGATCTGACCCATTTGTCTGCCTTCTTTCCCAATTCTTGGGGAGAGGTCAGATCTGAGTCCACTAGATATTGGTGTAACAAGTCAGACACACAGTTATTCAGAATATGCTGTCTCAGAATAAGATTATACGGGCTTTCATAGTCAGAAACTTTACTGCCATGTAACCACCCCTCCAATGCCTTCACTGAACAGTCAACAATGTCCATCCAGTCTTGTGAGGACTCTTTTCTGGTGTCTCTAAACTTAATTCTGTATTGTTCAGTGGTTAAGCCAAATCCATCCAAGAGTGCATCCTTCAAAACTGCAAAATTGTTAGCATCACTTTCTCTAACAGTAAGGAGCCTATCCCTACCCTTTCCATTGAAAGATAGCCACAATATAGCAGCCCACTGCTTTTGAGGGACCCCCTGTACCATACAGGCCCTCTCAAGTGCAGCAAACCGATTGTTGATGTCATCCCACTCCTTGTAAGGGGGAACGATCTTGTGCAGATTCCTGGAATCATGCTCTCTCACAGGATTACTATCAGGAATACTGCAGCTGCCACCATGGGGTCCAAACCCCAATCTCTGTCTCTCCTTCTCCAGGTCTAGGGATTCCCTGTCTAGAGCCAGCTGTTGCTGTTTAAGCTTCAGTCTGGTCTCTTCCACTCTCAACTTTTTGAGTTCCCTTTCTAACATGTTGTCTTCAGGGTGGGTGGGTTGGGAATGTTTGGACACAGAAGATAAATTGGAAACATCAGAGGGAGATCTGTCCCTAACTGACTGGACTCTAACAACCTGGCCTCCAGGAATAAAAACATCCCTACTAATATGGGAGCTCCTATTACTACCAGCATTGCTAGGTGGTCTGTTAAGGGGCAGATTTGGAACAGAACCCTCTCCACCTCCCTCAAGGTTATCCCCTGAGTCAGAATGGGAGCCATCTATTAACTTCTCATTTTAAGTGCCTGCTTGTGACTCATCATTCACAATAAGCATGTTATATAGACACTCTTTTGTGAGGTTCTTTCCTTTCACTAAACCTCTATCTAAGCAGAGACGCCTTAGGCTCTTGTAATTCAAATTGTCATAAGTACTATTGACCATTTTAAGAGCAGACTCTACGACAGACATGATAAGAGAAGGTTTAGAGACATTGAGAAGAGAGAAAAAGTTTCAGAACTTTTTAAAGAACAGAGCAAAAAACTTTTTCAAACTTTTTAGAAACTTTAAAAAGTTTTAGAGTACTTTTCAGCACTTAGTAGAAAGTGTAAGAGGAGAAAAGCAAAACTTTTTGGTTAGGTGTACATACACTGAACTTGTTTGGTATATTATTCTCTTATGAAAAGTACACAATGACAAAGTGGTAAGTAGTTACAAGTACTTATCCCACCTCTGCACAACCAATGTAGGAGGCTGGCCTGGCTAGTAGTGGGTACCAGAGGTACTTACACCTTGTGCCAGGTCCAGTTCTCCCTTATTAGTGTATAAGAGGTGTTTCTAGCAGCTTAGGCTGATAGAAGGTAGCTATGGCAAAGCAGCTTAGGCTGAACTAGGAGACATGTAAAGCTCCTACTATACCACTGGTGTCACATGCACAATATCATAAGAAAACACAATACACAGATATACTAAAAATAAAGGTACTTTATTTTTAGGACAATATGCCAAAAGTATCTCAGTGAGTAACCTCAGTATGAGGATAAGTTATATACACAAGATATATGTACACAAACCAAAATTATGCAGACAATAGCAAAATGAAGTAATGCAAGCAATGTAAAGTTACAGTAGATTGCTATAGGAGCACATAGGAATAGGGGCTACACAAACCATATACTCCAAAAGTGGAATGCGAACCACAAATGGAACCCAAACCTATGTGAGTTTGTAGAGGGTCGCTGGGACTGTAAGAAAACAGTGAGGGTTAGAAAAATAGCCCAGCCCAAGACCCTGAAAGGTAGGTGTAAAGTGCACCTGCTTCCACCAGAGAGCACAATAGTCGTGATAGGGGGATTCTGCAAGGAGAACAAACACCAGCAATGCAACAAAAGTGGATTTCCGGACCCGAGTACCTGTAAGACAAGGTGACCAAGTCCAATAGTCGCAACAGTGTGGAGAGTGGGCAGGACCCCAAGAAATGCCAGCTGAGGGTGCAAGGAAGCTGCCACCTGTTGGAAGAAGCTTGGTGTTCTTCAAGAACGAAGAGGACTAGGAACTTCCCCTTTGGAGGATGGATGTCCCACGTCGTGAAGAAGTTTGCAGAGGTGTTCCCACGCAGAAAGACCGCAAACAAGCATTGCTAGCTGCAAGGGTCACAGGTTACGGTTTTTGGATGCTGCTGTGTCCCAGGATGGACCAGGATGTCGCCACTTGGATGAGGAGACAGAGGGGGCGCCCAGCAACGTAGGGAGCCCTCACAGAAGCAGGCAGCACCCGCAAACGTACCTGAACAGGCACTTAGAAGAAAACTGAACAGGAGTCCACCCGAAGTCACAAAAGGGAGTCCCACGACACCAGAGGACAAATCAGAAGGTTGTGCACTGTAGTTTAGAGTGTCGTTGACCCAGGCTTGGGTGTGCACAAAGGAAATCCTGGAAGAGTGCACAGGAGCCGGAGCAGCTGCAAATCACGCGGTACCCAGCAATGCAGTCTAGCGTGGGGAAGCAAGGACTTACCTCCACCAAACTTTGGACTGAAGAGTCACTGGACTGTGGGAGTCACTTGGACAGAGTTGCTGAGTTCCAGGGACCACGCTCGTCGTGCTGAGAGGGGACCCAGAGGACCGGAGATGCAGTCTTTTGTTGCCTGCGGTTGCAGGGGGAAGATTCCGTCGACCCACGGGAGATTTCTTCAGAGCTCCTGGTGCAGAGAGGAGGCAGGCTACCCCCAGAGCATGCACCACCTGAAAACAGTCGAGAAAGCCGGCAGGATGAAGCGATACAAGGTTGCTAGTAGTCGTCTTGCTACTTTGTTGCGGTTTTGCAGGCGTCCTGAGCATTCAGCGGTCGATCCGTTGGCAGAAGGTGAAGAGGGAGATGGAGAGGAAATCTGGTGAGGTCTTGCATTCGTTATCTGGTGAGATCCCCAAAGCAGAGACCCTAAATAGCCCGAAAAGGAGGTTTGGCTACCTAGGAAGAAGGATTGGCTACCAAGAGAGGTAAGAGCCTATCAGAAGGAGCCTCTGACGTCACCTGCTAGCACTGGCCACTCAGAGCAGTCCAGTGTGCCACAAACACCTCTGTTTCCAAGATGGCAGAGGTCTGGGACACACTGGAGGAGCTCTGGGCACCTCCCCTGGGAGGTACAGGTCAGGGGAGTTGTCACTCCCCTTTCCTTTGTCCAGTTTTGCGCCAGAGGAGGGCTGGGGGATCCCTGAACCGGTGTAGACTGCCTTATGCAGAGATGGGCACCATCTGTGCCCATCAAAGCATTTCCAGAGGCTGAGGGAGGCTACTCCTCCCCAGCCTTCACACCTATTTCCAAAGGGAGAGGGTGGTACACCCTCTCTCAGAGGAAGTCCTTTGTTCTGCCTTCATGGGCCAGGGCTGCCTGGACCCCAGGAGGGCAGAAACCTGTCTGAGGTGTTGGCAGCAGTAGCAGCTGCAGTGGAGACCCCGGAAAGGCAGTTTGGCAGTACCCGGGTTCAGTGCTAGAGACCCAGGGGATCATGGAATTGTCCCCCCCAATGCCAGAATGGCATTGGGGTGACAATTCCATGATCTTAGACATGTTACATGGCCATGTTCGGAATTACCATTGTGACGCTGTACATAGGTAGTGACCTATGTACAGTGTACGCGTGTAATAGTGTCCCCGCACTCACAAACTCTGGGGAATTTGCCCTGAATGATGTGGGGGCACCTTGGCTAGTGCCAGGGTGCCCACATACTAAGTAACTTTGCACCCAACCTTCACCAGGTGAAGGTTAGACATATAGGTGACTTATAAGTTACTTAAGTGCAGTGGTAAATGGCTGTGAAATAACGTGGAAGTTATTTCACTCAGGCTGCACTGGCAGGCCTGTGTAAGAATTATCAGAGCTCCCTATGGGTGGCAAAAGAAATGCTGCAGCCCATAGGGATCTCCTGGAACCCCAATACCCTGGGTACCTCAGTACCATGTACTAGGGAATTATATGGGTGTACCAGTATGCCAATGTGAATTGGTAAATTTAGTCACTAGCCTGTTAGTGACAAATTTGGAAAGCAGATAGAGCATAACCACTGAGGTTCCGGTTCGCAGAGCCTCAGTGAGACAGTTAGGCATCACACAGTGAACACATACAGGGCACATACTTATGAGCACTGGGGCCCTGCCTGGCAGGGTCCCAGTGACGCATAGACTAAATCAACATATATACAGTGAAATATGGGGGTAACATGCCAGGCAGGCTGGTACTTTCCTACACTACCCCCAGAGCATGCACAACCTGGAAACAGTCGAGAAAGCCGGCAGGATGAAGCGATACAAGGTTGCTAGTAGTCGTCTTGCTACTTTGTTGCGGTTTTGCATGCGGCCTGAGCAGTCAGCGGTCAATCCTTTGGAGGGCAGAAACCTGTCTGAGGTGTTGGCAGCAGTAGCAGCTGCAGTGGAGACCCCGGAAAGGCAGTTTGGCAGTACCTGGGTTCTGTGCTAGAGACCCGGGGGATCATGGAATTGTCCCCCCAATGCCAGAATGCTATTGGGGTGACAATTCCATGATCTTAGACATGTTACATGGCCATGTTCGGTGTTACCATTGTGACGCTGTACATAGGTAGTGACCTATGTACAGTGCACGCGTGTAATGGTGTCCCCGCACTCACAATGTCCGGGGAATTTGCCCTGAACGATGTGGGGGCACCTTGGCTAGTGCCAGGGTGCCCACACACTAAGTAACTTTGCACCCAACCTTCACCAGGTGAAGGTTAGACATATAGGTGACTTATAAGTTACTTAAGTGCAGTGGTAATTGGCTGTGAAATAACATGGACGTTATTTCACTCAGGCTGCACTGGCAGGCCTGTGTAAGAATTGTCAGAACTCCCTATGGGTGGCAAAAGAAATGCTGCAGCCCATAGTGATCTCCTGGAACCCCAATACCCTGGGTACCTCAGTACAATATACTAGGGAATGATATGGGTGTACCAGTATGCCAATGTGAATTGGTAAATTTAGTCACTAGCCTGTTAGTGACAAATTTGGGAAGCAGAGAGAGCATAACCACTGAGGTTCTGGTTAGCAGAGCCTCAGTGATACAGTCAGGCACCACACAGGGAACACATACATGGCACATACTATGAGCACTGGGGTCCTGCCTGACAGGATCCCAGTGACACAAGGCCTAAAACAACATACATACAGTGAAATATGGGGGTAACATGCCAGGCAAGATGGTACTTTCTATACAACCCCCCCCCAACGAAGGACAATAAGACTAGCCATGACCTAATGAGTCTTCATTGTCTAAGTGGAAATATCTGGTGAGTCCATCTGCACTGGAGTGGGTACTCCCAGGTCTATGTCCCACTGTAAAGTCCATCCACTGTAGGGAAATGGACCACCTAAATAATTTAGGGTTTTCACCTTTCATTTGTTTAAGCCATAATAGAGGTTTGTGGTCTGTTTAAACAATAAAGTGATTCCCAAACAAGTAGGGTCTCAGCTTCTTCAAGGTCCAGACCACAGCAAAGACCTCCCCCTCTATGGCAGACCAATTCTTTTCTCTAGGGTTCAGCCTCCTTTTGATAAAAGCAACAGATTGATCCTGAACCTCTATCAATCAATCAATGACACTTATAAAGCGCGCTACATACCCGTAGGGTCTCAAGGCGCTGGGGGGGGGGGGGTGCCGCTACTGCTCGAATAGCCAGGTCTTCAGCTTCTTCCTGAAGGAGAGGTGGTCTTGGGTCAGGCGCAGGTCGGTCGGGAGGGAGTTCCAGTTCTTGGCGGCCAGGTAGGAGAAGGACCTTCCTCCTGTAGTCGCTCTTCGGATGCGGGGGACGGCGGCGAGGGCGTGGTTGGCTGATCGGAGGTGGCGCGTGGGAGCGTAGAAGTTGACTCGGCTGTTGAGGTAGCTCGGGCCTTGGTCGTGTAGGGCTTTGTGTGCGTGGGTGAGGAGGCGGAAGGTGATTCTCTTGTTGACGGGGAGCCAGTGCAGGTCTCTCAGATGTCCGGAGATGTGGCTGGATCGTGGGATGTCGAGGATGAGTCTGGCTGAGGCGTTCTGGATCCGCTGGAGTCTCTTCTGGAGCTTGGCGGTGGTACCGGCGTAGAGGGCGTTACCGTAGTCCAGTCGGCCGGTGACGAGGGCCTGGGTGACGGTCCTCCTGGTCTCGGTGGGGATCCACCAGAAGATCTTCCGAAGTGTGCGTAGGATGTTGAAGCACGCCGAGGAGACGTTGTTGACCTGCCTGGTCATGGAGAGGGAGGAGTCCAGGATGAAGCCCAGGTTGCGTGCATGGTCTGTCGGTTTGGGTGCGGTGCCCAGGGCGGGAGGCCACCAGGAGTCGTCCCAGGCGGAGGGTGAAGAGCCCAGGATGAGAACCTCCGTCTTGTCCGAGTTCAGTTTCAGGCGGCTGGTCGTCATCCACTCGGCTACCTCTTTCATCCCTTCGTGCAGGTTGGCTCTGGCGGCGGCGGGGTCGTTGGTCAGGGAGAGGATCAGCTGGGTGTCGTCGGCGTAGGAGATTATGCTGAGGTTGTGTTTGCGTACGATGGCCGCGAGGGGGCTCATGTAGACGTTGAAGAGGGTGGGGCTCAGAGATGATCCTTGTGGGACGCCGCAGATGACTTCGGAGGCCTCTGACTTGTACGGTGGTAGGCGGACTCTCTGTGTTCTTCCGTCGAGGAAGGAGATGATCCATTCCAGCGCCTTGTCCTTGATTCCGATGTTGCTGAGGCGCCGTACTAGGGTGCGGTGGCAGACCGTGTCGAATGCCGCGGAGAGGTCTAGGAGGATGAGGGCCGCTGTTTCTCCATTGTCCATCAGGGCTCGGATGTCATCGGTGGCGGCGATGAGGGCGGTCTCGGTGCTGTGGTTGGCTCGGAAGCCGGACTGTGAGGGGTCGAGGGATCCGTTCGTCTCGAGGAAGGCGGCCATCTGCTTGTTGACGGTCTTCTCGATGACTTTGGCTGGAAACGGGAGAAGCGAGATGGGGCGGTGATTCTTGAGGTCGGTGGGGTCCGCTGTTGGTTTCTTGAGTAGAGCGCTGAGTTCGGCGTGTTTCCAGCTCTCGGGGAAGATGGTGGTGTCGAAGGATGTGTTGATGATGTCTCGCAGGTGGGGTGCGATGACAGCGTCGGCCTTGTTGAAGACGTGGTGAGGGCAGGGGTCGGTCGGTGATCCGGAGTGGATGGAGTTCATCGTGCGGATGGTGTCTTCGGTGCTGATCGGGGTCCAGGCGTGGAGGGTGGTGGTGGGGGGTGGTTGTTCGGTCATGGTGTGCGTTGGTTGGTTGTTGAAGCTGTTGTGTATGTCCGTGATCTTGTTGTGGAAGTATGAAGCGAGGGAGTTGCAGAGGTCTTGTGATGGGGTGATTTCGTTGTTTCCTGCGCTGGGGTTGGAGAGCTCATTCACGATGTTGAAGAGTTCCTTGCTGTTGTGTGCGTTGTTGTCCAACCGGTCCTTGAATGCTGTTTTCTTGGCGGCGCGGATCAGCTGGTGGTGTTTCCGGGTGGCAAGTTTGTAGGAGGTCCTGTTGTCCGGTGTTGGTTCCCTTTTCCAGACTTTCTCGAGGGCTCGGAGGTTCTTCTTGGAGCACTTGAGTTCGTCGGTGAACCATGGGGCCTTCTTGCTGCCGGGTCTGCTAGGCGGGGTCATCAGCGGGGCGAGCTCGTCCGCGCAGTTGCTGATCCACTTCGTGAGGTTGTCGGCGGCCTGGCTGGGGTTCGCTGAGCTGGCAGGAGGGTGCTGGCTCAGGGAGGTGGCGAGCTGGTCTGCTGTGATCTTGTTCCAGCTTCTGTGGGCGGCTTGTTGCTGGTGTTGGTGGGTCGTCGTTCTCTTGAAGGTGAAGTGGACGCAGCTGTGGTCCGTCCATTGAAGCTCTGTGGCGTGGCTGAAGAGGATGTCTGTGCTGGATGAGAAGACGGCGTCGAGTGTGTGTCCGGCGAGGTGGGTGGGGGTGGACACCAGTTGCTTGAGTCCCAGGTTGGCGAGGTTGTCGAGCAGGGTGCTGGTGTTGTGGTCGTTGTTGTTCTCCAGATGGTAGTTGAGGTCTCCCAGGAGGATGTAGTCAGCGGAGGGGAGGGCATGCGGGCTGACGAAGTCGGCGATGTCCTCGCTGAATTGCGTGCGTGGACCAGGGGGTCGGTAGATCAGGGTGCCTCTGAGGGTAGTGTTCGGGTTGGTGTGGATCTGGAAGTGCAGGTGTTCGGCGCTGGTCAGGGTGATGTCGGTGCTGGTCGTGATCCGGATGGTGTTTCTGTGGATGATGGCGATGCCTCCTCCCATCTGGTTGGCGTTTCGGTCCCTCCGGACGATCTTGTAGCCCTCTGGGATAGCGATGGCGATGTCGGGAGCTGAAGAGGCGTTCATCCAGGTCTCCGTGAGGAAGGCAACGTCCGGGGCGGTGGCGTCTAGGAGGTTCCAGAGTTCGATGGCGTGTCTGTGGATGGAGCGGGTGTTGAGCAGGATGCACTTGAGGTGGGTGCTGCTGGTGTTCGACTTGGCGGGTGCTGGTGTGCGTCTGGTCTGGGTGCGGGAGAACTTGCAGGCGTGGCAGCTGAAGGGTCCGTGGGTGCGTCGTGGTGTGGCTTGGTGGCAGTCTGGGAGTCGGCCGGTGTTGAGAGCGATGAGGGTGGCGGCGGAGTACGTCAGGCGGGTCGGTCTGGATCTTCTTTGGCCAGGGGTCCTGGCGCTGGACGCGATCCGGTCGCGGACGGGCGCAGACGGGCTTACCTTTGGCGCGCCTTCGGCGCACCATCGGCGCGCCCGCTGCGCGTGACCGCTGCGCGTTCGCACGGTCGCCATATAAGGCGAAGTGCGCGGGTGGGCGGGGCAGCTGGGAGGCGGGAGCGGGGAGGGAACAGAAAGGAAAAAGGGGCGTGGTCAGCGGTGGTGGCGGGAAGCGGGGAGCGGGGAGGGAGGTGGGCAGACAGGCAGGAGAACGCAAAGGGCTGAAACTGACTAGAAAAAATACAGGCACAAAAGTCAGACAAACGCTGGTAACACGGGAGGAAAATGAAGAAACTGATTAGAAAAAAAATACAGGCACAAAAGTCAGGCAAAAGCTGCTAACACGGGAGGAAAATGCAGTTCAAACAAGCACAAATGCTAGACAAAACAAGCAAAACCGACGCCAGCGGCGTCAGCCGGCAGCGAGGCAGGCAGCGAGGCAGGGGCAAGGCGAGGGGGCACACACAGCAGCTGGTGGCCGTGCGGCGCGGGGGTGTCCCACAACCTCTGAGTTAAGTTGTGATAGTATAGCCCCTACCACCTAATTCAGAAGCATCTGTTTGGACAATTAGTTTTTTGGAGTAGTTTGGGCTCTTCAAGACAGGTGCAGAGCACATTTCCTGCTGAAGCTACTCAAAAGCTTTCTGACAGCTAGCTGTCCACAATACCTTTTTAGGCATGTTCTTACTGTTGAGGTCATTAAGAGGGACAGTGATTGAGCCATAGTTCTTAATGAAGCTCCTATAATACCCGGTGATACCTACGAAGGCTCTGACCTGGGTCTGTGTAGTAGGGGGCACCCAGTCCATAATGGTTTGAATCTCCCCTGCAGTGGTTCAATCTGTTCTCCGCCCACCAGGTGGCCCCGATAAACCACTTTCCCCTGCCCTACCTGGAACTTTGAAGCCTTGATAGTTAGGCCTGCCTTTTGTAGGGCCTACAAAACTTTCCAGAGGTGGACCTGGAGGTCATCCCAGGTGGACCTAAATACAGCCATATCATCTAAGTATGCTGCACTGAAAGCTTCCAAACCTTGGAGGACTGTATTCACCAGACTCTAAAAAGTGTCAGGTACGTTTTTCAAACTAAAGGGCATAACAGTGAATTGATAATGCCCTCCTACGGTAGAAAATGCAGTTTTTGCTTTAGCATCCTCTGACAATTTGATCTACCAATACCCTGCAGTCAAATCAAAGGTGCTTAGATACATGGAAGATGCCAGTGTATCTATTAGCTCATCTGCCCTGGGTATAGGGTGAGCATCAGTTTTGGTTACTGTATTAAGAACCCTACAGTCCACACAAAACCGCATTTCTCTCTTTCCATCTTTGCTATGCGGTTTGGGGACAAGCCCCACTGGGCTAGCCCAGGGGTTACCAGAAGCCTCAATAACTCCTAGATGCAACATTTTCTGAACCTCTGTTTTAATACAATCTCTGACATGGTCAGGTTGCCTGTAAATTTTACTTTTGACAGGTAAACTGTTTCCAGTGTCAATTGTATGTTCACACCAAGTAGTTGTACCAGGTGTGAGTAAGAAGATTTCAGAAAACTGTCCTAGGACATTTTTACAGTCTTCTTTCTGCTTAGTAGTAAGGCAGTCTGCCAGAACCACTCCTTTCACTAAGCCATCAGCTTCAGTGTTGAGAAGAGGTCAGGGAGAGGGCCACTCTCTTTCTCCTGCCCCTCATCTGTAGCCATGAGCAGGGTTAAGTCAGCCCTATCATAGTAAGGTTTCAGGCGGTTGACATGAAGAACCCTAAAGGGGCTTCTGGCAGTGCCCAGTTCCACCAGATAGGTAACCTCACCTTTCTTTTCTACAATGAGATGGGGTCCACTCCATTTGTCCTGGAGTGCTCTTGGTGCCACAGACTCCAATACCCACACCTTCCGTCCTGGGTGGTATTCTGTCAGGACAGCCTTCTGGTCATGCCATTGCTTTTGGAGCTCTTGGCTGGCCTGAAGGTTTTTAGTGGTCTTTTTCATGTACTGAGCCATTCTAGATCTTAGGCCAAGTACATAGTCCAAAATGTCTTGCTTTGGAGGTTTTAAAGGTTGTTCCCAACCCTCCTTAACAAGAGCAAAGGGACCCCTTACAGGGTGACGGAATAGGAGTTCAAAGGGGCTATAGCCCACTCCTTTTTGGGGTACCTCCCTGTAAGCAAAAAGGAGGCAAGGTAACAGGACATCCCATCTCCTCCGGAGTTTTTCAGGGAGTCCCATTATCATTCCTTTGAGAGTTTTATTAAACCTCTCTACCAGTCCATTTGTCTGTGGATGATAAGGGGTGGTGAACTTGTAGGTAACACCACACTCCTTCCACATTGCCTTGAGGTATGGAGACATGAAGTTACTACCTCTGTCTGATACACCTTCCTTAGGGAAACCCACCCTGGAAAAGATTCCCAGGAGGGCCTTTGCCACTGCAGGAGCTATAAGTGAATAGCTTCTGGGTACCTTGTGGCATAGTCCACACCAAAAGGATGAATCTATTGCCAGAAGCTGTTGAGGGTCAAGGAGGCCAACAATATCAACCCCTACTCTGTTGAAGGGCACCCCAACCACTGGCAGTAGGATATAGGGGGCCTTTGGGGTGCCACCAGTCTTGCCACTGGCTTGGCAGGTGACACAGGAGCGACAAAACTCCTTTTTTGTCTTCTGACATATGGGGTCAGTGAAAATGTGGAACAAGTCTGTGCCATGTTTTACTGTAGCCTAAAAGCCCAGCCAAGGGATTGTAACAAGCAAGATTTAGGAGGAATTCCCTGTACTAAAGGGGAATGACCAGTCTCCTGGTGGCACCAGGTTTCGGGTCCCTTGCTTCAGTATAGAGGAGATTATTGTCCCAGTAAACTCTGTGGCTGTCATTGACATCCCCATTCTGCTGTTTGACAGCTTGCTGTCTGAGGCCCTTCAGTGTGGGACAAGTTTGCTGTGCCACACTCAGCTCTTCCCTGGCAGGCCCCCCTGCACCCAAAAGCTCAGCTGTATCAGCTTCCAGCTCCTCTGGTGTAGGTTCTGCACAGGGAGAGAATTCTTCTTCCTCAAAAGGGGAATCATCTGTGGAGGGAGGGATAGTGGACAAGGGTTTGCCCTTCTTACCCCTAGTTTTTGGAAGCACTTGGTCCATTGTTCAAGTATCCAAGTTTCCCTGTCCACTTTGCTTCTTGGCCTTAGCCCTAGTGAGAGCAAAGGTATACCCAGGAATTCCCATCATTGCTGCAGGAGCCTCCAACTCCACTTCTGCCCAAGCTGAAGTCTCCAAATCATTGCCTAGCACATATTCTACAGGTAAATCAGTGGCTACCACAACTTTCTTTGGAACAGTAAACCCCCCCCAATTGAGATTGACAATAGCCATGGGGTGGCTAACAGTGTTGCTATGGGCGTCTGTCACTGGGAACTGGTGACCAAGTAGGTGCTGCTCAGTGGCAACCAGTTTTTCCATCACCATTGTGACACCGACACCTGTGTCCCTGTAGGCCTCAACATGAACACCATTAAACAGGGGTAGCTGATTTCACTTATCCATATTAAGGGGACAAGCAACTAAAGTGGAGAGGTCAATGCCACCATCAGAGACTAAAATAACCTCAGTGATCTCCCTAACTAGACCAACCAGCACCAACTACATTACCAATGGTGAGCCCAGCTACGCCCTTTGATTGGCTATTAGTAGTGCTCTTCCCACCACCACTGCTATTACTAGGGGCATTAGTGGTTGCAGTTGGGGTTGTGGTGGTGGGAGGTTTGGTGTTTCTTTTTGGACAATGAGGATCAGTTGCCCAATGACCTTTGGTTTGACACAGATAACACCATAGTTTCCTATTATTGTGAGAAGAGGATTTGGACCCACCACCGCCATAGGATTTTTGTGGGCCTGATGAAGACTCTGATGGTTTTTTATCTTTGTCCCCACCCATGTCATGTGACTTACCATCCTTCTTCTTGCTGTCTTTGTCACACCCGGTATGAACTTTTCTGTTCACCCTTGTTCTGACCCATTTGTCTGCCTTCTTTCCCAGTTCTTCGGAAGAGGTCAGATCTGAGTCCACAAGATACTGATGCAACAAGTCAGACACACAATTATTCAATATATGCTCTCTCAGAATTAAGTTATACAGGCTTTCATAGTTATCACCTTACTGCCATTTAACCAACCTTCTAGGGCCTTCACTGAACAGTCTACAAAGTCTGTCCAATTCTGTATTGACTCCTTCCTGGTCTCCCTGAACTTTATCCTGTATTGTTCAGTGGTTAAGCCCAGACCATCTAAGAGTGCACTTTTAAGGATTTGGTAATTATCTGCATCATCCTTTCTAACAATAAGGAGTCAGTCTTTCCCCTTGACAGAGAAGAATAGCCAGAGAATAGCAGCCCACTGAACACGAGGGACCCTCTGAACTTTACAGGCCCTCTCAAGTGCAGCAAACCACTTATATATGTCATCTCCATCCTTGTACGGGGGGACAACTTTATGCAGATTCCTAGAGTCAAATGAAGGTTCCCTAACATTTGAAATTCTGAAACTACTGCTGCCACCATGGGGAGCTAACCCCAAACCCTGCCTTTCCTTTTCCACAGCCGGGGATTCCCTGTCTAAGGCCAACTGTTGCTGCAATAGCCTCAGTCTGGCCTCCTCTAACCTCAGCTTTCTGAGTTCCGTATCTAGGAACTGGTCCTCAGGGTTAGATGTGTGGGATATCTCTGAAAGAGAGGTAACATGGGAAAGTCACTCTAGTGATCTGGCCTCTAGGGGTGAAGGGAGCCCTACTAGTGTGTGAACCCTTCCCACTCCCAGTTACACTAGGGGGCCTGTTAACAGAGGGATCAGTGGAAGGAACCCCCTGGATTATCAGTTTGCTCCTCTGAGCCTTCCTTGTTGGAATCATCCTCCACCCCCCACTCCCCTCTGTCTGATCTGGACCAGTGCTGAGTCCCTGGTCATCTTGGAGGAGAAGATTTAAGATGAACTCCTTATTGGGTTACTTCCCAATCCCTAAACTTCTTTCAATGCAGAGACCCCCTCAAACTTTTAAAGTTTAAGTTCTCATAGGTAGTTTTTACAACTCTAGAGGTAGCTTCTACAGAAGACATATTGAAAGAGAAAAAGTTTAGGAATGTGAGAAATAAGGTAGTAGACTAACAGAGCTAATTTTTTAGACAAAAGAAGAAAACTTTTCTTAACTTTGTAAAAACGTTTGCAAAGATTAAATAACTTTTTAGAAAGTTAGAAAATTACTTCTAGGTGTATACTATGTATGCTCTAAGTATTGGAGCAAGCTTTTCTTGTGAAAAGCACCAGTAACAAAAGTGGTAGATCAATTGCAAGTATTTATCCTATCGCTGCACCACCAATGTAGGAGGCTGGTCTGGTTTGTAGTGGGTACCTTGGGTAATTACACCTTACACCAGGTCCAATTATCCCTTGTTAGTGAAATGTAGTAGTGTTCTACCAGCTTAGGCTGATAGAGGTAGCTATAGCAGAGCAGCTAAGGCTGAACTAGGAGACACGCAAAGCTCCTGCAATACCACTTAAAGTCACACAGTACTTATACATAAGTAAAGACAATACTCAGTGTTACCAGAAAATAAAGTTAGTTTATTTGGGTGACACAGTACCAAAAATATCTTAGAGGCAATGCTCCTTCTGGAAGTAAATATTATACAAAATATATACACTAGACACCAAAATAAGGTAAGTAATTAGACATAGGATAATGCAAACAATAGGAAATGCTATAGAATGCAATGGGAGAAAATAGGTCTAGGGACAACACAAACCATATACTAAGAAAGTGGAATGCGAATCACAAATTCCCCCCTAGACAAGTGTAGTGTGTGCAGAATCGCTGGGAGAGAAAGAATACACTAAAGGTAAGTAAATTACCCCACTCCAAAGCCCAGAAAAGCAGGAGTAAAGTACTGTAAGTTTCCTTAGGACACACTACAAGTCGTGATTAGAGTATTTTCAAGAACCAACCAAGTCTGCAAAGAACAAATGGTGGACTCTTGGACTTGAAGACCTGCAAAGGAAGGAGACCAAGTCCAGAAGTCGAAAGAAGTTCCAGGAAGGACAGGAGCACCTGCCAACCCAGAAGAGGGTGCAAAAGAATAGTCCCTTGTTGGACGAAGACTGCAGAAATGCACCCTAGGAAGATGTCAGTGGGTTCCTGCATGATGCACTGGATGTCCCACGTTGTGAAGGTGGATGCAGGTGAGTTTTGGCGCTGGATTCCTCAAACAAGCCTTGGTTCCGGCAAAGTCGCGTTTTGCGTCATGTAGGTGCTATCTGGACCCAGAAGGGACCAGGGGGCCTCAGCTCTGTGTGAGGAGGAAAAGGGGGCTCTCAGCACTTCAGAGAGACCTCAGAGCACCAGATAGCACCCATGGGAGTCCCAGGACACAGGGAACAAAGGAGGTGCAAAATGCAGTTGGTGCAGCACTACAAAAGAAAGGCCCACTCCGCCGGAGAACAACTCAGTGAGTTGAGCATCGCAGGATAGAGTACTGGGGACCTGGGCCAGGCTGTGCATGAAGAAATTATGCAAATAGTGTAAAGAGGCCTCAGGAGGTGAAGAAGACAGGGGTACTGTTGTTCTGGGGGAAGGCAAGGTCTTACCTCCTTCAAATTTGGACAGCAGTACCTCAGGACAGTCTGTGTCCGTGAGGTCCACCCTCTGTGTTCCAAGGAGTACGTTTGTTGCCAGGAGAGGAGTCCAAGAGAACCGGTCGTCAACTTAGAAGGTGCCTGCTTGAGCAGGGTAGTGACTCCATCACTCCACAGGAGATTTCTTCGGTCCTTCTGGTGCACTGTAAAGACCAGGAGTCCTAAGAGCATGCACACTGTGGAAACTGTTGCAGTTGCTGGCCGGAGCTGAAGTTGCAGGTGAAAGGTAGCCCTTCTGGATACTCTGTTGCTGTTACAGCGGTTCCTGGAGCAGGCTGCAGTGGATCCGAGGTCAGAGGATGAAGTAGTAGTTGCAGAGGATTCCTGCTGGAAACTTGCAAGTAGAATCTGAAGAGAACCCACAGGAGAGACCCTAAATAGCCCTGAGAGTGGGATTGGCTACGTTATCAGGTATGGACCTATCAGGATGTGTCTCTGACATCACCTGCTAGCACTGGCCACTCAGAGGCCTCCAGAGTGTCTCCACACCTTGCAAAGCAAGATGGCTGAAGTCTGGGACACACTGGAGGAGCTCTGGGCACCACCCCTAGGGTGGAGATGGACAGGGGAGTGGTCACTCCCTTTTCCTTTGTCCAGTTTCACGCCAGAGCTGGGACTAGGGGTCCCTGAACCGGTGTAGGCTGGCTTATACAAGGAGGGCACCATCTGTGCCCTTCAAAGCATTTTCAGAGGCTGGGGGAGGCTACCGCTCCCCAGCCTGTAACACCTATTTCCAAAGAGAGAGGGTGTAACACCTTGCTCCCAAAGGAAATGCTTTGTTCTGCCTTCCTGGGACTGAGCTGCTCAGGCCCCAGGAGAGCAGAACCCTGTCTGTGAGGTGGCTGCAGCTGTAGCTGCATTGCAAGCCTCAGAGAACTGGTTTGGCAGTACTGGGGGTCCATGGCGGAGCCCCCAGGATGCATGGAATTGGCACCCCAATACCAGATTTGGAATGGGGGGACTATTCCATGATCTTAGACACCTTACATGGTCATATTCGTAGTTACCATTGTGAAGCTACATATAGGTATTGACCTATATGTAGTGTACACTTGTAATAGCGTCCCCGTACTCACAAAGTCCAGGGAATTGGCCCTGAACTATGTGGGTTCACCTTTGCTAGTGCAAGGGTGCCCCCACACTTAGTAAGTTTGCACCTAGCCTTCATTAAATGAAGGTTCGACATATAGGTGACTTATAAGTTACTTAAGTGCAGTGAAAATGGCTGAGAAATAATGTGTGCACTATTTCATGCAGGCTGCAGTGGCAGTCCTGTGAAAGGGTTTGTCTGAGCTCCTTATGAGTGGCAAAAGAAATGCTGCGGCCCATAAGGATCTCCTGGAACCCCAATGCCCTGGGTACGTAGGTACCATATACTAGGGACATATAAGGGGATCCAGTGTGCCAATTGAAATTGGTAAATGAAGTCACTAGCCTATAGTGACAAATTTAAAAGCAGAGAGAGCATAAGCACTGAGGTTCTGATTAGCAGAGCCTCGGTGACACAGCCAAGCACTATACAGACACACACATTAGGCCATAAACTATGAGCACTGGGGTCCTGACCAGCAGGATCCCACTGAGACAGGCAAAAACATCCTGAGATACAGGTAAAAATGGGGGTAACATGCCAAGAAAGATGGTACTTTCCTACACTGTATATCAGAAAACTGATATCAGCATCTAATAGATACAGTTTACTAGTCCCAGAGAAATGGCTAAGATGGCTGATGAATGGGTCTGGGCTAGGACTTCCGAAAAGCAGCAAGTGGGGCGGTCCCAAGAAAGGAGTGTTAGCCCCACAGAAGGGAAAAGAAGGAGGTGATAATTCCTCCAAGGACATTCTTTCAGGGAGCGAGATTCCTAAAAAAGAGCATAGTGCACCCCACCCCATCTCTAGTGGAAAACAGAGTAGTGGGGACCCCACACTCAAAAAAGTCCTAGAAGGTAGGACCTGCTTTGACTGGCAGCAGGTTGGGCACTACAGAGGGGACTCAACTTGTCTCAAGGAAAAGATGAGCACTTGGGTTGTTAGGATAGCCTTGGAGGATTGTTCCTCAGATGTGTACTTCCTTTTAGCCTTTCAGTGGAAAGTACGGCCAGAAGGTGAGTTGGTGATTTGAGAGGGAAACAGAAACTTCCATCACATTCAGAGGAATGGCATCCCAATCTCTGCCCTGAGGGATACTTGTGTCAGTCACACCATTGCACATGACATGTTTGTATCCCAGACCAGTATTTACCAGGAGAGACTAGGAGAGTAAGGGTTGTCCAGGGAAAAGCGACGCTAGGCTTGTAGCTTTAACCTTAGAGATAGCCTTAGTTGGCAGAGGGTGATAGTCAATCCAGACCTCCCCCTTGATGGTCTCCTTGGAAATGCCGAAGGATTCTGGAGGTGCTGAACCTATAGGTAGTAAAAGTAGGGCCCAAAAGAAAGGCAGGAAAAAGAAGTGTAGGAAAGGAGGGCAACTTTTAAAATAACTTCCAGTAAGTCAGGGAGATTCTGCTTCAGTAAGTAAGAACTCTAGAGTTGCCACTGGTAAGGACTTACCTGCCCCATAAAAAGTCCTGCAAGGAAGGAACGTAGTGGAGTTATGGACAAGGCAACTATCAGCAGGAGGTTGTGACCCCTCAGCTGACAGAAGAGGGGATGGATAAGGGTTTTTTGCTGCATGATGTAGTAAACCCCTACTCGAAAACAGCAGGACCCCCCAACCCCAAACAAACCTATTAGTTAGCCTATCCACCTGTCAGTGGAGAGCTAAAGGTGTGGTTCTGGGTGATGACAGCTGTCAGTAGCCTCTGCTGGGTGATAGCCTTTATAGCTGCACTGTCCTTGGCATGGTGGTCTGACCCAATATCAAATAACAATTATGCCCCCTGGCTCTGCTGGTCATGATGGCTTACTCCAGTTATGGGTAACATCTTTAGGTAAGCTGGGTGTTTTCCTGGCTAGAGTAGGCAGATGTATATGCCTCTAACTTTAAGGAAAGGAGAAAAAAGGGACCAGGTCTAGTTCACTTTAAAAGCGGTCCTATTACTGTGGGGATAGGTCAAGTGCCCACAGGCAGTGACCTTGACAGGAAGATGTGAGGCACAGTAGGCCCTGCAGTAGCGCAGCCAGTTTCCTCACTCTTCCTCGCTTTACACACTAGGAAAACTCCCCCAGATGTGGGCTGAGTTTCCTGGGTGTGATAGCTTTGAGGGGTTGTGTAGGAAGCTGGGCTTCCTCCACTTTTTACCCACTTTAAGAACAACTAGATGCGGGTTTGTGACTCTGACAGTGCACAGAGGCCTTCTAAACAGACCTCAGTGCCAGTGCTCTTTCCTTAAAAACAAGGTATGTCTAATTGTTTACAATTGGCACAGGGCTTTAGCCTCCTTAAGTCCCCAGTAAATGGTACCTGTTGGAAATGTCCCTTTCTGCAGGGTTATGCCAAAACGTTTTGCCTTTCTCCTCCTATTTCTCTGACCCTCTTTCTTTTGGCTTTAGGACTCTGGGAACTTTACAACTGCTAATCAGTGCTAACGTGCATGTGTTGTCTCCCCTAAAACTTGGTGTAATTGGCCTACACCAGTTTGGCTTATTTATTTTATGTTTAAGTGTAGGAAGGTAGCCTCTTTCTAGCCTTGTTACCCCCACTTTTGGCCTGTTTGTGAGTATATGTCAGGGTGTTTTTACTGTCTCACCGGGATCCTACTAGCCAGGGCCCAGTGCTCATAGTGAAGACCCTCTGTTGTCAGTATGTTTGATATGTGTCACTGGGATCCTGCTAGCCAGGTCCCCAGTGCTCATAAGTTTGTGGCCTATATGTCTTCCCTGTGTAGTGCCTAACTGTATCACTGAGGCTCTGCTAACCAGAACCTCAGTGTTTATGCTCTCTCTGCTTTTAAAATTGTCACTGCAGGCTAGTGACTAATTTTACCAATTCTGATTGGCACACTGGGACACCCATATAATTCCCTAGTATATGGTACTGAGTTACCCAGGGTATTGGGGTTCCAGGAGATCCCTATGGGCTGCGGCATTTCTTTTGCCACCCAGAGGGAGCTCAGACAATTCTTACACAGGACTGCCACTGCAGCCTGAGTGAAATAACGTCCACGTTATTTCACAGCCATTTTACACTGCACTTAAATAACTTATAAGTCACCTATATGTCTAACCCTCACTTAGTGAAGGTTAGGTGCAAAGTAACTTAGTGTGAGGGCACCCTGGCACTAGCCAAGGTGCACCCACACTGTTCAGGGAAATTTCCCCAGACTTTGTGAGTGCGGGGGCACCATTACACGCGTGCACCACAGATAGGTCAATACCTATATGTACCGTCACCATGGTAACTCTGAACATGGCCATGTAACATGTCTAGGATCATGGAATTGTCACCCATAATTCCATGCATCCCGGGGCTCCAGCATAGAGCCTGGGTACTGCCAAACTAACTTTCTGGGGTTTTCTCTGTAGCTACCGCTGCTGCCAACCCTCAGACAGGTTCCTGCCCCCCTGGGGCCTGGGCAGCGCAGCCCCAGGAAGGCAGAACAAAGGATTTCCTCTGAGAGAGGATGTTGCACCCTCTCCCTTTGGAATTAGGTGTGAAGGGCCTGGGAGGAGTAGCCTCTCCTGGCCTCTGGGAATGCTTTGAAGGGCACAGACTGTGCCCTCCTTGCATAAGCCAGTCTACACCAGTTCAGGGATCCCCCCAGCCCTGCTCTGGTGCGAAACTGGACAAAGGAAAGGGGAGTGACCACTCCGCTGACCAGCACCTCCCAGGGGAGGTGCCCAGAGCTCCTCCAGTGTGTCCCAGACCTCTGCCATCTTGGATGCAGAGGTGTGAGGGCACAATGGACAGCTCTGAGTGGCCAGTGCCAGCAGGTGACGTCAGAGACCCCTCCTGATAGATGCTTACCTTTCTCTGTAGCCAATCCTCCTCTGTGGGCTATTTAGGGTCTCTCCTGTGGGTATCTCACCAGATAACGAATGCAAGAGCTCACCAGAGTTCCTCTGCACTTTCCTGTTCGGCCTCTGCCAAGGATCGACTGCTGACTGCTCCAGGACGCCTAGATAACTGCAACAAAGTAGCAAGAAGACTACCAGCAACATTGTAGCGCCTCATCCTGCCAGCTTTCTCGACTGTTTCCTGGTGGTGCATGCTCTGAGGGCTGTCTGCCTTCACCCTGCACTGGAAGCCAAGAAGAAATCTCCCGTGGGTCGACAGAATCTTCACCCTGCCAACGCAGGCACCAAACTTCTGCATCACCGGTTCACTGAGTCCCCTCTCATCCTGACGAGCGTGATCCCTGAAACACAGGAGCTGGGTCCAAGTGTCTTCGACAGTCCAGTGACCCTTCTGTCCAAATTTGGTGGAGGTGGTCTATGCCTCCCCACGCCAGACAGTAATCTTGTGTACTGCGTGAACTGCAGCCACTCGGGCTTCTGTGCACTTTTGCAAAACTTCCTTTGTGCACAGCCAAGCCCAGGTCCCCAGCACTCCATCCTGCATTGCCCAACTCGCTGAGTTGATCTATGAGGTCGTGGGTCCCTCTTTTGTTGTTCTGAGTCGACCGTCATCCTCAGATCTTCTAAGTGCCTGTTTAGGTACTTCTGCGGGTGCAACTCGCTTCTGTGTGGGCTCTCCATGTTGCTGAGCGCCCCCTCTGTCTTCTCCTCCAAGGGGCAACCTCCTGGTCCTTCCTGGGCCCTGGCAGCACCCAAAAACCTCAACCATGCCTCTTGCAGCTAGAAAGGCTTGTTTGTGGTCTTTCTGCATGGAAAAAACTCTGCATCCTCCAGCATGCCGTGGGACATCTTCTGACCAAGCACCTTCCGTTGTTGCAGAATCTTTGGCTTCTTCCACCCGGAGGCAGTCCTTTTGCACCTTCATCCGGAGTTTAGTGGACTCCTGTCCCCCTGGACACTTGCCTGACTCTTGGACTAGGTTCCCTTCCTTTACAGGTCCTCAGGTCCAGGAATCTGTCTTTCTGGGGTAGTAGGGTAACTTTGCTCCTACTTTTCAGGCTCTTGGGGTGGGGTATCTTGGACACCCTTAGTGTTTTCTTACACTCCCAGCGACCCTCTACACACTACACTAGGCCTGGGGTCCATTTGTGGTTCGCATTCCACTTTTGGAGTATATGGTTTGTGTTGCCACAGGCCTATTTCTCCCTATTGCATTCTATTGTGTTCTGCAGTGTTTGCACTACTTTTCTAACTATTACTTACTTGATTTTGGGTTTGTGTACATATAATTTGTGTATATTCCTTACCTCCTAAGTGAGGGTATCCTCTGAGATACTTTTAGCATATTGTCACTAAAATAAAGTACCTTTATTTTTAGTAACTCTGAGTATTGTGTTTTCTTGTGATATTGTGCTATGTGATATAAGTGGTATAGTAGGAGCTTTGCATGTCTTCTAGTTCAGCCTAAGTTGCTTTGCCATAGCTACCTCTATCAGCCTAAGCTGCTAGAAATACCTCTATTCTACTAATAAGGTATAGCTGGACCTGGCACAAGGTGTAAGTCCCACAAGGTACCCACTATAAGCCAGGCCAGCCTCCTACAGTAAGTCCTTTGTAAAGTGGTATGCCATATACCCTTGGGCCTGTGAATACATGCTACTAGTGGTCCTGCAGTGTAGATTGCACCACCCACAGAAGTAGCCTTTCAAACTTGTCTCAGACCTGCCACAGCAGAGCCTGCATGTGCAGTTTACTGCCACACTGACTTGGCAAGTCAAACTACTTGTCAGGCCTGGAACTCCCCTTTTACTACATATAGGTCACCCCTATGGTAGGCCCTAGGTAGCCGTATTTGCAGGATGCAGTAAAGGTAAAAGGTAGGACACCTCCCTTGTTGTATGACATGTCCTAGTAGTGACAAACAGGTGATTGGGTGTCTCACAGCTAGGAGGGCTGCCCCTCTCATAGGTTTGCATCAGTAATGCCCTTATATATGTCTAACCCCAGGCACCTAAGGCAATCACAATTGCTGCCACAATTCAGGAAGGACCTCACGACCTGCCTCTTCAACTAATCTGCAGATCCATCATCCTCACACACACTCAGCGCCTTGAGACCCTTAAGGGTGATTAGTCGCATGCTTGGTATGTTTCGAATGGTAGTGAGAAACCCTGCTTATTGGTATAGGTGGATTTTATTACCATTGTGGAAATGCCACTGTTAGAAAGTGTATGAGTAAATAAAACAATGGTTCTCTATGAGGAAGGAAAACCCTTTTCTTCCTAGGAAAAACTCTTTAACAAATCTACCAAACTGTGAATTCTGCAATCATTCATATTTTATTATATAGTCAATACATACATCTCTTGGGCTGGCATCTTGGTCTCTGAAAGTGAGCAATGAGCTATGTTTAACAGTGTAGATGCATCTGGTGGTGGTCACTTGGTGCTATGAACCTCTGTGTGCACCACAAAAGGCAATGATGAAAAATGTGTTATTTTAAATAACTTTATAAGTACACTTTTGATGAATGTCTCCAGCTTCCCAGTGCCCCTTAACTCTAGCACTCCCAATATATGTATGTCATTTGTTGACCAATGATCTTCCAAAATCCTCATGCTTTATTTATCTCTGGGGCCTTCTCCATCTGCAAGTATGTTTTTGTTGTTTCTGGTGGCTGAGTTGTCTTCAAAAGCCAGAGACTCAACATTCTACAGGCTTCCTCGTATGCACCATATGATGCATGAGGGAGTCAATTTTGTCATCGATTGTTGTGAGGCACTTTTGCATATTTAGCAGAGGTGGCCTGACATCTGCTTCATCCACTGTGGGCTGATCTCAGAACCCAAAATCCAGCTGTGGATGCGTACTTGTGCAGGATTATGGCAGATAAAGTGGCAAGCCTGCAGGGCCAAACAGTTCTGGAAGGCCGATGAGCAGAGTATTGGCTCCAACCAGATGGGAAAGACAAAGCTTCCCATGTTGTTCTGTAGTTGGGTACAGGTGAAAAGGGTTTCACTTTCTTGAGGAGGGGGACCTGGTGCCATGGTGCTTTGTTTTTCCAGGCACTATATTCTATAACTGTGAAGAATGAGTCAAGGGTGAATACAAGTGATTTTGCTTTGTTTGTCAGCTCTGAGAAAGCTTGGAGCTATGAATCAGAGATTTGTTTTACAGATGCTTGAGCGATGAGGAGAAATGGGAATCATTAGCTAGGTAAGTTGATGGCTGCTGGTGAGCTAGGACAACAACTGCAGCAGTGTGTTGTAGAAGCCCACAAATGTTTTAACTGCGTTTATTTGTGCTTGGTGGTTAGCTGTGTTGAATGTGGCAGAGACAGAATATGATTAGTTAGTAAGATCTGTTTATGTGTTGTTGAGGAAGGCATTGTTGACTACTGGAAGAGTAACTGTCTCTATGCTGCAGAGCAGTCTTAAGTAGCTAATCATTAAGAACATTGTGATTGTTAATATGCTTTTGTAGCCAGGTAGAGTCTTCTGTTGATTTTTCCTAGGAAGAATAAGTAGGTAATTCAGAGTAAGTTGCCAAAATCATTTGGACCCAGGGTCAATTTCTTTGGAAAGTGGAGAATCTGCCCTGTCTTGACGGTCTCCTAGAAGATTCCTTGAATGCAAGAGGCATTGACGATGTTGACGGGATGTGAGGTCATCTCAAATAGATGTAATGGTGGGCGATGGAAGAATTGTCACCTTTGTAGGAGGAGGCCTTGATTAAATTCAGAATGTTAGTGAGTTCAGCAGACAATATGAGGTTGAAGACGTTCCACTGGAAGGTGGAGTGACAGGGATCAGAGGTGCTTTAGAGGTCTGTCTTGTGTATTCTATGTAGATATCCCTTTGTTGATCTTCTCTGCAAAAAAGTGGTTGGTGGCATTTTAGTTGTCAACTGATTGGGGGATTGAGGGTTTGAGTAGACAATTGCTTATCTGCTTGTAAGTGTGCTTTGTTTCTGTTGTGTGCTTCTTTGATGATAGTAATGTAGAAAGTAGTCTTAGTTGTGATAAGGGGAATGCCTGCAGAGAGGAATGCTTGAGTTGGGTGAGGTTCTTGGGTGAGTTTGGTTAATCTCCATGTATGCCTTTATCTTCCTATGAAGCACTGGGTTTACATGTTTTTTCAGAGTTGTGCTGAGCAGCATGTTGCCATCTGATGCAGGCTTGAGGCATTTTGACAAGCTGATGAGTTCTTCTTGGAGGTCATCAATGGGGAAGTTTATAAAAAAGCAAAATGTCAATTTTTCTCACATTGGATTGCCATAATGCAGAAGTGTGGCATGAAGGATCGAAGAGGGATGGCAAAGTTGTCCTAGTCCTGGGATATAGGGGCCTTGCAGTGGATTGTGGATCATACTGACAGGATGAGGTTGAGTGTGCTGCATTTGTAATGGGTTGGTTTGCTGTATGTTGTCCAAGGGATTGAGAAGTATGTGCAGAGCGAGACCTTTATTGTCTGAGTACTGGAGTCACCACGTAAGTTGGAATCCCAGCTGCAATAGGGTGGGTGTGCTGAATGAAAGGCAGTTTCTAGACCTTTGGGTCCCGGGAGGATGCCTGAGATGCAGCTAGGGAAGAGACAGGTGAGGAACCTGAATACCTTTTCTGTTGATGGTTTAGTAAGGGTGCAGAGTAGGAAGACTTGAGTCTGTTTTTTTTTTCTTTTTGGCTCTGTTTGAGTGGAAACTCTGTTCAATGGATGACTAAACCACAAATCAAATCGAATGCTCCTCAGGACACACTTGGTATACCTTAGGACATGAACCACCCTAAATTGTTCTATCTACAACCTAGTCAATAGGAAGTACTCTCTTTGACCTTTTACCTACGTCTTTATGATGACACTAATGATGTAATTTTTGAGTGCAGTAGCAGCACACAGTGAAGTTGCCTGTTTGTCATCTGTTTAAATGAAGCGCAATACCCTCTTGTCACAAGGGAACACGTTTAATGTATGGCAATATTTGTTCTCATTGTGTGAATGTCTTTGTAACAATGATTGCAAATAACTGAATTAACATGAGAAGGAAGAGGATCATGAATCACAATCATCTCCGGTACACCTGCTCTTAGGACTGCCTGCAGTTAATCACAAACATCACTGCATGTATAGTGTTGACAAGATTGAGAGTATTGATGCTGACCATGGAAATGACAAGGATAGACCATTCCATGCCTCATTTTGACCAAGGCCTGTCTTCCTGTGATAAACAAATCTTTAAGTTGCTGACTTGGGCTTTACCACCTTGTGTGATGTCAGGTTGGCACCAGCCTATACAATGCATTATGAAAGGCAGGCAAGCTTACTCCACTGAGGATGCTTTGTGTAAATAAAAAAATGTCCATCCCTTACTGGATTCTTACATTGTAAAGATGCACCTGTACTGGCGTGCAGTGGGCTGCTACCCTACTACCAACAGCTTATCAATAAGCTGGAGACCTGTTAGAAATTAGGTCTCTGGTTGGCAGTCTGTTTACACTCTCTCCAAGCAGGGACCCTCACTCTAGTCAGGGCAATGGAGATACACACTTTGGACAACCCCTGCTCACCCCCTTGGTAGCTTGGCACAAGCAGTTAGGCTTATCCCAAAGGCAATGTTTAAAGTTTTTGTACCAACACACACAGTAATACAGTGAAAACACTACAAAATAAACACCAGTTAAGAAAAATAGGCAATATTTATCTAAATCAAACAAGACCACAACAAACAAAATTCAACACACACATCAAAATATGAATTTTTAAAATAAAAAGAGTCTTATTCCATATAAAACAAAGGAAATGTTGTTTTACACAAAGTACCTGGTTTGCATAAAAAATAAAGCTGCACGGGCAAGCGTGCGTCGGAAAGGTCAGCGATGCTCCACTCGCAAGTGAGACAGAGCGTTGTTTCTTCTCCGGTCGAGTGGGATATGCATCGTTTTTCTCTCCCATAAGAGAGCGATGCATCAATTTCGGGACGGGACACTTTGGATCCGTGCAGGTTCACGATGATTTTGACACCGAAAGAGAATGCATATGAAATCCAGCCGGTGGGTGATAGAAAAACCGCGCTGCGAGAGGTTGCGTCATTCTTAAGCCGTGATGCAGGTGGTGCGTCAAAACTTCCCTCGCACGGCGTCCTGTCCATGGAATTAAGCCTTTTTCTACCAGCTTCACCTTTCGAGGACCCAGAGACTAGATAAGGCCCCACTTGGCAGGGCAGGAGTCTCAGCAGAGAGTCCAAGTGCTGGCAGAGGAAGTCTTTGATGGCCCTGAGACTTCAAAACAGGAGGCAAGCTCAGTCCAAGCCCATGGAGATTCTTCACAAGCAGGAATATACCACAAAGTCCAGTCTTTGTCCTCTTTCAGGCAGAAGCAGCAACTGCAGGCCAACCCAGAAAAGCACAGTCACAGGCAGAGGAGCAGTACTCCTTCCCAGCTCTTCAGCTCTTCTCCTTGGCGTGGGATCCTCTTGGTTCTGGAAGTAATCTGAAAATCTGGGGTTTTAGGTCCACTACTTATACCCCTTTCTGCCTTTGAAGTAGGCAAACTTCAAAGGACAGTCTCTGTTGTTCACCCAGGCCTGGCTCCAGACACACACCAGGGGATTGGAGACTGCATTGTGTGAGGGCAGGCACAGCCCATTTAGGTGTAAGTTACCACTCCTCCCTCCACTCCAGCCCAGATGGCCCATCAGGATATGTAGGCTATGACACAGCTCGCTTTGTGTCACTGTCTAGAGGGGATTCACAAACAACTCAACTGTCGGTCTGAGCCAGACAGGGAATACACAAGGAGGCAGAGTCACAGAATGGTTTATGCAAGAAAATGCCCACTTTCTAAAAGTGGTGTTTTCAAACAGATAATTAAAAAAACAACTTTACCAAAAGATGTATTTTTAAATTGTGAGTTCAGAGATCCCAAACTCAACATCTCTATCTGCTTCCAAAGGGGAACTGCACTTAAAATATATTTAAAGACAGTCCCCATGTTAACCTATGAGAGAGATAGGCCTTGCAACAGTGAAAAACAAAGTTGGCAGTATTTCACTGTTTTGACATGTAAAACACATCAGTACATGTCCCACCTTTGACCTCTTTACTGCGATGCCCACACTACCTCCCTGGTGCAGGTCCCGACCAGTGGGCGACACCAGGGAGGGGGTTAATAAATCCTCGGGTGCGTCACACCTGAGGATTTTTTTTTTTTTTTAATCCCTGGGAGACACAGAAGCTCTTCCGTGTCTCCCCCCTGCCCCCCGCCCGCCCCTTTGTGACGTCAGCGCGCCGCGAGGTGCGCTGACGTTACAATGTTGTTTTCCCTATCGGAGCAGGAAGCAGCCTTTACCTTCGCTTCCTGCTCCGATGGGGAAAATGGCCACAAACAGCCCTCCCCACGTTCGGGAAGGCCTCGTAAGAAAGGGGAGAGTCTCCCCTTTCTTACGAGGCATTCCTGAAAGTGTTTCCTGGCCCCCGACCGCAGCACAGCTGCAATCGGGGGCCAGGAAACAGTTTCAGGAAGGCCTCGTAAGAAAGGGGAGACTCTCCCCTTTCTTACAAGGCCTTCTGAAAGTGTTTCCTGGCCCCCGATCGCAGCTGTGCCTCGTAAGAAAGGGGCAGAGCAGAGAGAGAGAGAGAGAGAGTGCTCTCTAGGGAGCTCCCCAATTTAGTTAAGCCCCAAATTCCAGCGCCCAAATCGTATAGTGGAGAAATCAAAATTATCTATTGCAAAACAAACTGTTTTTGTAAGGCAGGCACCTGTGTTTTTGGTCCTGGGATCGGCGGCCATATAGAGAAACACACTAAACCCAAAATATCTGGAAACTAGACATTCGGGGGAGTCCACAGAGGTGTTACTTGTGTGGATTCCCCAAAGTTTTCTTACCCAGAATACCCTGCAAAGCTGAAATGTTGAATAAAAACTCTATTTTCCTTGCATTTCAGTCACACAAACTACAGGAATATGCTGGGATCCACAAAATTCCTAACAGCCAGTGATTCCTCACCTGTCCTGATAAAAACACTACCCCACTTGAGTGCCTACACCTAGTGCCTGCGTCAGGAATGGTTCACCCCAGGGTCAACAGCTGCCTCATGTAAGTACCAACATTGACCGTTGTGTGATCTATTCCTGTCGCGGGCACCAGGCCTACCCACACAAGTGAGGTACCATTTTTATCGGGAGACTTGGGGGAATGCTGGGTGGAAGGAAATTTGTGGCTCCTCTCAGATTCCAGAACTTTCTGTCACCGAAATGAGAGGAAAAAGTGTTTTTTTGGCCAAATGTTGATGCTTGCAAAGGATTCTGGGTAACAGAACCTGGTCAGAGCCCCACAAGTCATCCCATCTTGGATTCCCCTGGGTTTCTAGTTTTCAAAAATGCGCTGGTTTGCTAGGTTTCCCCAGGTGCCGGCTGAGCTAGAGGCCAAAATCCACAGGTAGGCACTGTTTTATATGAAAAAATGTGATGTGTCCACGTTGTGTTTTGGGGCATTTCCTGTCGCGGGCGCTAGGCCTACCCACACAAGTGAGGTATCATTTTTATCGGGAGACTTGGAGGAACACTGGGTGGAAGGAAATTTGTGGCTCCTCTCAGATTCCAGAACTTTCTGTCACCGAAATGTGAGGAAAACGTGTTATTTTAGCCACATTTTGAGGTTTGCAAAGGATTCTGGGTAACACAACCTGGTCAGAGCCCCACAAGTCACCCCATCCTGTATTTCCCTAGGTCTCTAGTTTTCAAAAATGCACAGGTTTGGTAGGTTTCCCTAGGTGCCGGCTGAGCTAGAGGCCAAAATCTACAGGTAGGCACTTAGCAAAAAACAGCTCTGTTTTCTGTCAAAAAATGGGATGTGTTCACGTTGTGTTTTGGGGCATTTCCTGTCGCGGGCGCTAGGCCTACCCACACAAGTGAGGTATCATTTGTATCGGGAGACTTAGGGGAACGCTGGGTGGAAGGAAATTTGTGGCTCCTCTCAGACTCCAGAACTTTCTGTCACCGAAATGTGAGGAAAACGTGTTTTCTTAGCCACATTTTGAGGTTTGCAAAGGATTCTGGGTAACAGAACCTGGTCAGAGCCCCACAGTCACCCCATCTTGGATTCCCCTAGGTCTCTAGTTTTCAAAAATGTACAGGTTTGGTAGGTTTCCCTAGGAGCCGGCTGAGCTAGAGGCCAAAATCTACAGGTAGCCACTTTGCAAAAAACAGCTCTGTTTTCTGTCAAAAAATGTGATGTGTCCACGTTGTGTTTTGGGGCATTTCCTGACGCGGGCGCTAGCCCTGCCCACACAAATGAGGTATCATTTTTATCGGGAGACTTGGGGGAACATAGAATAGCAAAACAAGTGTTATTGCCCCTTATCTTTCTATACATTTTTTCCTTCCAAATATAAGAGAGTGTGTAAAAAAGACGTCTATTTGAGAAATGCCCTGAAATTCACATGCTAGTATGGGCACCCCGGAATTCAGAGATGTGCAAATAACCACTGCTCCTCAAAACCTTATCTTGAGCCCACTTTGGAAATGCAAAGGTTTTCTTGATAACTATTTTTCACTCTTCATATTTCAGCAAATGAATTGCTGTATACCCAGTATAGAATGAAAACCAACTGGAGGGTGCAGCTCATTTATTGGCTCAGGGTACCTAGGGTTCTTGATGAACCTACAAGCCCTTTATATCTCCGCAACCAGAGGAGTCCAGCAGACATAATGGTATATTGCTTTCAGAAATCTGACATTGCACGAAAAAGTTACAGAGTAAAACATAAAGAAAAATGGCTGTTGTTTTCAGCTCAATTCCAATATTTTTTTATTTCAGCTGTTATTTTCTGTAGGAAAACCTTGTAGGATCTACACAAATGACCCCTTGCTGAATTCAGAATTTTGTCTAGTTTTCAGAAATGTTTAGCCTTCCGGGATCCAGCATTGGTTTCACACCCATTCCTGTCACTAACTGGAAGGAGGCTGAAAGCACCAAAAATAGTAAAAATGGGGTATGTCCCAGTAAAATGCCAAATTTGTGTTGAAAAATGTGGTTTTCTGATTCAAGTCTGCCCGTTCCTGAAAGGTGGGAAGATGGTGATTTTAGCACCAGAAACCCTTTGTTGATGCCATTTTCAGGGAAAAAACCACAAGCCTTCTTCGGCAGCCCTTTTTTCCAATTTTTTTGGAAAAAAAGAAATTTTCACTGTATTTTGGCTAATTTCTTGGTCTCCTCCAGGGGAAACCACAAACTCTGGGTACCATTAGAATCCCTTGGATGTTGGAAGAAAAGGACGCAAATTTGGCATGGATAGCTTATGTGGACAAAAAGTTAAGAAGGCCTAAGCGCGAACTACCCCAAATAGCCAAAAAAGGGCTCAGCACGGGGGGAAACGGCCCAGCAGCTAAGGGGTTAACATAAACTGCATCCTGCCCATGGGGCTACCTACAGCCTACCTTAGGGGTGCCTTACATGTATAAAAAGGGAAGGTTTGTGCCTGGCAAGTGGGTACACTTGCCAGGTCAAATTGGCAGTTTGAACCTGCACACACAGACACTGCAGTGGCAGGCCTGAGCCATGTTTTCAGGGCTACTTATGTGGGTGGCACAATCAGTGCTGCAGACCCACTAGTAGCATTTGATTTACTGGCCCTGGGCACTTCTAGTGCACTTTACTGGGGATTTATTAGTAAATCAAATATGCCAATCATGGAGAAGCTAATTACACATGCAATTTACAAAGGGAGCACTTGCACTTTAGCACTGATCCGCAGTGGTAAAGTGCCCAGAGAACCAAAACAGCAAAAACAGAGTCCAGCACACAGTCAAAACATGGGAAGCAGAGTCAAAAGACAGAGGAGACCACGCCAAGGATGCCAGGTCTAAAAAAGACCTACACCAGCAATTTGAAAAGCTACATCAACAAATTCAGTGTTTGATCTTGCTATGGTGCTTCGTCACAACAGCTGAATTCTCCTCATTTCATTAAAGCTAAAACAAAAATTGATGCAATACTAAAGTTGTGCTGGCCTAGCCTCCTTCTACAAACCTTTCCTGTGAGACCCGCCACAGCTAGCCCAAGGTATCCAAAGGCATTGACTCAGCATGCCAAGAAACCCTCTCTACCTGTTATACGGTTCCTATGAGATTAGTAGGACTGTGTATACAACAACAATAACATTACAATATAGAGACATACTCTACATATATATTCAGTAATTGTTGGTTTAGTTTAGCTAGCTCACAGGACCACATCCAAACTCCTAAACTGTTGGAAAGTGGGTTATTAGTAGTGGTAAGCATGAACCTACCACTGGCAATAAGGCCACTAACCAAATATAGGTTCAGTGAAGGTCTCAGGAAATTAGCCCCTTGCTCAACCCTTGGTAGCTGTAATCGAGCTGGAATGCCTAACTTAGGAGACAAGAGTGTGAAGCACTCAAAAACACCAATACAGTAAATAAGTGAGACACAACACACAATAAACATACCACACCAATTTAAAAAAATAGGTTATATTTTTATGAGTATATAAACACCATGTAAGAAAGTACCATCTTTCTTAGCATGTTACCCCCATTTTTACCTGTTTGTCAGTATGCTTTAGCCTGTCTCACTGGGATCCTGCTGATCAGAACCCCAGTGCTCATAGTTTATGGCCTAATGTGTGTGTTGTGTATAGTGCTTAACTGTGTTACTGAGGCTCTACTAATTAGACCCTCAGTGCTTATGCTCTCTCTGCTTTTAAAATTGTCACTATTGGCTGGTGATTTCATTTACCAATTTCAATTGGCACACTGGACCCCCCCTTATAAGTCCCTAGTAAATGGTACCTAGGTACCCAGGGCATCGGGGTTCCAGAAGATCCTTCTGGGTTGCAGCATTTCTTTTGCCACCGATAAGGAGCTCAGACAAACCCTTTCACAGGACTGCCACTGCAGCCTGCATGAAATAGTGCACACATTATTTCACAGCCATTTTCACTGCACTTAAGTAACTTATAAGTCACCTATATGTCTAACCTTCATTTAATGAAGGCTAGGTTCAAAGTTACTAAGTGTGAGGCCACCCTTGCACTAGCAAAGGTGCCCCCACACTGTCCAGGGCCAATTCCCGGGACTTTGTGAGTGCGGGGGTGCCATTACACGCGTGCACTACATATAGGTCAATACCTGTATGTAGCTTCACAATGGTAACTCCGAATATTGCCATGTAAGGTGTCTAAGATCATGGAATTGTCCCCCCATTCCAAATCTGGTATTGGGGAGCCAATTCCATGCATCCTGGGGGCTCCACCATGGATCCCAAGTACTGCCAAACCAGCTCTCTGAGGCTTGCAATGCAGCTACAGCTGCTAGCACCTCACAGACAGGGTTCTGCCCTCCTGGGGTCTGAGCAGCTCAGTCCCAGGAAGGCAGAACAAAGCATTTCCTTTAAAAGGAGGGTGTTACACCCTCTCCCCTTGGAAATAGGTGTAACAGGCTGGGGAGGGGTAGCCTCCCACAGCCTCAGGAAATGCTTTGAAGGGCACAGATGGTGCCCTCCTTGCATAAGCTAGTCTACACCGGTTCAGGGAGCCCCAGTCCCTGCTCTGGTGCAAAACTGGACAAAGGAAAGGGGAGTGACCATTCCCCTGACCATTACCACTCCAGGTGTGGTGCCCAGAGCTCCTCCAGTGTGTCCCAGACTTCAGCCATCTTGTTTTCCAAGGTGTGGGGACACTCTGGAGGCCTCTGAGTGGCCAGTGCCAGCAGGTGACATCAGAGGCCCCTCCGGATAGGTCCATACCTGATAAGGTAGCAAATCCCCCTCTAAGGGCTATTTAGGGTATCTCCTGTGGGTTCTCTTCAGATTCTACTTGCAAGTTTCCAGCAGGAATCCTCTGCAACTACTCCTTCATTGTCTGACCTCGGATCAACGCAGACTGCTCCAGGAATCGCTGTAACTGCAACAAAGTATCCAGAAGGGCTACTTTTCCTCTGTAACTTCAGTTCCAGCCAGCAACTGCAACAGTTTCCACAGTGTGCATGCCCTGAGGACCCACTGTCTTCATTCTGCACCAGAAGGACCGAAGAAATCTCTGAGGGAGTGACGGAGTCACTCCCCTGCTCAAGCAGGCACCTTCTAAGTTGACGACCGGTTCTCTTGCACTCCTCTCCTGGCGACGAGCCTGCTCCTTGGAACACAGTGGGTGAACCCCTTCGACACTGAGGTCCTGCTGTCTCAATTTGGAGGAAGTAAGACCTTGCCTTCCCCGAGAACGAAAGTACCCCTGTGCACCGCGTCTTCTTCACCTCCTGAGGTCTCTGTGCACTATTCGCAAAATTCCTTCGTGCACAGCCTGGCTCAGGTCCCTAGCACTCTATCCTGCGCTACTCAACTCGCTGAGTTGACCTCCGGTGACGTGGGACCCTCCTTTGTAGTGCTGCACCAACTGCATTTTGCACCTCCTTTGTCCCCATGTCCTGGGACTCCTGTGGGTGCAGTCTGATCTTCTGAGGCCTTCTCGTGCAGAGTTGAGGCCCCCAGGTCCCTCCTGGGTCCAGACAGCGCCACTTCGACACAAAACGCAACTTTGGCGTAACCAAGGCTTGTTGGAGGAATCCAGAGCCAAAACTCGCCAAAACTCGCCTACATCTAACTTCTCTTCGTGGGACATCCAGTGCATCATGCATGAACCCGCTGACATCTTCCTTGGGTGCATTTCTGCAGTCTTCGTCCAACTGAGGACTCTTCTTTTGCATCCTCTTCTGGGTTAGCAGGGGCTCCTGTCCTTCCTGGAACTTCTTTCGACTTCTGAACTTGGTCTCCTTCCTTTGCAGGTCTTCTGGTCCAGGAAACCAGCATTGGTTGTTTGCAGCCTTGGTTGGTTCTTGCAATAACCCTAATCACGACTTGTAGTGTGTCCTAAGAAAATTTGTAGTACTTTACTCCTACTTTCCTGGATCTGGGGTGGGATAATTTAATTACCTTTGCTGTATTCTTACTCTCCCAGCGATTCTCTACACACTACACTTGTCTAGGGGGGAATTTGTGATTCGCATTCCACTTTCTTAGCATATGGTTTGTGTAGCCCCTAGACATATTTTCTCCCATTGCATTCTACAGCATTTCCTATTGATTGTACTATCGTATTTCTAATTAGTTACCTTATTTTGGTGTTTAGTGTATATATTGTGTATAATACTACCTTCAAAAGGAGCATTGCCTCTAAGATATTTTTGGCCTTGTGTCACCAAAATAAACTACCTTTATTTTTGGTAACACTGAGTATTGTCTTTACCTGTGTTTGAGTACCGTGTAACTATAAGTGGTATTGCAGGACCTTTGCATGTCTCCTAGTTCAGCCTAAGCCGCTCTGCTAGAGCTACCTCTATCAGCCTAAGCTGCTAGAACACTACTACATTTCACTAATAAGGGATAACTGGACCTGGTGTAAGGCGTACTTACCCAAGGTACCCACTACAAACCAGGCCAGCCTCCTACACACCAAAACAGCACAAATCCAATGTAGGGAATCAGATATGAATTTTTAAAGAATAAATACTTTCTAGCGCTTAGAAACAGAAAGTGTCAACTTTACCAAAATTCTCCAAACTTCAGGAGGCATTTGCTGAAGTCCTCCTTGCAGGTACAAAAGGTCCATAACACAAATCCAAGGGTCTGGAATCTCCTGGTTGGTCCATGGAACCAAAAATATGAATGTTTTAAAGAATAAACACTTCCTAGTGCTTAGAAACACAAACTGCCGACTTTACCAAAATTCTCCAAACTTAAGGAGGTGTTTCCTAAAGTCCTCCTTACAGGTACAAAGGGTCCAAAATCCAAGGGTCTGGAATCTCTTGGATGGTCCTTGGAAAGTTGGACCACAATTCCCACAATGCACCTGGCCAAATCCTTATAAGTCCACCTGATGCACTCCAGGCTGGGGACTCTTGCTAGGGATGATGCAGGTGAAGCTCGGTTAACCTGTAGCTGCAGGGAGTCCACTCCTGGGTCCTTCTTGAAGCAGGGCTGTAGTACCAGATTGTGGAGCAGGCGCAGTTCACTCAGAAGTGCAGGCCAAGGGTGCAGATCCAGATTCCAGCTGGGCAGTCCTTCTTCCTCTTCTAGTTTCAGGCAGCAGATCTGAGAGGCTATGCACCTCTCACATACCTATGCCCAGCTCCTGGGCATCAGGAAGGGGGGCACCTCAGCCAATTGAATGCTGAGTGACACCCAGATGCATGACCACTTCCTCCAAAGTGTGGCATATTCCTGTCCCATAAAGCACCATTCTTTCTAAATCCATGCTGGCTGAAATTTCAGCAGAGCAGTAATATCTGACTAAACCAGCCCCCAATGTGGCTCATTTCCATAGCTCTCCTCCTAACATCTGCAAATTCCTTCCATAAGCCTGGTATCTGGCTCAGGGATCCAGAAGGTAGGGGTTAGGTGATCTGGCATTCCCTCCTCTCTTGCTCTCCTTTGAGGCTTTATGTTTTACTACCCCTCCCCTGCTCTGGCATTCCTGTGTAGCCCCAGAGCAGCCCTTCACCAGATAGGCTCCCCCTGGACAGCCACTTATCACTTAATAAAGCAGCTCCGCTAATCTTGTTAGCACTCAGCATTCAGAGGGGGCCTTCAGAAGACTGGATTTTGGCTTACTGAAAGAAAAGCCTTATAACTTATACTTATTTTCTGTATACATTTTGATAAATTCACCAATGTCAAATTGCTGGATTTATCAAAACAAATCTTATAAGTCCTTGAATTACTTTTCTATACTTTTCCTTACTATAATTGCAATGAAAAGCAATATTGCAATGATGCCTATGAAGGCCAATATCTACAATGGGGGGAAATGAAATTATCAGTTTTTCCCACACCAGGGTTTATAAAACATATTTTATAAGGCCCCTGCTTATAGTTATGTGACCCCCCCCCCCCGGGACACCTAGGGGAGACCCCGGGGGTACCTAATATGTGGTAATAAGGAAGATCATCACATTTATAGTGCCCATAGCACCAAAGTCGAATTGGGATACAATGTCCACTTAAATGCAGTCTGCAGAGCCAGAGACAGAAACCTCCGGCAGTGCCCACATGCAAACGGCAGCAATTCTGCTTTGCCTCTGCTCCCATGCCTTATTATGTACTAGGATCTTATAGGTAGTTAGCATCCTGTGCCATATTATTTACTAGGGATCTATAAGGGCTGTCATGCAAAAGGGATGAATTTAACTTTTAAAGACAGGCTGCAAGGCAGGCCTGCATTTAAAAGGACAGAAAGCACACAGCAGTGCACACATGCAAGTGTAGAAATTCTGCTGGGCATCTAATCTCCATGACCCATTAGATACTAGGGTCTTAAAGGCAGATTGTACACCCTTGCCCTATTATATACTAGGGATTTACAGGGTCTGTCAGGCCAACTAGAAGGGCACCCTAATACCTAGTGTACTACATGTGTGTGTTTTGACATAGCAGTGGCCTGGGTTTGGCTAACAGAGCCCAGGGCACAGTCAGAGTCAGTTATCATCAGCACCTGTCAGCAACAAAACATAGGGGTGAACAGGGCAAAAAAATGACTTTGCAACATCAACCATTATAATTGTGACCAATGTTGGCTCACTCCTATCTGTATCTAATATTATACGAAAGATAGCATAGTGGGAGTACCCTCTGCCAAATCAGTTGGAATAGTCTAACCCCCAAACCTTGGCCTTAGATGTCAAGACGTTGGCCTAAATGTACAGGTTAACTTGCTTTGCAGGATGGAAGTCAAAGGCAACAGGGCTGCATCCCAGTCACAGTTCACAGCGTTTCCATGATCATCTGGTATGAAGTGCTCCTCTCAACGAGGTTAGCATGGACGCTGTTTATATTGTAAAACACTTTCACTATCACACTGTTATAGAGGTGCAGAACAGCTACTTTGGTTCATGTAGCATAAATGGATTGTCTCCTAATGAGCACAGAAAAGGAAAACAAGAGCATTGCTTTCTGATTGTTCATCTCTGGACTGTGTGCTGACTACATGGCAACAATGCCTACCAAGAATAAATGTATGTGCAGCACATTCTCTTGTTAGTTTAAAACTATGTGAAAAGTCACCATTAGAAAGAGATGTCAAGCTAAAAATTAAAATCCAAAATGAAGACCTAGCCCAGGCCATGCAATACCCCACCCTTGATCGGAAAGGAGACTACTCTAAAAAAATATAGTAGCAGTGAAAGGAATCTAAAAAGGCTGAAATACATAGTAAGATACTTTAATAATCCAAGCAAATACTTAAAGCAATTTTAAATGCCCAATTAAAAATTATACAAGCTATTGAAAAATGAATAAAACACATTTACAAACAAGGAGCCAAATTATAGAGTGTAGAAGGCACCAGACATGTAGGATGGTATCCCCGAAATGTGTTTCATCTCCATACAATGATTTGGGTTCAGGAGGGAACGCACATCCACAGACAACAGATCCACCGAGGCCTGAAGAGCAAGTACCAAGGAACCAACATGGTCATTACCAGCCCAATCAGCAGAAACAGAAGGCATCAGTGCTGGGCGTGAAGCTTCAGAAGACAAGCCAAATGCCAAGGAACCAGGAGTGGAAGCATCTTTCCAAAGTGGGGCAGGCGACTCATAGTAAGCATCCTGAAGCAACAGTAGAGACATAAGACAACACTGACGGTACCCCTGCAAAGGATACACTAGCATATCATGTTTGTAGTCTAAACCAGTTGCGTAGCAAGGCATAAGTCTAGTGCACACTACAAAGAGCACTACAGACAGTGAAATACAGGTTGTACACTCCAAAATCACACATGCCGGAAAGACAAAGACCAGCTCTAGTTCAGTTCCTGTAAAAAAGACACACCAGAGTATTGGACCATACATTTGAGGCACAGAAGTACATGTGGCAGTTCCATCACCTTGATGTGACAACTGGCTTAATCAAGGATATGGGAACTCCCTTCAAATAACACACTAAGTTAGCCATAGATGCATTACACGCTCCATGCAGTGTTATCTCTTTACAAATTAATGAAAGGCTCATGGAAATTCTGTATTCTAAAAATAAATGCGTGTGCAACACATTCTCGTGTTTGTAGAAAACTATGTTGAAAGTCACTATTAGAAAGAGATGTCAAGCTAAAAAAGAAAATCTAACATGGAGACCTAGTGTGGGCCAATCAACATACCCTGACTGTATATTGGAGAACTGTTGTCCAGGTTCATCCTATAGTTTAACCTCTGTGGGACAACCTGTCCTCTGACACCTTTGCCCTTTTCCAGTATTGTAGGAGGCTGGCCTGGCTAATAGTGGGTACCTTGTGGTACTTACGCCCAGTGCCAGGTCCCGTTATCCCTTATTAGTAGAATAGAGGTGTTTATAGCAGCTTAGGCTGATAGAAGGTAGCTAAGGCAAAGCAGCTTAGGCTGAACTAGGAGACATGCAAAGCTCCTACTATACCCCCAATACCCTGGGTACATCAGTACCATATACTAGGGAATTAAATGGGTATACCAGTATGCCAATGTGAATTGGTAAATTTAGTCACTAGCCTGTTAGTGACAAATTTGGAACGCAGAGAGAGCATAGCCACTGAGGATCTGGTTAGCAGAGCCTCAATGAGACAGTTAGGCATCACACAGGGAACACATACAGGGCACATACATATGAGCACTGGGGCCCTGCCTGGCAGGGTCCCAGTGAGACTAAAACAACATATATACAGTGAAATATAGGGGTAACATGCCAGGCAAGATGTTACTTTCCTACACAACCCCCTCCCCAAACGAAGGACAATAAGACTAGCCATGACCTGATGAGTCTTCATTGTCTAAGTGGAAATATCTGGAGAGTCCATCTGCATTGGAGTGGGTACTCCCAGGTCTATGTTCCACTGTATAGTCCATTCCCTGTAGAGATATGGACCACCTCAACAATTTAGGATTTTCACCTTTCATTTGTTTTAGCCAAAGAAGAGGTTTGTGGTCTATCTGAACAATAAAGTGAGTGCCAAACAGGTATGGCCTCAACTTTTTCAGTGCCCAGACCACAGCAAAGGCCTCCCTCTCTCTGGCAGACCAACGCTTTTCTCTAGGGGTCAACCTTCTGCTGATAAAAGCAACTGGTTGATCCTGGCCCTCAGAATTCAGTTGTGATAAGACTGCCCCTACCCCGAATTCAGATACATCAGTTTGAACAATGAATTTCTCGGAGTAACATAGGCTTTTTAGGACAGGTGCAGAGCACATGGCCTGTTTGAGCTCCTCAAAAGCTTTCTGACAGCTAGCTGTCCACAATACCTTTTTAGGCATCTTCTTACTAGTGAGATCCTTAAGAGGGGCTGCTATGGAGCCATAGTTTTTAATGAATCTCCTGTAATACCCAGTGAGGCCTAGGAAGGCTCTCACCTGGGTCTGAGTAGTAGGGGGAACCCAATCCATGATTGTTTGGATTTTCCCCTGAAGTGGTGCAATCTGTTCTCCACCTACCAGGTGTCCCAGATAAACCAACTTTCCCTGCCCTATCTGGCACATTGAGGCCTTGATAGTGAGGCCTGCCTTTTGCAGGGCCTCCAAAACTTTCCAAAGGTGGACCAGGTGCTCATCCCAGGTGGAGCTAAAGACAGCTATATCATCTAGATATCCTGCACTAAAAGCCTCCAACCCTTGCAGGACTGTATTCACCAACCTCTGAAAAGTGGCAGGTGCATTTTTCAAACCAAAGGGCATCACTGTAAATTGGTAGAGCCCTCCTATAGTTGAAAATGCAGTTTTAGGTTTAGCATCCTTAGCCAGTTTGATCTGCCAATACCTTGCAGTAAAATCCAAGGTGCTTAGATACTTGGCAGATGCCAGTGTATCTATGAGCTCATCTGCCCTGGGTAAAGGGTGAGCATCAGTTTTTTTTACTTGATTGAGACCTCTGTAGTGTACACAAAACCTCATCTCCCTTTTCCATCTTTTGAGTGAGGCTTTGGTACAAGCACCACAGGACTCGCCCATGGGCTTTCAGAAGGTTCAACCACTCCTAGATCAAGCATTTTCTGAACCTCTTGTTTTATGCAGTCCCTGACATGGTCAGGCTGCCTATAGATTTTACTTTCAACAGGCAAGCTGGCACAATTGAAAAGAGTTCAGAAAATTGTCCAAGGAGATTTATGCAGTTGTCTTTCTGTTCTGCAGTCAGACAATCTGCCAAAACTACTCCCTCCACTAAAGCATCATTTTCAGTGGTGGAAAAGAGATCAGGGAGAGGGTCACTCTCTTCCTCCTGTCCCTCATCTGTTGCCATGAGCAGGGTGAGATCAGCCCTGTCATAGTAGGGTTTTAGGCGGTTGACATGAATCACCCTAAGGGGACTCCTGGCAGTGCCCAGGTCTACCAGATAGGTAACCTCACCCTTCTTTTAAACAATTAGATGGGGTCCACTCCATTTGTCTTGGAGTGCTCTTGGGGCCACAGGCTCCAATACCTACACCTTCTGTCCTGGTTGGTACTGGATCAGAACAGCCTTCCGGTCATGCCATTGCTTTTGGAGCTCCTGGCTGGCCTGAAGGTTTTTACTGGCCTTTTTCATGTACTCAGCCACTCCTGATCTTAGGCCAAGTACATAGTCCACTATGTCCTGTTTGGGAGTTTTTAAAGGTTGTTCCCAACCCTCCTTCACAAGTGTTAGTGGACCTCTTACAGGGTGTCCAAAAAGGAGTTCAAAGGGGCTGAAGCCCACTCCTTTCTGGTGTACCTCCCTGTAAGCATAAAGGAGGCAAGGTAACAAGACATCCCATCTCCTCCTGAGTTTTTCAGGGAGTCCCATTATCATTCCTTTGAGAGTGTTATTAAACCTCTCTACCAGTCCATTAGTCTGTGGATGATACGGAGTGGTGAATTTGTAGGTTACACCACATTCCTTCCACATTGCTTTCAAGTATGCAGACATAAAGTTGCTACCCCTGTCTGATAGAACCTCTTTAGGAAACCCCACGCTGGAAAAGATTCCCAGGAGGGCCTTTGCCACTGCAGGAGCTGTAGTGGTCCTTGGAGGAATTGCTTCAGGATATCTTGTGGCATGGTCCGCAACCACCAAGATAAACCTATTGCCTGAAGCAGTAGGAGGGTCAAGGGGGCCAACTATGTCAACCCCTACCCTTTCAAAGGGCACCCCAACCACAGGCAGTGGAATAAGGGGAGCCTTTGGAGTGCCACCAGTCTTGCCACTGGCTTGGCAGGTCACACAAGACTTGCAAAAATCTTTAGTGTCCTCTGACATCCTAGGCCAGTGAAACAGGGGGACAAGCCTTTCCCATGTTTTGATCTGGCCCAAATGTCCAGCCAAAGGAATGTCATGTGCAAGAGTTAGGAGGGACTCTCTGTACTGCAGGGGAATGACCAATCTCCTGGCTGCTCCAGGTTTTGGGTCCCTTGCCTCTGTGTACAAGAGGTTGTCCTCCCAGTAAACTCTATGTGAGTCACTGACATCCCCATTTTGCTGCTTGACAGCTTTCTGTCTGAGACCCTCTAATGTGGGACAGGTTTGCTGTGTCACACTCAGCTCTTCCCAGGCATGCACCCCTCCACCCAAAAGCTCAGCAGTGTCTGCTGCCAGCTCATCTGGTGAAGGTTCTGCACAGTGAGGAAATTCTTCTTCCTCAGAAGGAGAATCATCTGTAGAGGGAGCGATAGTAGGCAGGGATTTACCCTTGCCACCCCTAGCTTTAGGGAGCACTTGGTCCATTGTTACAGGATCCAAGTTACCCTGTCCTTTTTGCTTTTTGGCCTGAGCCCTTCTCAAAGCAAAAATATGCCCACGAATGCCCAGCATTGGTGCATTAGCCTCCAACTCCACTTCTGCCCAAGCTGATGTCTCTAAATTGTTCCCTAGTAGACAGTCTACAGGTAAATCTGAGGCAACCACACCTTTCTTTCGACCAGTACCCCCCCACCCCCAGTTGAGATTCACAACAGCCATGGGGTGGCTAAGAGTGTTGTTATGAGCGTCTGTCACTTGGTACTGCTGACCAAGTAGGTGTTGTTCAGGGTGGACCAGTTTCTCTATCACCATGGTAACACTGGCACCTGTGTCCCTGTAGGCCTGAACCTCAACACCATTTATTAGGGGAAGTTGCTTGTACTTATCCATATTAATGGGACAAGCAACCAAGGTGGCCAAATCAATGGCACCTTCAGAGACTAACAAATCCTCTGTGGTCTCCCTAACAAGACCAACCCCAACTACATTACCAATAGTGAGCCCAGCTACTCCCTTCGATTGGCTATTTGTAGGTTTGCTCCCACCACCACAGCTATTACTAGGGGCACTAGAATTTGCAGTAGGGGTTGTGGTAGTGGGAGGTTTGGTGTTTTTCTTTGGACAACTGGCATCAGTTGTCCAATGACCTTTGACTTTACTCAAATAACACCAAGGCTTTTTAGGTTGTTTATTGGAAGAGGATTTGGACCCACCACCCCCACCAGATTATTTTTGTGGGCCTGATGAAGACTCAGTTTTACTTTTGTCCCCACCCTTTTCAAAAGACTTACCATCCTTCTTCTTGCCATCCTTGTCACCCCCTGTATGAATTTTTCTGTTCACTCTTGTTCTGACCCATTTGTCTGCCTTCTTTCCCAATTCTTGGGGAGAGGTCAGATCTGACTCAACTAGATATTGGTGTAACAAGTCAGACACACAGTTATTCAGAATATGCTCTCTCAGAATAAGATTATACAGGCTTTCATAGTCAGATACTCTACTGCCATGTAACCACCCCTCCAAGGCCTTCACTGAACAGTCTACAAAGTCTGTCCAGTCTCGTGAAGACTCTTTTCTGGTATATCTGAACTTAATCCTGTATTGTTCAGTGGTTAAGCCAAATCCATCTAAAAGAGCATCCTTCAAAACTGCAGAATTGTAAGCATCACTTTCTCTAACAGTAAGGAGTCTATCCCTACCCTTTCCAGTGAAAGATAGCCACAATATAGCAGCCCACTGCCTTTGAGGGACCCACTGTACCATACAGGCCCTCTCAAGTGCAGCAAACCACTTGTTGATGTCATCCCCCTCCTTGTAAGGGGGGACTATCTTGTGCAGATTCCTGAAATCATGCTCTCTAACACGATTACTATCAGGAATACTGCTGCTGCCACCATGGGGTCCAAGCCCCAATCTCTGTATTTCCTTCTCCAGGTCTAGGGATTCCCCATCTAAGGCCAGCTGTTGCTGTTTAAGCTTCAGTCTGGTGTCTTCAACCCTCAACATTTGAGTTCCCTTTCTAACAAGTTATCCTCAGGGTGGGTGGGTTGGGAATGCTTGGACACAGAAGACAAGTTTGAAACAACTGAGGGGGGTCTGTCCCTAATTGACTGGACCCTAGCAACTTGGCCTCTAGAAATAAAGACTTCCCTACTGTGATGGGAACCTCCATTCCTACCAACATTACTGGGTGTCCTGTTAGGGGGCAGATCCTGATCAGAACCCTCCCTACCTCCCTCAAGGAGATCCTCTGAGTCAGACTGGGAACCTTCTATTAACCTCTTATTTGATGTGCCTGCTTGGGACTCATCATTTACAATAAGCATGTTAAATAGAAATTCTTTGGTAGGGTTCTTTCCTATCACTAAACCTCTTCCTAATCAGAGACTCCTTAGGCTCTTGTAATTCAAATTGTCATAAGTAGTATTGACCATTTTAAGAGTAGAGTCATCTACAGACATGATAGTAAAAGGTTTAGAAATAGCGAGAAGGAAGAAAAAGTTTCAGAACTTTTTAAAGAAAAGAGAAAAAAACTTTTTCTAACTTTTAGAAAACTTTTAAAAGTTTAGAGAAACTTTTCAAAACTTTGTAAAAAGTTTAAGAGGAGAAAAGCAAAACTTTTTGGTTAGGTGTATATACAATGAATTGTTTTCTATATTATTCTCTTATGAAAAGTACACAATGACAAAGTGGTAAGTAGTTACAAGTACTTATCCCACCGCTGCACAACCAATGTAGGAGGCTGGCCTGGCTGGTAGTGGGTACCAGAGGTACTTATATCTTGTGCCAGGTCCAGTTATCCCTTATTAGTGTAGAAGAGGTGTTTCTAGCAGCTTAGGCTGAGAGAAGGTAGCTGTGGCAAAGCAGCTTAGGCTGAACTAGGAGACATGTAAAGCTCCTACTATAACACTGGTGTCATATGCACAATATCATAAGAAAACACAATACACAGAGTTACTAAAAATAAAGGTACTTTTTTTAATGAAAATGGGGTTCATTACAACATCGGCGGTAACAGCCGTTTACCGCTGTGCAGAAGACCGCCAACACACCGGCGCGGCCACGGAATTCCGCCACAGCTATTATGACCCACATCTCGAAATCTGACAAAATTCCGACACCCACACAAGTCCGCCACACCAAAGGTCAGTGATAAACTGGCGAAAACAAAACCTCCACCATCACGCCAACAGAAATACACCCATGCTATCACGACCCACGAATCCACGTGGCGGTCTTTCAACCGCGGTATTAAATTGGCGGTACACACCACCGCGCTCAAAATACACACACATCTCCAAAACACAGCCACATTGGACAATTCGAAATACACACACCTGATACACATGCACACACCACTCCCACACACCCAATACAATATAAAACACACACCCCCATCACCCACAAACCCCTACGACAACAACTGAGAACGAAGCACAGAGAGAGACACCACCCTCCACAAACTAGCAGCCACAGACACTCAACTCCATCACCCACACAACTTCCACGCACAAAACACCACACACCACTACATATCACCACACTTATCACCACATACACCACCCCAAACATCACCTACACCACCCCATGGCACGGCAAAGACACCCCATGTTCTCGGAGGAGGAGGTCAGGGTCATGGTGGAGGAAATCGTACGGGTAGAGCCACAGCTTTTTGGCTCACAGGTGCAGCACACCTCCATAGCTAGGAAGATGGACCTATGGCGAAGAATAGTCAACAGGGTCAACGCAGTGAGACAGCACCCAAGAAATCGGGACGACATCAGGAAGAGGTGGTACGACCTACGGATGAAGGTGCACTCCGTGGTCTCCAGACACAACATCGCGGTACAGCGGACTGGCGGTGGACCCCTACCTCCTCCCCACAACTTACAACATGGGAGGAGCAGGTCTTGACTATTCTGCATCCTGAGGGCCTCACAGGAGTCGGTGGAGGAATGGACTCTGGTAAGTCAAATCTGAACTATCATATACCCCACCCTACCTGCATGCTATCACATACCCCCACCCTCCCCCCCACCCCTATCACTCCAACTCCTCACAAATGTACCAATATCACAAACCACCCATCCCAACACCAAGGCCTGCATGCAAAAACAAAGCATGGGCACCCATCACTAAAGCATGCACACTGTACATACCCATAACACCCCCCTCAACCATCATCACACAAGCCCACACAAAGGAATGCTAGCACTGGGGTACACGCTCACCCACCCATTGCACACCATGAAACACACAGATGCAATAATCATGCCTTTCCACCCCTGCAGGACCACTACCCAACGTCACCAGACAGGAGGGTCCAGACATCTCCACCCCACCCACAGAAGAGGCCCACAGTGATGACAGCAGCTCTGTCCACCTGGATCTAGACGACCAGCCCGGACCATCGTGGGCCTCGGGACAGTTGGTTCCCCTCACACAGGCACAGCCCACCACAGACCTTCCCCCCTCTGGTAACACCAACACAGCACCCACCCAGCGGGCCCATACCTCCGTCCCCAGGACACGTCAATCAGCTGTGCTGTGTGTCCACCACTTCAGGGAACCCAGGATAACCCACTACCCCAACAACAACAGGGACCTGGGGGCAGTGCTAGTGGGCACACGGTCCAGGGGACAGAGGCACAGGAACACAGGGGAACTGGGAGGGCTGCTGTGCGACAGGGGGCAGACAGGCCTAGGGAACCAACTCTCCACGAGGCCCTCTCCTCCATCGTGGGAGAATACCACCACTCCCAGGAGACGATGGCAACAGTACTGGCCAAGTTTCAGGAGACCCAGCGCCTGCAGGAGGAACAGTATTTGGGCTTCAGGGAGGAACTCTGAACCATCAGCTCCGCCCTGGGCACCATCGTAGGGGTGCTGAAGGAGATACTGAACACCAGAAGGGACACTGTGGCACTCCAAGGGGCCCCTGACCACTAGCATGAACGATGAACTGCCCACCACCTCCGCCGGCGCTAGTGGACAGGAGGCACCGCCACAGGACCACCACACCAGCACCCCTGCAGACGGAGAACCACCCCGCAAGCGGTCCCTGAGAACCAGGAACAAGATAGAGCACGATGCCAAGACCCCCGCCAAGAAATAAGACCACCCTGATTGTCATCCTACTGTCCCACTTTGTAACCCTGTCCATATTGGAACTGCCCCGGCTCCACTTCCTATGCCCATATGTGCAATGCACCTGTGAGACTAATAGACTGGACTCTGCCATGGACATTCCTCCACCATCACCCATCACCATTTTACAACCCCCCTCCAATATTTAGCACTGCAATAAACACCCTTGAAGCACAAAACAATCTGGAGTCAGTCTGTGATTTTGAAAATGTGTATTAGCAATGACAATGACAAAAAGCGTTCTCAAATGTAATGTCAACATACCTATGGCACACATCTCAAGTCCATGAGGAATCTAAGCAGATGATACACGTTGGAAACCACACCTGTGAAACCGTAATGGAAATGTACAACTCAGTTACCATATACTGGTTGAAATCGACAGACAGGATAGAGGATAGAAGTGTGAAAGTACTTGTAGTAGGCAGGAATGTATTCTCACCTGTGTGTCACTGGAAATATTGCTGGATAACTGAGTCCCTGTTGTCAATGCCTTCTTCCTCTGCTTCCTCCTCATCACTGTCCACAGGCTCCACAGCTGCCACAACACCGTCATCTGGACCATCCTCCTGCAGAAAAGGCACCTGTCATTGCAAAGACAAATTGTGATGCATACAGCAGGCCACGATGATCTGGCACACCTTCCTTGGTGAGTAGAATAGGGAACCACCTGTCATATGGAGGCACCTGAACCTGGCCTTCAGGAGGCTGAAGGTGCATTTGATCACCCTCCTAGTCCGGCCATGGGCCTCATTGTAGCGTTCCTCTGCCCTGGTCCTGGGATTCCTCACTGGGGTCAGTAGCCATGACAGGTTGGGGTAACCAGAGTCCCCTAATAGCCACACCCGGTGCCTCTGGAGTTGACCCATCACATAAGGGATGCTGCTATTCCACAGGATGTAGGCGTCATGCACTGAGCCAGGGAACATAGCATTTACCTGGGAGATGTACTGGTCTGCCAAACATACCATCTGCACATTCATCGAATGATAACTCTTCCGGTTCCTGTATACCTGTTCACTCCTGTGGGGGGGAACCAGAGCTACATGGGTCCCATCAATGGCACCTATGACGTTGGGGATATGTCCAAGGGCATAGAAGTCACCTTTAACTGTAGGCAAATCCTCCATCTGAGGGAAAACGATGTGGCTCCGCATGTGTTTCAGCAGGGCAGACAACACTCTGGACAACACGTTGGAAAACATAGGCTGGGACATCCCTGATGCCATGGCCACAGTTGTTTGAAATGACCCACTTGCAAGGAAATGGATCACTGATAGCACCTGCACTTGAGGGGAGATTCCTGTGGGATGGCGGATTGCTGAAATCAGGTCAGGCTCCAACTGGGTACCCAGTTCCTGGATTGTGGCACGGTCAAACCTGTAGGTGATGATCAAATGTCGCTCCTCCATTGTCAACAGGTCCACCAGCGGTCGGTACACCGGAGGATTCCGCCATCTCCTCACAAGTTGGACGGTGCCTAGGAAGGACAACAGCGACCACAGAGTCAAACAACTCAGAGGTATGTACCCACAGTCTACACAGAACAGGAATCATAATCCAAAAAGTTGCCTGTATGTGAGTTGAATCTAGGCCTAGGTATGTGTGACGCACTTAAAAATGAAGCCAAGCGGGCCCCTGAAATGGCGGCTGCCTGACCTCTAAAATGGGGCAATGGGATGTGAGGTAACTGCGCTGGCGTTGTACACCGTCGCGGTAGGCGGTCGAAGACCGCGGCGCAATGCTGCATTGGTTAACATTGGACCCTATGATTCCCAGGAGCCAATGATGAAGTGCACCGGCGGTGACGGTACGCACCGCCGCGGATGTCACCGCCGTGGACGTGACCACCATTTTCTATCTGTTGAATCACTCGATACCTGATCTTCGACAGGAGAGGACCTACACTGCAAGTGCTGTTGTGACCTCGGTCTGGAAGAGACAATGGCTCGTGCATCTGGGGAAAGGGCCCCTGCAGAGGAGTTGGAGAAGCTTGTGGACAGGGTCCTCCCCCAGTACACGCTACTCTACAGTCCTTCAGACCAACAGGTAAGTACACAGGGAGCACGTTGTATGGGCTATGCCTGAGTGGAGAGGGCTGTTGTAAGAATGAAGGGGGCACCGTTCTGCGTGCATGAAGTACTGTGAATGCATGTGCCACATGGCAAGGGTAGGGATGTGGGCCACCCACTTCGACGGTGCAGTTGGTAATTATTCTCTTCTTCCCCTGTACATTTCATTTAGGTCAGCGCCCACCAGAAGAAGGATATTTGGCGTGCCATCGCCAAGGACGTCCGGGCCCTGGGGGTCCACCACAGACGGAGCACCCACTGCCGGAAAAGATGGGAGGACATTCGCCGCTGGAGCAAGAAGACGGCGGAGGCTCAGCTGGGCATGGCCTCCCAACGTGGGAGGGGTGCCCTTCGCACCCTGACCCCCCTGATGTTCCGGATCCTGGCGGTGGCCTACCGTGAGTTGGATGGGCGCTTGAGGGCATCACAGCAGACACAAGGGGGTGAGTAAAACATCATTCTGCGTACTTTGCGTGCAGTGAAGGGTGTGGTTGGGGGAGGAGGGCTGTGGGTTTCCCTAGGCCAGGGCGAGTTCCGTGGGCTAGGCCCCTCCGTAATGCAGGCCATGTGGCACTCCACCCCACCTCTGTAGAGTGCCAAGTACAGGTATACATGCCCCTGTGTCATCTATGTGTGCAGATGTCGACCATAGCCATGTAGGCCATATCCCAGGAACTGCATCTGTAGAGCCCAACAGCGCGGCGTAGTGCAGGGGGCTGGTGTGTCTGTATTGTCTGCCAACGGTAGCAGTAAGCCATGCACTCAACCTGTCTTTCTTCGGTCATCCCCCCCCCTTTTTGTGGTCTCCCTGTTCTTGTGTGCATCAGCTTCATCAGGCGGAGGTACAGTGGCAACGGAGCACGAGGGAGCTGCATCCCACATGGCCATGGAGGGCCAAACCACGGACTCTGAATACAACAGTGGGACGGAGGGCGAGGGTAGCTTCACGGCGGTCACAGGATCTGCAACCAGCAACACGGACTCGTCCTCCGATGGGAGCTCCCTTGTGGTGGTGGCAAAATCTGTGCCCCCCACTTCTACAGGTACAGCTGCCACCCCCCCACCAGCACCGCCCTCCCAGCAGCCCCTCAGCCTTCGCCCCGTTCCTGCTCACCCAGGAGGGTGGGCATCACCTTCGCCCCAGGCACCTCAGCCCCTGTCACCTCTGCTGCCCTCAGTGAGGAGGCCATTGACCTCCTCAGGTCCCTCACTGTTGGGCAGTCTACCATTTTGAATGCCATCCAGGGTGTAGAAAGGGAATTGCAACACACAAATGCATTCCTGGAGGGCATTCATTCTGGTCAGACTGCCCTTCATCGAACCCTGCAAACTCTGGCCTCAGCACTGATGGCAGCCATTGTCCCTGTCTCTAGCCTCCCCCCTCCAACTTCCTCCACCCAGACCCAATCCCCTGTACCCCAGCCTATCCCAAGCACACCATCAGACCAGCATGCACACACCTCACCACACAAGGGAAGCTCAGGCAAACATAAGCACCACACATCCCATAGGCACTCACACAAGCATCACACACATACAGACACACCAACATCTACTGCCTCCACTGTGTCCCCCTTCTCGTCGTCTCCCTCCTCCCTCCCAGTCTCGTCTACACTCTCACCTGCATGCACTACCACTACAGCCACTAGGTCCCGCACCAGCACAACCACCACCACACCACTATCCCCACTACCATTTACATGTCCCCTGTGTCCTCTCCCAGTGTGTCTGTGATGCCCCCTCCCAAAAGTACACAAATGCAGGCACACACCCACCCAACATACATCCACCTCACGACAGCCTCCAGCGCATGCACCTGCACCCAAAGCCACAAAAGTGACACCTCCTACAACCACCTCCTCTTCCTCCACTCCCAAACCCCCTCCAGCTACCTGTCCCAGTGTTCCTAAGAAACTTTTCATGACCAAGCTTGACCTCTTTCCCAGCCCCCCTCCAATTCATAGGTCCCGTACTAGCACCTCAACCAAAAAATCTCCGGGACTAGTGGTGCCTGTTGTTACAGGTATGTGGAGTGCACCGGGCACCAGGGCAGCCAGTGTGACACAGAGCCACAGCACAGCCAGTCCCCCCCCCCTGTGAAGCACCAGAAGTTGGACAGTGCCCGGCGGGAGAGGGGGAAGACTCCAGCCAGCAAAGCCGCTCACAAGGGTCCCGGGGGGAGTGTTGACTCAGCTGTGACTCCTCCCAAGGTGGGGAAGGGGCAGAAGGAATCGCCAAAGTCTGGGAAGAGCAGCACGGCGGAGAAGACTGCCATCATCCCCGCTGCCCAGGAGGCCACCGCCAGAGTCAGTGCCCAGGAGGGCAGCCCAATCGTCACTGGCCAGGAGGCCACCGCCAGTGTCAGGGCCCAGGAGGGCAGCCCGATCGTCAGTGGCCAGGAGGCCACTGCCAGAGTCAGTGCCCAGGAGGGCAACCCGATCGTCAGTGGCCAGGAGGCCACGGCCAGAGTCAGTGCCCAGGAGGGCAGCCCGATCGTCAGTGGCCAGGAGGCCACTGCCAGAGTCAGTGCCCAGGAGGGCAACCCGATCGTCAGTGGCCAGGAGGCCACGGCCAGAGTCAGTGCCCAGGAGGGCAGCCCGATCGTCACTGGCCAGGAGTCCACCGCCAGAGTCAGTGGCCAGGAGGCCACCGCCAGCCACAGCCAAGCTGCCCAGGAGGACCCCGGCAGCCACAGCCCAGCTACCCAATGAAGGACCGCCAGCCCCAGCCCAGCTGGGCAATGAAGGACCGCCATGGCAAGCTCCGCTGAACAGGGCAAGCACCGCTGAACAGGGCAAGCACCGCCAAGTCAAACACCGCTGAACAGGGCAAGCACCGCTGAACAGGGCAAGCACCGCCGAACAGGGCAAGGACCGCCAACTCAAGCACCGCTAGCCCATGAGCGGCAGGGGCAGTGACGCAACTGGGACCGTCACGGGGTGAGTGATGCACTCTGGGCACCAGTCCCGCTCCAGAACCAGTTGAGACCTGCATCCACTCCGTCTGTCCTGCACAGGATGAAGCACTCTGGGCACCAGTCCCCCTCCAGAACCAGTGGAGACATGCATCCACCCCGTCTGTCCTGCACAGGATGAAGCACTCTGGGCACCAGTCCCCCTCCAGAACCAGTGGAGACATGCATCCACTCCGTCTGTCCTGCACAGGATGAAGCACTCTGGGCACCAGTCCCCCTCCAGAACCAGTGGAGAAATACATCCATTACCTCAGTCCTTGGCAGGATGAAGCACTCTGGGCACCAGGCCCCCTCCAGAACCAGTGGAGAGATACATCCACTATCTCAGTCCTTGGCAGGATGAAGCACTCTGGGTACCAGTCCCTCTCCAGAACCAGTGGAGAGATACATCCACTACCTCAGTCCTTGGCAGGATGAAGCACTCTGGGCACCAGGCCCCCTCCAGAACCAGTGGAGACTCTTATCCACTTGAGAGACTGTGGCTTTGCACTCCCCAGGATGGTACAGTGGTCAACCCACCCACTGTAGACTTGAGAGACTGTGGCTTTGCACTCCCCAGGATGGTACAGTGTGCAACCCACCCACTGTAGAGACTTGAGAGACAGTGGCTTTGCACTCCCCAGGATGGTACAGTGGGCAACCCACCCACTGTAGAGACTTGAGAGACTGTGGCTTTACACTCTCCAGGATACATCAATGGGCATGGAGCCCCCTCGTGGATCTGGCGTGGTGCACTCATCTGGCTGAGGTGCCCCCCCTTCCCTTCCCCCTGAGGTGCCTGTTGTATTTCTATCTGATGCCCCAGCAGTGTTCTCTCCGTTTTGATCAGGTATCGTGTGTGGGCCTCGCCCATGCATTTTGGGCCCAGTGGTCCACGGACAATGACTTGTGCATTACCTGCACTACTAATCGTGGTGTATATTTTGTTTTATGTGTATATATTATATGTAGCTATTTGGTTACTATATTTTGATATATTACAATGGTTCCACTCATTTCCTTTGGTCTTTGCATTCTTCCGGGGGTGTTGGGGGTTGTTACTGTGATGTCTGGATATGCATTGGTGTGAGTGTTGTAGTGGGTGAGGGTCAGGATGGGGGTGGGGGTGCTGCGTGTGTGTGTCCCTGTCTTTTGCCTCCCCCTCCCCTACGTCGTAGGTGCAGTACTCACCGTTGTCTTCGCCGCCGGCGTTGATCGTCGTATAGGAGCAGGAAGACTAGTGCAGGAAGTATATGGAGTTCCAGCTCCATGGTGCCCTCCTTCCTCGTGGAGTGTGTAGAGGTGAGCGTTTTCCCTTTGAAATGGCTGTTTCCGCCGTGTTTTTATCCGCGGTGAATCCGCCCCGGAAAAGGTGGCGGATTGGTAGGTTGTGATACTGTGGGCGGTACTTTGTCTCCTGCCTGTCTGTTGGCGGTGACCGCCGCGCTGTTTGTCTGTACCGCCGTGGCGGTCGGAGTCTTAAAGTGGCTGTCTTTGTTTGCGGTTTCCGCCACGGTCATAATTCCCATTTTTTTTGCGCCGGCCTGTTGGCGGTCTTACCGCCGCTTTAACACCATCCGCCAGGGTTGTAATGACCACCAATATGCCAAAAGTATCGCAGTGAGTACCCTAAGTATGAGGATAAGATATATACACAAGATATATGTACACAAACCAAACTTAGGTAAGTAATAGTAAGAAAAGTAATGCAAACAGTGTAGAATTGCAATAAGTTGTAACAGGAGCACATAGGTATGGGGCAACACAAACCACATACTCCAAAAGTGGAATGCGAACCACAAATGGACCCCAAACGATTGTGAGCTTGTAGAGGGTCGCTGGGACTGTAAGAAAACAGTGAGGGTTAGAAAAATAGCCCACCCCAAGACCCTGAAAGGTAGGTGTAAAGTGCACCTACTACCCCCAGAGACCACAGAAGAAGTGATAGGGGGATTCTGCAGGAGGAACAAACACCAGCAATGCAACAACAGTGGGTTTCCAGACCTGAGCACCTGTAAGACAAGGGGACCAAGTCCAATTGTCGTGACAGTGTCGAGAGTGGGCAGGAGCCCAGGAAATGCCAGCTGAGGGTGCAAGGAAGCTGCCACCTGTTGGAAGAAGCTTGGAGTTCTGCGAGAAAGAAGAGGACTAGGAACTTGTCCTTCGGAGGACGGATGTCTCACATCGCGATGAAGCTTGCAGAGGTGTTCCCACGCAGAAAGACCACAAACAAGCCTTGCTAGCTGCAAGGGTTGCGGTACAGGTTTTTGGGTGCTGCTATGGCCCAGGAGGGACCAGGATGTCGCCACTTGGAGGAGGAGAGAGAGGGAGCGTCCAGCAACTCAGGGAGCCTTCAGAGAAGCAGGCAGCACCCACAAAAGTACCTGAACAGGCCATTGGAAGGAAAGTGAAACAGAGTCCATGCGAAGTCACAAAAGGGAGTCCCACTACGCCTGAGGACAACTCAGAAGGTTTTGCACTGCAGGATAGAGTGTCGGGGACCCAGGATTGGCTGTGCACAAAGGAAATCTTGGAAGATTGCACAGGAGCCGGAGCACCTGCAAATCACGTGGTACCCAGCAATGCAGTTTAGCATGGGAAGGCAAGGACTTACCTCCACCAAACTTGGACTGAAGAGTCACTGGACTGTGGGAGTCACTTGGACAGAGTTGTTGAGTTCCAGGGACCACGCTCGTCAGGCTGAGAGGGGACCCAGAGGACCATTGATGCAGTCTTTTGGTGCCTGCGTTAGCAGGGGGAAGATTCCGTCGACCCACAGGAGATTTCTTCAGAGCTCCTGGTTCAGAGAGGAGACAGGCTACCCGAGAGCATGCACCATCTGGAAACAGTAGAGAAAGCCGGCAGGATGAGGCGATACAAGGTTTCTAGTAGTCGTCTTCCTACTTTGTTGCGATTTTGCAGGTGTCCTGAGCAGTCAGCGTCGATCCTTTGGCAGAAGGTGAAGAGGGAGATGCAGAGGAACTCTGGTGAGCTCTTGCATTCGTTATCTGAAGAATTCCCCAAAGCAAAGACCCTAAATAGCCAGAAAAGGAGGTTTGGCTAACAAGGAAGGAGGATTGGCTACCAAGAGAGGTAAGAGCCTATCAGAAGGAGCCTCTGACATGACCTGCTGGCACTGGCCAAACAGAGCCGTCCAGTGTGCCCCCAACACCTCTGTTTCCAAGATGGCAGAGGTCTGGGACACACTGGAGGAGCTCTGGGCACCTCCCCTGGGAGGTACTGGAGTTCCAGAAATGCTGCGAGGTTCTCAGCATCAAGCAAGAGCCGTAAGAATGGATATGAGCCGTCTGTACCTGCTTTCACTACACGGGACGACTCTACACAACTTATCATGGCCGTGTCCTCCAGCTGCTTTACATGATATTTTCAGGTTGTGGCAACCTCATATCCATTCTTATAGCTCTTGCTTGATGCTGACGTGTACTCTGAACTTTGATTGGCACAGCGTACTAAGGAAGGGACTATAAGAACTATGGTGGTGTGTCTTGGTATTTAATCATTGCAGGTCCTCTGGTGGCTAAGGATCTGAATGGAAAATACTGCTTACCTAGCTTATTAGTATTCACTTCTGGGCAGGGCTGGTGGGTACCAGGTGTGCTGCAGTTGGCGGTGTGTGCCCCTCCTCATGCCTTGGTGACTATCCATTTCACTGGTAGTGCAATGCATAGTGCGTAGGCTTGTTCCCTGTGTGTGAGGGTGCTGTGTACGTCAACGGTGGTGTTGGTGCAGTCATTGACCCAGGGTATCCTTTGTCTCTCTCCTCCCCTTTCTTGTTTTGTCATCCTGTCCTTATGTGCATTATCATCATCTGGCGGAGGAGCAGAGGCACTGGTGACAGAGGGAGCTGCATCCCACAGGCCCCAAGAGGCAGAGTCCACTGACCCCGAGGGAACCAGTGGGAGGGAGGGTGAGGGGAGCACCATGGCGGAGACTGGAGGGGACAACACAGACTCAGGTACCTCCTCCGATGGGAGCTCCCTGGTGGTGGCGGACACCTCTGTGACCGCCCCAGCTGCAGGTACAGCCGCCACCCCCGTACCAGCACCGCCCTCCCAGCAGCCCCTCAGCGAGATGCCCGTGCCCGCTCACCCAGGACAGTGGGCATCCCCTTCGCCCGAGGCACCTCAGGCCCTGCCCCGTTGATCCCTGCTGCCCTGAATGAGGAAGCTATTGACCTCCTGACATCCATCTCTGTAGGGCAATCAACCATTGTGAATGCCATCAAAGGGCTGGCATCCCAGATGCAGCAATGCAATGCATTCCTGGAAGGCATTCACGGTGGATTGGCGGTCCAACAGAGATCGATTCAGGCTCTGACCTCCTCTCTGATGGCAGCCATTGTCCCTGTTTCTACTGTCCCCCCTCCAACTTCCACTTCCCAGTCCCATTCTCCTCAACCCCAACCCAGCCCAAGCACGCAGGCAGACGAGCATGCACACAAGGCAACACACAAGAGTGGCATAGACAAACACAAGCACCACACTTCATCCCACAGGCACTCACACAAACAACATCCTGTTGCAGATACAACATCCACAGCCTCCACTGTCTCCCGTTCACCCCGCTCTCAGTTATGTCAACACTCACACCTGCATGCACTACATCAACATCCACTACCAGCATCACCACACCGAGCAGAACACACACCTCACTGGCAGACACCTCCACAACATCCATGCCCGCCTCCCCTGTGTCCTCTTCCACTGTGTCTGTCCCCTACCTCCTGAAGGACACAAACACAAGTACTCAGACACCCAACAGCCATCCACCTCACATCAGCATAAAGCCCATGCACCTGCACACAAATCCAGCAGACATACACCTCCGACAACCACTCCCTCATCCTCCACTCCCATTACTCCTCCCTCCTCCCGCCCCATTTCTAAAAGGCTTTTCCTTGCCCAACTTGACCTCTTCCCTACCCCTCCCCCCGTCCTGCACATATGGGCAGGGTACCAAGGACACAGCCCAGCATCTCAGCCAAGCAGTCCACGGGTACAGTGGTAGCACTACCTACTCGTGGTGGTAGGGATACCAGACCTACAACACTGAAGGGGAAGGAGCCAGCACCACCAGGGATGAAAGGGAATAGTCCTACACCAGCAGTGAGGGAAGGGTAGGGGCCTGCACCAGCTGTGAGGAAGGGGAAGGAGCCGGCACCAGCTGTGAGGAAGGGGAAGGAGTCTGCACCACCAGGCAGAGAGGGGAAGAGCCCATCCACCTATGCCAGTAAGGGTAAGGGATCCCAAACCCATGACCAGGCGGACACGAGGCTCTCTACACCAGCGGAAGCTGTCCGGCAAGCACCGCCACCACCAGCAGCTGTCACATGGCCACCACCACCAGCCGTGGATGTTCTGCCATCACTGAGTGCAGGGGCTGCCCAGGAGCCTCCCCCAACCACCACCAGCATGCAGCTATCACAGAGTGCAGGGGCTGCCCAGGAGCCCCCCCAACCACCACCAGCATGCAGCCATCAGAGTGCAGGGGCTGCCCAGGAGCCTTCCCCAACCACCACCAGCATGCAGCCATCACTTCCAGCGGACGCCATGTAGTCCACCCTCCAGGGGCTACTGTGCAGGCTGCCCCCTCCAGAACCAGTGGGGAAGACACCCATCAAGAGACTGTGGCCTTGCACTCCCCAGGACAAAGAGCAATGGGCATGTTGCCCCCTCCAGAACCAGTGGGGAAGACACTCACTCGAGAGACTGTGGCCTTGCACTCCCCAGGACAAAAAGCAATGGGCATGTTGCCCCCCCCAGAACCAGTGGGGAAGACACCCACTCGAGACACTCTGGCCCTGCACTCCCCAGGACAAAAAACAACGGGCATGTTGCCCCCTCCAGAACCAGTGGGCTTGTTCCTCCATCCCGCAGAGGTGCCCCCTCCCCCTGAGGTGCCTGCCTATTTGTAAACTGATGCCCCTGCAGTGTTCTATCTGGATATGGTCAGGATTCGAGTTGGGTCTTCGACTGTGCCCTTTGAACTATGGACTGGGAAGGGTCCTTTTTTTATACAACTTTATGTAGGAGGGTGGCCTGGCTTATGTACCTTGTGGTACTTACACCTTGTGCCAGGTCCAGTTATCCCTTGTTAGTAGAATAAAGGTGTTCTAGCAGCTTAGGCTGATAGAGGTAGCTATAGCAGAGCCGCTTAGGCTGAACTAGGAGACATGCAAAGCTCCTACTATACCACTTATATCATATAGTACTATATCATAAGAAAATACAATACTCACGAGTTACTAAAAATAAAGGTACTTTATTTTAGTGACAATATGCCAAAAGTATCTCAGAGGATATACTTCCTTAGGAGGTAAGTAATATAAACAAATGATATGCACACACACCAAAATCAGGTAAGTAACAGTTAGAAAAGTAGTGCAAACAATGTAGAATCACAATAGGATGCAATAGGGAATAATAGGCCAAGGGACAACACAAACCATATACTCCAAAAGTGGAATGCAAACCATGAATGGACCCCAGGCCTAGTGTAGTGTGTAGAGAGTCGCTAGGAGTGTAAGAAAACACTAAGGGTGTCCAAGATACCCCTCCCCAAGACCCTGAAAAGTAGTAGTAAAGTTACCCTACTACCCCAGAAAGACAGTAAAGTTGAGATAGGGGATTCTGCAAGGACAACAACTGACTGCAAAACCCTGAAGACGGATTCCTTGAGGACCTGTAAAGGAAGGGGACCAAGTCCAAGAGTCACGCAAGTGTCCAGGGGGGGCAGGAGCCCACTAAGACCAGTATGAAGGTGCAAAAAGGCTGCCTCCAGGTGCAAGAAGCCAAAGATTCTGCAACAACAGAAGGTGCCAGGAACTTCTCCTTTAGTCAGAAGATGTCCCACTGCATGCTGGAGGATGCAAAGTTGTTTCCACGCAGAAAGACCGCAAACAAGCCTTGATAGCTGCAAGAGTCGCGGTTAAGGATTTTGGGTGCTGCTAGGGCCCAGGAAGGACCAGGAGGTAGAGACAGAGGGGGCGCTCAGCAACACGGAGAGCTCACGCAGAAGCAGGCAGCACCCGCAGAAGCACCTGAACAGGCACTTAGAAGATCTGAGGTCAGTGGTCAAATCAGAGTCACAAAGGAGGGTCCTACGACGGACGTCAGATTCCAACTCAACAAGTTCGGCAATGCAGGCCAGAGTGCTGGGGACCTGGGCTAGGCTGTGCGCGAAGGAAGTCTCGCAAACGTGCACATAAGTCCGAGCAGCTGCAGTTCACGCAGTACACAGAATTACTGTCTGGCGTGGGGAGGCAAGGACTTACCTCCACCAATTTTGGACAGAAGGGCCACTGGACTGTCGAAGACACTTGGACCCAACTCCTGTGTTCCAGGGATCACGTTCGTCAGGATGAGAGGGGACCCAGATGGCCGGTGATGCAGAAGTTTGGTGCCTGCGTTGGCAGGGGGAAGATTCTGTCGACCCACGGGAGATTTCTTCTTGGCTTCCAGTGCAGGGTGAAGGCAGACAGCCCTCAGAGAATGCACCACCAGGAAACAGTCAAGAAAGCCGTCAGGATGAGGCACTACAATGTTGCTGGTAGTCTTCTGCTACTTTGTTGCGGTTATGCAGGCGTCCTGGAGCAGTCAGCGGTCGATCCTTGGCAGAAGTCGAAGAGGGAAGTGCAGATGAACTCTGGAGATAACTCTTGCATTCGTTATCTGGTGAGATGCCCACAGGAGAGACCCTAAATAGCCAACAGAGGAGGATTGGCTACTGAGAAGGGTAAGCACCTATCAGGAGGGGTCTCTGTCGTCACCTGCTGGCACTGGCCACTCAGAGCTGTCCATTGTGCCCTCACACCTCTGCATCCAAGATGGCAGAGGTCTGGGACACACTGGAGGAGCTCTGGGCACCTCCCCTTGTAGGTGCTTGTCAGGGGAGTGGTCACTCCCCTTTCCTTTGTCCAGTTTCGCACCTGAGAAGGGCTGGGGGATCCCTGAACTGGTGTAGACTGGCTTATGCAGAGAGGGCACCATCTGTGCCCTTCAAAGCATTTCCAGAGGCCAGGGGAGGCTACTCCTCCCAGGCCCTTCAAACCTATTTCCAAAGGGAGAGGGAGTGTAGTCCATTGTTCTGCCTTCCTTGGACCAGGCTGCCCAGGCCCCAGGGGGGCAGAATCCTGTCTGAGGGGTTGGCAGCAGCAGTAGCTGCAGTGGAGACCCCAAAAAGCTAGTTTGGCAGTACCCAGGCTCTATGCTGGAGACCCGGTGATGCATGGAATTGTCCCCCCAATACCAGAATGGCATTGGGGTGACAATTCCATGGTCCTAGACATGTTACATGGCCATGTTCGGAGTTACCATGGTGACGCTACATATAGGTATTGACCTACATGTAATGCACGCGTTCTTCCCTGTATCTCCAATGGTGAGTCCTTTCACTTTTGTGCTCTGTTGCCACCAGGCTTTTGTTGGCGTTGGTACCGCCCCGGAAAAGGTGGCGGTTTGCAGGGTCTGAATATGGTGGGCAGAACTTTGACTTCCGCCTGGCTGTAGGCGGCTACCGCCATGGTGGCTGTTATTTATGCCCTGGCGGTTGGTGTGGTACATTGGCCGTCTATTGGAGATATCACTACCATAGTCATAATTTGGCTGTACTTACTGCTAGCCTGTTTGCAGTATTACCGCCACTTTATCACCCACCACCAGGGTCGTAATGAGGGCCAAAGTCTGTATGACATATTGTTTTGTAAAACGCAACAAATTGTAAATCCTGTAAATAAACTGTACGCATTCAGCAGTTACAAAAGCAAAAATTAAGCATTTTTTTTCGTAATGCTGAATTGTGATGGAAACAAATATTTTAATATGATCAAAGCCAATCAAGACATTTTACCTGGTGATGCACAAATTATAAATATTCCTGAAACCCAATTTCCACACATTAACATTTGTGCTCAGTATAGTTTTATCAATTAAACTGTATGTCTGTGCAAATTTAGTGGTCATGTCAATAAAATATGTGCTGTCTGTGAGAGTGCACTGCCGCATGATGCTTTAGTTACATTAAAAAATACCCCTCCTCTTGGCAATTAAAGCTAGGTGGGCATGAACGTTTCTTGTTCTAAAAAGTGGGTTGCGGTGAGAGGCATCATGAACTCCCCACTTTTGCAACTACAGTGGGGTTGGTGTACTTCACGAGCCTCTTCTACTTCCAACTCGTCAGACAAAAGCTTATCATTAACACTGGAATACAGCATCAATAGAAGATCATGCACGAGCAAGGAAAAAAGGCGGATGGGTAAATAGAACAGAGAAAGAAAAAATAAATATTGGAAGGAAGGATGAAAAGAAGGAAGGATGGATGAATGGGTGGATGAATGAGTATGTGGGTGAGTGGGTGAGTGGATGAAAGGATGAGGGACTGTTAGGTGGATGAACAGGTGAAAGGATGGAAGAATAGAGGGATGGGTGGATGGATGAGTGAGTGAATGAATGGATAGGTGGAGGACAGGTGGAAGGATGGCAGAGGAAAAGATGGAAGGATGAGGGAATGGATAGGTTGATGAAAAGGTGAAAGGATGGCAGAGTAAAGGGATAAGTAGATAGGTGGATGGGCAGATGAAAGGATGGCAGAGTAAAGCGATGGATGCACGAGTGGGTGAAAATATGAGTGAATTAATGCAAAGGGGGTAGATGGAAGGCAGAGTGGGTGGGAAGATGATGGATGGATGGAAGGGTGGATGGATGGCAGATTGGTAGGATGGCTGGATGGCAGAGTGGATGGATGGATGGCAGAGTTGACGAATGGAAGGATGGCTGGCAGAGTGGATGGATGGACTGATGGCAGAATGAATGGATGGATTGCAGAGTGAATGGATGGATGGAAGGCAGGTGGATGGATGGATGGGTGAGTGGATGAATTGATGGATGAATGGTGAGTAGATGGATGGTAGGGTGTTTGGATGGCAGAGTGGATGGATAGGTGGCAGAGTGGATGGATACAGAGGATGGATAGATGGCAGAGTTAATGGATAAATAACAGAGTATCTGGATAGACAGCAGAGTAGATGGGTGGCTGTTTGGATGGATGGAAGGATGGCAGAGTGGATGGGTGGATAGATGGATGGCAAAGTGGGTAGATGGATGGATGGTAGAGTGGATGATGGATAGATGAATGGATAGATGGCAGAGTGTCTAGATGGATGGATAGCTGAGTGGATGGATGGGTGGATAGTTGAGTGGATGGATGGCAGAGTGGGTGGATGCCAAGGCATATGGATGGCAAAGTGTATTGATGAAAGGGTGTGTAGATGGTTCGCAGAATGGAGGGATGGATGGATGTAATGTGGAAAGATTGAATGGTGAATAAAAGAATGAATGAATTACAGAATGTAAAAGTGAAATAGTGGATATCAGCAAATGGATGGAAGGGTGAAAGAAAGAATGGATAGATGCATCGATGGAAGGGACAACAAAGCTGTTCTAAGGAAGGTTTGAATCACTTGCTTTGGTTGCTTGGTGGCATTATCGCTTTAGTTTAAGTGGGACGATTTTACTGTTCTGGCTACCCCTTTGGTCGTGGTTCTAAAAAACTCTGTGAAGCACCGGTCTAGAAACAAGCATTAACAAAGGTGATATAGCTGGCATGCATTTTCAGTTACTAGTCAGACCTATAGATTTTGGCAATGACCATTGTATATGGTACTGCTGACTCCATGTCCTGAGCATCCTTGAGGCACGGGATATCCAAACTTTAAGGTACAGTGAAAAGCCTGACTCTAAACTGGTATACAACGCAGATTTGCTTTGAGTTCAGCTATTCAATACAAACACTGAGAAAGTGGATGTTAAGTTGTAACTGCCATTTTAACAAAGAAAGGAATCAGCCAGTGAAAGTACGGTAAAAGTTATGTTACGCGATCTTCATCGCTTGTTAACGGCATCACTGACATCACATCATACTGATCACATTCTATTTTGATTGGCATGTCAGTACCCAGTGTGACTACTTAGTATTGCTTGATGATTAATTGACACTCATTAGGGGATGGCAGGTAAGTGGATGGGGAGTACTGAGGTCGGAACTCCGGCTCCGAGCAGCTATCTTCACCCCATATTCTGGCCACCAGGAATTAATGGGCCTAGAATTGGATTAAACGAGTTCCAAAGTTATCAGGCCCGTATCCACTTCCTGTTCGGGATTCCAGGCACTTTGCTTGTACATTTTGCATCTATCTTCAGTAGGTGGAAACTCTGCCTTATAAAACTAGGTTTTATCAGGTGTATTCCAGCAGATGGTAAAACTCTGAACGGTGCAATTTCTTATCTCCTACTACTCCGAGGTCCTTTTCATGTTTATTTAACTGTGCAATTTTTACTGGTTGGTTTATTTTTTAACTGTGCATATATTTTAAGGTTTAATTACAGCCCGGTCCCATCTTTATTGCAGGGTGTAATAAATATAGTGTAAAGGCTGTTGGCGACTACTTTCCATCTGAGATTAAGTTCTCAGTATTCTGGTGATGAAAGTGCACATACAGTCCCACCTTTAATACTGATAAGTTGTCTCATCAACTTCAACCACCTGGGGGAAACATCTGATTCCCAGGCTCATTTCTCCTGCCTATTTCTGAGTGTGACCTGCTCAAAATATGAAAATCCTGGTCGATGTCCAACATTATCATTGTTTTGCGGAGAACAAAATACTGCCACTGATTTCCAATACTATGAAAAGGGCAGCTGACCAGGTTGCTGAAAATCCTTCTCCCCAGCTGTGATTACCTAAGCAATTACACATCTTAATGGGTTTGTATCATATTCAGAAGGAAAATAGACAGTAAGTGGAGAACTGTCTAACAACTTCTCAGAAGAAAGAAAATACCCCGGAATAATGTTACACATTTAACCAAAGCACATCACCAGAGAAACAATATCTCTTCCCTGTTAGGTAAACGGAGCATAATGCTATTGCCATTTTTAAGTGGTTCAGGTCCGGGACAGATGCCTGCATTCAGGTTTTTTATTTATCTTCTTTCAAAATCTCTCCTGACCTTCGAAGGTTTGAACGAAAGGCAAATAGATGACCAGAAGGAAGGCGCGACAACGCTTTTCCAGCAGGGAGCTTTGGGTGAGGCTATATTTACTAATCCGAAATTCACTGTCATTACGCCTACATCCCTCCTAGAGCAAACAGTGATAGCTACGCTCAAAACGGTACATATACACACAGCCCCGCATCTATGGTCACGGCTACACAGCAGAGACAAACACCAGCGATTGAAGGACAGGTAAGATTAGACATCACAGCTACAGCGGTCGGTGTGGGGAGAGATTCTGACCTGGTTAAGGGTCAAAGTTCGTTGGAATGTCCGTTAATTTTTCAATAAGTGTCAAATATGGGAATGGTTTAGGCTTGGAGTGGAATCCGGGATCATGACCGAGTCGTCACAAGGATGATGGCCGCCGAGTCGGAAGTTGAAGTCACTTTAATGGGCAACGTGAGCACTTCTGCAATGTAGAGTTTCAATTCTGTTTGTATCTGACAGGAAAAAGCTGTTTTGGCGCCCTTTCTGTTTTTGCAGTTTTTGTATAGCGCTAACTCTGCCTAAGGGTGTTGGAGCGCTTTACGTAAACACCAGTTACATTACACAAGGTTGAAATTATTTTTTAAGGCTCAGGGATATTAGGGGACATACTTATGAGCCCCTTGCTCCGCCGTTAAGTCACTGTTTGTGATGCTCCAGTGGCGCATTCCTTGCTTGATTGCAAAGAAAAACCACTTTGCGTGGCTTTGAATGGCCTCATAGATATGGAGTAAGACAAGCAGCGCAGATCGCTGCAATGCCTTACTCTGCTCAAGGGAGGCGATCCATGGGTGTTGTGTGTGTTCCATGAAATTCCCCTGGATTTTGACGCAACCCCAGATTTACAAACCTTGGTAAACCTGAGGATGTACCGAACTCTTACACCTCCACAGGTGAGGCGGAACAAGAAGAAATATGTTTTTTCTCCTCGTTTTTTCCTCTTTCTGTGTGCGCTGCATTCGAAAGAGGAAACAGCCTTAAGGATTGTTTTGTGCAGGCAGGTGGCCCTTCCTGCACAAAAACAACCTTGCATGCAACGCAGACACCGTGCATCAAGGTGAAAGGGTGCCTGTGTTGGCGCTAGCCAGCCCATTATGCGCCAGTGTAGGAGGAAAGGACAGAAATGCTCCATATTCCTTAAATAAGGAGCATTCCTGCCCTTTCCAAGTGATGCAGTGCAGCGCAGCATGGTGACTTGCGACGCTGTACTGCACCACTTTTTCATAAATCTGGCCCTTACAATCCTCAGCACACATGTCCACAAAATGTAATTAAAGTCCAAACTTGTGGGCATATTTATGAGCTCTTGCACTGCCGTTGCATCATTTTTTGTGATGTAACGGCGGCTCATTCCTTGCAACTATATCTATGAGGCCACGCAAAGCCACTTTGTGTGGCTTTGAATGGCCTCGTAGATATGGAGTAAGGCAAAGCTGCATAGATCACAGTGATGCCTTACTCTGCGCAAAGGAGGCATTCCATAGGCACTGCAGTGGGTGTTCCCACACAACTCCCATGGATTTTGACACATCCCCAAATTTACCAACCCTGGTAAACCTGAGGATGCACCAAATGCACCAAAACCTTATAGGTCAAATTTATGAAAAAGTGATGCAGCGCAGCAAGTCACCTTGCTCTGCTGCACTGTGTTTCATATTTAAGGAATACAGAGATTTCTCCTGGTTACGTTTCAACTGGGAGGCATAAGGTTTTGACACATACTCAGGTTTACATGGCCTTGCAAATCTGGGGATGCGTCAAAATCCATTGATGTTGCGGAGGAACATCCACTGCAAAGCCCATGGAACGCCTTCCTCGCACAGAGTAAGGCAATGCAGTGATTTCTAGTACCTTGCTTTATTCCATATCTATGAGGTCATTCAAAACTATGCAAAGTGGCCTCAAAGATATGGTGCAAGGAATGCTGCAGCACACATAGAAAGAGGTTAAAGCCTCAGGAGATTGTTTTTGTGCAGGAAAGTTTCCATTCCTGCACAAAAACAATCCTGCATGCAACACAGGCACCCTTGCACCATGTAAACGGCACCAGCACAGGGGTAAAAGACAGGAATGTGTCACATGCCATGGATACAACACATTTGGAACATGCTTGCCCTTTTACTTTGACGTAGGGCAGCACAGCAAGGTTATTGCTTGTGTTCAGGTTCATCTGCCAGTCACTGTACTAGACAGAGAGTCTGTTGAGGTATGTTTCAAAGTTATTAGCCTCTTCCATTTCACCTAACAACTGAGAGATGATGGCAAGATCGTCAGTGTAGAAAGCAAGGTCTCTCTTTGTTAGGTTTGTGAGAAAGTCATTTATAAACAGATTGAAGAGAAATGGTGCAAAAATTGATCCCTTAGGCACCCTGGGAAAGATAGCGCATATTGGTGAGCATGCCTCTCGTATATTACATGAAATGTGCATTCTGCCAGGCACTACCAAGTACAGGGTAGCTTGGGAACCTGAGTTTAATGAGCTTGTAGATCCATCCTGCGTGCCATACTTGGTCATAGGCATTGTTCAGATCCAGAAGGAGAACTACATTCGACTTATTAATGTTAAACCCATTACTTATAATGTCTACCAATGTGAACAGTTAATACGCTGAATATTCTTTCCAGAGCCCAACAGGTAGTGCTGGGAAATGCTATGTTTATCATACCACCCAGCTGAGGATTGGCAGGCTTATGTTTAAGTATCCCTGTTTTCTTTCCTGTTTCTGAGAAGTGCGATGAACTTTATGATGTAATGATTGAGACTGGGACAAGGTATGTAGAGGTATTGAACACAGCTGACCAATCGTCTAAACTGAAACAGATTTTGTGAATATGCTCCGGTTCTAAAATATAATCATGGATGGTATAGAGTCAGTCATATATCAGTATTACCAGATAGTGAATGCACCATTTATACAAGGCTATCAATGCTTCTTATTTTTAGTCAAGCAGCAATACTTCCTAGGTAGTTTCAATTTAGTTTCTTCTGTGCTCATCCATTAGCAAAAAAGTAGAGCCTTGCTCCACAATTAGCTAGGCCAACGATACACCACTCTGATGGACTCTACCCTTACAAATGGAATTGCCACTACAATAAAATACAGTATTCTGCCAACTCTTGCCCTGGCAAGCGTTGGCATAAACACTACTGGGTATTATTAGACACCAGTACTTTACACTTGATTTCAACCGATCTAAAGCAGGCTGCTCCTCCAGACAAAGCCTACAGTTTAAATAAATGAAGAACACACTCCAATAGAGATCTAGAACATCTGTGTGCAAAATGACATACATTTTGGATGTCCATGTCCTCACAAACGATTTTGACTGCATTATTTCTGATGTCACTATGATTTGTTTTATTTATTTCAGAGAGAACCTTTGGGGTATCATGACATTTGCAGGGTACGCAATGCTCCTCCTGAGCAGTATGGCTCTCACAGAGGTTATTGCTGGTGAGTACTTATTGTCCCTAAACCATACCCAGTGACTGACAATGCACATCACATACACATTTACCTATGATGTAACCTCTTGCCCACTGCTACCTAGAACAACATGGCCTCAAAGAGCAGGCACTTGGGGCCAGATATAGCAAAGGTTTTTACCCATTCTGTGTCTATGGGAAAAAGTGTTTGTACATATGGCCCGATTACCTAGAAATTGTTGCACTTTTCAGTGGCGTAACGCAAAATGATGCCCTGTGCAGAACATGAAGAAGGCCTCCTGTGTCTCCTGTATTTCACAGAGTTTTTTTGGCCTTGGACTGAATTGTGCCCCCCACTCCTCAAAAGGCGAGGAGAGCCCTGAAGGTTTGAGGGGGGCTCTGCATTACGCCCCTGGTTTTATTAATTTCAGGCTGAACAGCGTGTGTTATGAACCGGGCAGCGACTTCTCGCTCCCTCCAGTCAGGAACTGAAAGCCATGCGCTTTCCCCACCTGACCCTGAAAGGTGTCCCAAAATCAAGTATACAACTCTAGAGCTCTAGCTGTCCAAACATGAAGGTGCTCTATCTTTGCCAGTCACTGGGCCCTCGTCACAGATCCTTTCAGCCAGAGATATGGCACAAACTCGTAATGAGCTAAGCTCGTTTATGTAAAAGATTGGCATTCAAGTCTCTCACATACATAATTGATTAGTTGGGCGACTCCTTGACTAGGACCAGATTGAGTACCCTTACAGTTTTTGGTGGTACTTTCTTCTTTTCTTTGCACTATACAAATATCAGAGAATAAAGTTCTTAGTGTCTGTATTGTGTATGTGCTCTTCTAATTCATATCGTGAAGGATTTAGATTTTTAATGAATCTTGAAACTCCTGAAGTCTGTTCTGCTGTTATAAGTTTTATTTGAGAAGCGCTTTATATCAGGATGTGTTATGGTTATGTACTTTTTTCTGTATGTTCAGGTGATGGTTTTCATGATTTTATGATGAAGTCTGTTTTTATTTTGACTGATTCATTTGATGCATTACGCTGATGAATTTAATATGTGTTTATTCTTTTATGGTTGTGGAAGCCGAATAGACTTTTGTACTTGAACTGGACTCCTCTATTACTATGTGTTTACACGTAGTTAAAAACAGTCTTTTAAAACTGAGAATAACATTTGTGAATCTTGACTCAGGCTGCTACCTCTAGTCGTAACAGCTTAATCTCTGTAACGGTGAATCATTGCATTACTGATTTTTGTCACACGTGGGCCCATATATATAGTTCTTGCTGCAAAACTGCGCTAACGTAGTTTTGCGGCAAAAAGTTTAGCGCCGGCTTGCGCCATTTAACAACGCCAGCTGGGCTCTGTATTTATTGATGGCGCAAGCTGGCGCTAAACTTGGGCTAGTGTCTTCAAGAAAGCCGCTAGCCGGGTGCGGATGGTGGTAGGGAGGGAGGGGGTTGTGCGTCAGAAAATGACGCTAGCCTGTTTAGAGGCAAAAAATGCCTCTAACCAGATTCGCATAATTTTCTCGCTCACAACCACCAAAAGCATGACTCCTGTCTTATGAAAGACAGGAGTCATGCCCACCACCCCAATGGCCAGCACAGGGGACAAGTGTCCCCTGGGCATGGCCATTGCACCCTGTGCCATGCAGTGGGCCCCAAGTTAGGGCCCCAATGGCACTTTAACATAAAATTAAAAAATACTTACCAATACTCTCCCTACTTACCTGGGATGGGGTCCCCCATCCTCTAGTGTCCCTCTCATGTGGGTGGGGTTGTTCCTGGGGCTTGGGAGGGCACCTGTGGACCCATTCCATTTTGTTTAACCATGGAAATGGGTCCACAGGTCCCCTAAAGCCTGGTCTGACCCAGTCGTTAAGTTAAATAATGGTGCATTTAGCCCCTCCTCCCACCCGTGCGTCATTTTAGCACGGGGGATAAATATGGATCTATGGGGATAGCACCATTTTTGGATGGGAATGCCTACCTTACATCTCATTGACTCAAGGCAGGTTCATGCATCTAGAAAATGGTGCAAACTCGAATATTTTGACGCTAGACGTGTCTAACATCAAAATCTAAATATGGATTTAGATTTGCACCGAATTTGCATTAAAAAAGGCGCAAATTCGGCACAAACAGAGTATAAATATGCCCCTAAGGTACATTGAGAATATTGTCTAACATGATTGTTGTGACTTTCCTTCCAAACAGGTCCAAAGGCTCGATCCAGTTGCCCTCCTGGATGGTTTTACTACAAAGCCAATTGTTATGGATACTTTCGAAATGCCCTCTCTTGGTCGGAAGCAGAAGTAAGTAATGCAATTTTAGTGATATCCCTGGAGTGATTAGAATCGAGATCTCATAGGGCCCTTGACAGGTTATTGATTATGGCGGTTGTTTAGGGTTCTATGGGGGCAATGATGGCAGTCTTGTAGGCTATCCATGGGTTAATAATGATGGAGATCTCATTGGACTATCAATAAACAATAACTTATTACAAGCGAGCAGTGACGTCAGAGTACACTTAGCTTCACGCAGCACACAACAAGTTGCCCCCTTCTCTCAAAAACTGTGAGGAAACGTCCTTAACAATGCATCCTTAAGAACGTGGACGTTCCCCACGCAAGCGTAACCATGCTTGCTGGAATAATGCATGGCTTTTTCTGTGCCTTAACCATGCATGTGTTAAACTATGTATATGCATGGTTAAGGCACAGAAAAAGCCACGCGTTGTGAGAGGACGCGGAGGATACGGTGAGGTAAGTGGGGATGGGGCAAGGGTGGGGTATATTAAGGAATTAGGATGGGTGGGGGGTTGTGTATTTCTTTCAGGGCGGGATTTGGGTATTTTTTTGTTTTAGGGTTAGGGTGGGGGGTCGGGATATTGTTTTTTTAGGGACAGGAGTGGGGGGGGTTGGTTGGGGTATTTGTTTTATTTAGTGCCTAGGGTGGGGGGGTAGGGTGCCTCTTGCTTGCTTTAGGCATGTGGGAGTATTTCACTTTAGTACATCACTTTATGTGACTATAAGAAGGATTTATTAAAACTGTTAATAAATTGCTCTCAATACAGTGATATAAACTGATGTACTAAAGTGAAATGCTCCTGCATGTTAAAAGCATGCAAACGACTAGAGCACTTTAAAATATGTCAGCTCATGATGCACACATCCTGTACTCACATATTTAAAAGTGCTCCCTTGTATACTTTTACCATGATAAAAGCACACACAAAGGGAGCACTTTTGAATATGTGAGCTCCGTGTGAGTGCTCTGCTGTACCAGTCTGCAGTTTGATTTTATTGTTTCAAAAGCAGTAAAATCGAACCGCAGGCAGGCATGATGGCAGGCCTCCACCCCCCCCCTTAGTTACCTGCAAATCCTGCCCTGGAACACGCATGGAGGACCACAAAAGGGTGTGCTGCTGCTATTCTATTCCAGGATTTCAGGCTTGAGAGTGCATGAGAGTTTCATGACTGTGACCACAAGCCACATGCCTCCAATCCTTCGCAGATTGCAAGCAACAGCCTTTCTCGACACGTCACAGGTGACAAGTTGGGAAAGGGTGTTTCTTGCAGTCTGTGAAAGTGATTGACAGGCAGTCCCAGGAATACTGGGCCTATGCCCTAGACACCCAGGACTGCATGTAAATATGATGCTGTTAGCATCATGAATGGGAGGTCTCTTCAGACCCTCGAACATTGCAGGCCAGGGCTAGTGCTAAGTCAGCCCTTAGCTTAAATAGGGATTTGTTTTAAAAGGGAGATGCTAAGGGACACATGCTCACTAGAGCATGTGTCCCACTCTAAAGTGCCTGGCTGCCTGACTCATCAGAGCAAGTGTGAGAGACAGCCAGGCACTTAATTAAGCAGCACCCAGCACAGGCTTAAAGCCCATATTTACTTAAAACAGCTTATGTGAATGGTAATTGCTTAATGCAGTTACCATCCACATAACTTGAAAAATAACATGGGAGGTGCCCTAGCTCCCTCTAGTGGCAGCCGCTGGTCCATCATGTAAAGAGCTCTTGTTTAAAAAGCGAGGTCTGCCCTGGGTGCAAACATGATACTTGGCCAATTGAGACTATGAGGCTGTTCTGCTGTGCTTCAATCTAAGAGGAAACTGATCCCAAGGAATGCTGCAACCCTAGTTTGAGTAATGAATTTATTAAGACACTTCCCGGATATCAAATAAAAACACATGAAAATATAAACATGAGCATTTAAACTTGAATGCAATAAAACATGTAAATGCCAAAAAACTCACAACAGTTAAACAATGACATGCATGAAAAGTGCAAAACATCAAAAATGAATCATATGCACAGCCAAGCTAGATAATTAAGAATAAAAATGCATCACCATGGGGATCGAATCCTGCATCCTCCTTGCCAACATCAAGCTGAGGAACCCTGGGCAGCCGAGACAGTATAAACTTCCCTGATGAGATATGATTTGGGCAGTGCGTCCACCCCCAAAAACGAATTTCTTCTGCCTCAGTGCCAAGCTTACCCACCTTACATACCTTAAACAAACCCAAAAGGAAGGTTCTGGCAACCTCTGCCTTCCTTCGAGTAAGTTTTGAAATTCAAGCGCTGGCTGTACTCTGTCCACGTCGAAAACACGCAAAGGAATGGGCCCTGCCCAGATGTGCATTCCAGAGACAGAAGACCAGTACTTTTCCGTAATGAAAACATTGAAAACATTCCCAAGCTGAGACGGTCTTATCACATCTACTGTCCACATCCCCCATGTTATGTTCCTGCAAAGTGCAACCTGGTGCTGGTAGGAAAAAGCGCAAACACGTTCTATGTGGAAAACAAGCTTGGTGTGGAAAAACCCTGCGATGTGACGGCAGGCACCGGAATCTACGCTAATCACAAAATGGAGTCAGTCTTCAAGATGGAGACGGTGGTTGAATATAGATAGCATTACAGGTGCCAGTGGGTCTAAAGGCACAACACGTCAGGTGATTACCCTTTAGGAAATCTGTGTTTTTTGCTTGGTCAACCCAGATTTTTCAACGTTTGCTGGACCATACATTTTTGTTTGCTGTAGAAGTTTTTGTACTTTTCTCCTGCTAACCAGAGATAAAGTGCTTGTGCTCCTCCTTTCAATGGATCACTGACAGAATAATGGAAACAAAAATTTAGGGTGGACAGAATATATGGTGTCAAAAATATCGAGGACCAAAATTTCAAGAAGGTAATGTGCAAAAAAGTCAGTTTAGATTTACTATTCTGAACTCCGTATCTACGTACCCAGGCCCATATCTAGAAGGCCATGTAAAGCCATTTTGCTTGGCTTTTCATGGCCTTGTGGATATGGTATAAGGCAGCGCAGTGCAAGTTGCTGTATTGCCTTACACTGCATGAAGGAGGTGTTCTATGGGTGTTACGGTGGGTTTTCCCATGCAACACCCTTGGGTTTTGGCGCATTCCCAGATTTACAAGGCATTGTAAACCTGGAAATGCATCAAAATCTTACACCTACCCAGGGGAAGCTCAACAAGGAGAAATATCTTTATTCCTTCTTGTTTTTCCTCTTTCTATGTGTGCTTCATTCTGTGAGGAAAGGAAGAGTAAAAAGCCTCCATTCATTCTTTTTGTGCAGGAAGGTGTCCCCTCCTGCACAGAAACAATCCTATCTGTGAAACAGGTATCCTTGCACCATGGTGCAGGGGTGTCTGCGTCGGGGCCAGACAAGCCATGGTGCGCCAGCGCAGGGGGAGAGGACAGAAATTGCTGTATCTTGTAGATATGGGACATTCCTGCCTTTTGCCTCAATCAATCAATCAATCAATCAATGCTTATAAACTGCGGCTACTCACCTGTGAGTGTCTCAAAGCATTGGGGAGGTTCCTCAGCCGAAGTCATCAGGGTTCCTGGCACTGGGTGCGGTCCCGACACAGACGAGCTTGCCTTTGGTGCACCTTTGGCGTGCCAGCGGCACACCCGCTGCACACCTCTGCTGCATGGCTGCACTGCAAGCCGCCATTAAGAAGGCAAGAGGGGTGGGGGGAGTAGTCAGCTGGGAGGCGGGAGGGCAGGAAGGGTGCTTTGCAGGGGGAGTGGGAGCAGAGGAAGAGGGGAGAAAGGAAAAAGCACTAGGGGGAAAACGAGGGGTGGTAGAAGAAAAAGGCAGAAAATGCAAAAGTGAAAGAGCAACAGAGAGAAGAGAAAAGCCAAATGATAGAAGAGAAAGGGAGAAGGCAGAAGCAGCCAGAGGAGCTGGGGAGGGCAGCAGACACCAACCAGGAGGTCAGTGCAGCTACCCTCTCACACCACTGCAGCTGCCATTAAGAAGGGGAGGGGGCAGGGGAGAAGTCAGTTGGGAGGAGGGAGGGAGGGAAAGGTCCTTCGCGGGTGAGGGGGTAGAGGAAGAGGGGAGAAAGGAAAAAGCACTAGGGAAAAACGAGGGGTGATATAAGAAAAAGGCAGAAAAAGTAAAAGTGAAAGAGCGGCAGAGAGGAGAAGAGAAAAGGCCAAAGGCAGCAGCAGCCAGAGGAGCTGGGGAGGGCAGCAGACACCGACCAGAAGGTCAGTGCAGCTGCCTTCTCACAGCGCTGTGGCTGCCGTTAAGAAGGGGAGGGGTGGGGGGAGCAGTCAGCTGGGAGGCAGAAGGGCGGGAAAGGTGCTTCGTGGGGGGAGGGTGGTCAGAGGAGGAGGGGAGAAAGGAAAATGCACTAGGGAAAAACGAGGTGTGATTGGAGAAAAAGACAGAAAATGCTAAAGTGAAAGAGCGACAGAGAGAAGAAAAGAAAAGGCAAATGATAGAAGAGAAAGGCAGAAGGGAGCAGAAGCCAGAGAAGCTGGGAAGGGCAGCAGACACCGACCAGGAGGTCAGTGCAGCTACCCTCTCACAGCGCTGCGGCCACCATTAAGAAGGGGAGGGGGCAGTGGGAGCAGTCAGGTGGGAGGGGGAAAGGTGCTTCGGGGGGAGGGTGGTAAGAGGGGAGAAAGGAAAAAGCACTAGGGACAACAATGGGTGACAGAAGAAAAAGGCAGAAAATGGAAAAGTGAAAGAGCGACAGAGAGAAGAAATGAAAAGGCAAATGATAGAAGAGAAAGGCAGAAGGCAGAAGACAGCAGCAGCCAGAGAAGCTGGGGAAGGCAGCAGACACGGACCAGGAGGTCAGTGCAGCTTTGCCTGTGGCAAGGGGCTTGATAATGTGCCTCCTGGTCTGGACTGTGCTGCTGGCTTCTGCCTGACACCCATTGAGTCTCTAAACAGCCCGCTAAGGTCCTGTGGGGCTTTAGAAGTGTACTCTTGTAGTGGTTTTGGATATAAGGGACTATGCTAGAAGGTAAAATCTTTGGCAAGGGCAAGCCTGGTTGGGTCCATTGCAGTCAAAGTGTTCCACCCTACGTGAAGTCTCAAGTTGACGAAACATATGAAGGCTGCAGTTGCTCTTTTGAAAGTATTATTCAGCCTAGAATGTTATGGTATGATGGTGTAACTGTGGCAAGCGGGTTTTTGTGGGTTATTGGAATTTCTCTGGCTCGGCCTCAGCAATTTTCCCACTAATGAAAGGAGCGATTGGAGTTCCGCAAAAGTGAACTTTATTTTTGTCTGGCCAGAGGGCATATTAGGTGTTTTGATATAGCACTAGATCTTGTATGAAAAGCCCATGCTATCTTTGAGGTTTAATATTTGAAAACGTAAGCTGCCTGTTGGTGTTTCTAATGCCCCCACCAACACGGTCACCACTATGGATGCCTTTTTGAAAAGGGCTGTAAGCATGACTGATAAAGAAATCGTGATAGTCACCTGGAGGTTATCCCGGTCTCCCATATCTATTCTACTTTCTGAGCCTTCTGAGCCACATAGTGAGTCCCAGTCCACACCTATTGACATGGGCTCTGGGTTGATTCCCTCCTCACCTTCAATTAACAGAAGGAGGGAGGATTCATAATCTGTGTCCCCAGCCCTGGAAGTTCCTTCATTAGCTGGGTCAGGTGGCTTTGGCATTTTGGCGGGGCCTGTTACTAACAAAGTTTTGTGAAGGGGCATCAGAGTGGCAGCAAAGAGGAGGAGAGTGGAGCCAAGAGGCAAATCTAAGTGGCTTATAGGTAACTCAAGTCAACTGGTGAGGGACACTAACTACCTGGACATTCAGATTGCTAACCTTGAAGCCATGGTGGACTCTTTCTATGCTACCATAGTTGCAGTCTTGGAAGCAAAGCTGGAACCTATCTGCCAACGCTTAATCACAATTGAGGCAGAACTGATGAAACGGAACTGCATAATGCAAACTCCGGGAGCCCCACACACTAACCCCTGTCCCCTCCTGTTTTGCTACTGCATCTACCGCCGCTGGGAAGTGTTTAACACAGAATGCCTTTGGGCCCAATGATGGGTTGAAGGGTGCTAAGACATGGAGGGCACATGGTGCAGCGGCCATTGCTGGGCCTTACACTTGCCAGGCGGGGGCTAATCTAACTTTGTTGTATAGCCATTTTAGTATTGTCTCTAGGCACGTTATTTTAGCATCTAGGCCTGCCGCTTGTGCCCCTTAGCCCAGTTACATTTTAATCTGCTTCATTTTATTATTTCAGATTCGGCCACATTTGTGGTGCTGTTTTATTTTCTTTATCTAGTTGTTCTTTCGCCTAGGAAAGCAATGCGTATCTTAGCAAGACATTCTTTTCACTATGTGCTTTCCTCAAGGCTGCAGTGAGATAGGGTTGCCAGCAAAGTGGTACACTGCGTCTGCGACATTCACAGAAACATACACATCATTACGTGGGAACATTTTCTCAGAATGTCAGCTGTTTTATTATAAAAACACTTTGCTGTCCCATGCACCTTAGAGGGAGATTCCAGCCAGATGACCACAACCGCATACTGATTGATTTTGCTACAGCTGCTTGCTGAGATTACTGGTTCTCTGGTCTACATGGGATGGTGTCTCTCTAGATAATAGGCTTTCTTGTTCAGGTATGGGGGATGATGTCTTCCCAGGGGGAAATCCTGATTGACAAATTAGGGCTTATCATGCTGTGCTCTAACATAGCTTAGGTAGGAACTGTATATATTACGCATAGTGACAGTATGGTGGGACTTTTCTTGTGTTTCACCATTTTGCGTCTAGCGTGTTTTTTCATTCTAATTATTGCAATTCATGTCATTTTATCTAATGCAGTCTTTACATGTGTTAGACTAACGTAACTGAGAGAAAAGGATGAGATCTGATACATCACAATTTCCCTGGCATTCTTGTCATGCGCCCAGCTGCCACAATCGTCCCTGTTCTTGGACAGAGCTGAGGCACTGCTAGTTGGCAAAAAATTAGGCCAACAGTCATCAAATGGTGTGGGATTGGACTCAGTTCCCCACAATTCAGGTGATGCTGCCGCTCAAATCCGCTCAAATCCAGCAGCCTCATTAGGATAATGAGAGCCCATGGGACAACTTCATGAACTCTCCCTGGGGCCAGAGGAGTGGGGAATGAACTCAGCCTCAAGGATCAAATCCTATTGTTATTCCTAAGAGTCATGAAGTTACACCCTTTCATGAGAGGAGAGATCTGCCTTACCAATATCTGCATCACCTAACCTGCCTCCCGTTGCCATTCCCTAAGTTATAATATTGGGTAACATGCCTCCTCTCGTGGCTGATATCTCTGAAAGTTTCTACCAATTGAGGAACAAAGTTGTGCATTGGCTGGGCATCAACACTGTTTTTGGGACACAAGTTGGAGGCCATATCAACATGGTATGCCTGGTTAATTGGCTAGACACAGGTGAGAAAACCAGCAGCAGCTACCACTAGAGGGCCCAGGCCCGACCCATGTTGGTTTTCAAGTTATGTGGATGGTAACTGCAATGAGCAACTACCACCCACATAAGTTTTTTTCAAATGAAATAAGAGCTTTCAGTTTGAGCTTATAGCTGCTCTGATGAGTCAGGCAGCCAGGCACTTTCGAGTGGGACACATGCTCTATTGAGCAAGTGTCCCTCAGCATCTCCCTTTAAAAAAAAAAACCTTTGTAGGCTAAGGGCTGACTTAGCACTAGCCCTATCCTGCAATGTTCAGGAGTCTGAAGAGACCTCCCATTCATGATGCCAACAGCATCATATTTGCAAGCAGACCCAGTCGTCTAGGGCATAGGCCCTGTATTCCTGGGACTGCCTGTCAATCACCTTCACAGGCTGTAAGCAACACTCTTCCCAAGCTCGTCACCAGTGACGTATCGGGAAAGGGTGCTGCTTGCAGCCTGTGAAGGATTGCAGGCATGCGTATCATGGTCACAGAATCATGAGACTCTATGATCTTGAGCAATCAGCGGCCACAAGGGCACGCTTGACACTCTCAAGCCTGACATCCTGGAATGGAACAGCAGCAGCACACCGTGTTACGGGCCACCGTACGTGTTCCAAAGCAGGATTTGCAGGTAAGTGGAGGTGGGGGGATGGAGGTCTGCCATCATCGCTGCCAGCCTGTGGTTTGTTTTTACTGTTTTTGAAACAATAAAATCAAACCGCAGGCTGGCAATCAGAGCGCTCACCCGGAGCTCACATATTTAAAAGTGCTCTCTTTGTGTGCGTTTATCATGAGGGGCCTTTTACTTTATTGCATCCATTTATATCACTATATTGAGAGGCATTTATTAAAAGTGTTAATAAATGCCTCTCAATATAGTAATATAAACAAATGCACTTAAGTGAAACGCTCCTGCATGTTAAAAACATACAAGAGAGTACTTTTTTTTTAAGTATGTGAGCACAGGATGTGTGCATCCTGAAATGACATATTTAAAAGTGCTCTAGTCTCTTGCATGCTTTTAAAATGCAGGAGTGTTTCACTTTAGTACATGAGTTTATATCACTATATTGAGAAGCATTTATTAACAGTTTTAATAAATACCTCTTAATATAGTGAAATAAAGTGAGTACTGATGTGAAACGCTCCCACATGTTAAAAGCAAACAAGGGGCGCCCCACCCATTTCAAATTCCAACAGCCGTCACCGAAGAAAACCCTGGATGGTGATTTTATGATTATAAACATTAACAGACTGCACAGAGCAGGGGGGGTCTTAGCTTCTATCAGGCGCCCCCCCTTGAATGGCCCTGTTGCTTCCATTTTGGCGCTTCCTTTGGGCTTTTTCTACAAATTATCTCTTGGTGTTTCTCAGCATGATCAGTGGCAAATTCAGAGTCAGCACATGCTGGCCAGGGTAGATCGGAATTCTAACCCACTGGATCTGGTCTCTTCAAATAGATTTGCCCCTTTAACTTCACTGGATGCTTGTGATTGATTGACGGGGGATGCACAACTGACTACTCAATGGGAGGAAGTGAGGATGGCCCTATCTCCTCAGTCAAGTGGAGATCTTATGGACAACAGTAATGAGAAGGGTTGTAAATGTATTACCTGGAACATTGCTAATATTGTGGGGAGGTTTAACAACTCAAAGTGGTTGCCCTTTGTTAGAAGATTCACAGTAACCTGTCTCCAGGAGACTTGGGCTATTGTGAACAACTATTTGTAGAGGGGTATAAAACCTTCTTTATCCCAGTGTTAGAATCCAGGCATACCAAAGGGAGGGCTGATCATCTGTTTCGTTGGCCTTCAAAGGAAGGTTTCAAGTGCTATCCTCTGGAGCTGCTAACTTGCAGGCTATAACATTCTCTTCAGGTTCAAATAAGCTGTTATTGATAATTTTTTATAACACCAAATCTTGCTGCCAGGAGGCCCGAAGTATTCAAAGCTTGAACTCTTTTGTCAGGAACTTAAAAAGGTTTTAAAGTGTCAACCGCACATATTGTGGTGGCAGGGAATGACAATGTTCACTTGTGTAGGCATCCGAGAGTAAATTGGGGCAAAACGTTAATTGGCCTAAAATGTCTGGTATACACTTCAAACACAGCCATCAGAGCATAAGCCTAAATGCATTGTTAAATACATTTTATTTAGTTCATACAGTAGACAAGATGTCCATGTCCAGAAAAGCCATTAACCCAACTGTTGTAGGGAGAGGTTGTCTTTTATAGACTTTGTTTTTGTTTCTGCATCATTTCTTTCCTACATTTCCGACTTTGGGATACTGATGAGTATCTTCAGTGACCAACACTGTAGGAAGGTAGCCTCTTCCTAGCATTGTTACCCCCACTTTTGTCCTGTTTGTGAATATATGTCAGGGTGTTTTCACTGTCTCACTGGGATCCTGCTAGCCAGGGCCCAGTGCTCATAGTGAAAACCCTATGTTGTCAGTGTGTTTGTCATGTGTCACTGGGATCCTGCTAGCCAGGACCCCAGTGCTCATAAGTTTGTGGCCTATATGTGTTCCCTGTGTGGTGCCTAACTGCATCACTGAGGCTCTGCTAACCAGAACCTGTGTTTATGCTCTCTCTGCTTTCTAAATTTGTCACTGCAGGCTAGTGACTAAATTTACCAATTCTCATCCGCATTTCTTTTGCCACCCATAGGGAGCTCAGGCAATTCTTACACAGGCCTGCCGCTGCAGCCTGAGTGAAATACCGTCCACGTTATTTCACAGCCATTTTTCACTGTACATAAGTAACTTATAAGTCACCTATATGTCTAACCTTCACTTAGTGAAGGTTGGGTGCCAAGTTACTTAGTGTGTGGGCACCCTGGCACTAGCTAAGGTGCCCCCACATCATTCAGGGCAAATTCTCCGTACTTTGTGAGTGTGGGGACACCATTACACGCGTGCACTATACATAGGTCACTACCTATGTATAGCGTCACAATGGTAACTCCGAACATGGCCATGAAACATGTCTAAGATCATGGAATTGTCACCCCAATACGATTCTGGTATTGGGGGGACAATTCCATGATCCCACGGGTCTCTAGCACAGAACACGGGTGCTGCCAAACTACCTTTCTGGGATTTCCACTGCAGCTGCTGCTACTGCCAACCCCTCAGACATGATTCTGCCCTCCTGGGGTCTGGGCAGCCCCAGCCCAGGAAGGCAGAACAAAGGATTTTCTCTGAGAGAGGGTGTTACACCCTCTCCCTTTGGAAATAGGTGTGAAGGGATGGGGAGGAGTAGCCTCCCCCAGCCTCTGGAAATGCTTTGATGGGCACAGATGGTGCCCATCTCTGCATAAGCCAGTCTACCCCGTTCAGGGATCCCGCAGCCCTGCTCTGGCGCAAAACTGGACAAAGGAAAGGGGAGTGACCACTCCCCTGACCAGTACCTCCCAGGGCAGGTGCCCAGAGCTCCTCCAGTGTGTCCTAGACCTCTGCCATCTTGGAAACAGAGGTGTTGGGGGCACACTGGACTGCTCTGAGTGGCCAGTGCCCGCAGGTGACGTCAGAGACCCCCACTGATAGGCCCTTACCTCTCTTGGTAGCCAATCCTCCTTTCTTGGTAGCCAAACATCCTTTTCTGGCTATTTAGGGTCTCTCCTCTGGGGAATTCTTCAGATAATGAATGCAAGAGCTCACCAGAGTTCCTCTGCACTTCCCTCTTTGACTTCTGCCAAGGATTGACTCTAGGACGCCTGCAAAACTGCAACAAAGTAGCAAGACGACTACCAGCAACATTGTAGCGCCTCATCCTGCCGGCTTTCTCGACTGTTTCCTGGTGGTGCATGTTCTGGGGGTCATCTGCCTTCACCCTGCACTGGAAGCCAAAAAGAAATCTCCCGTGCGTCAAAGGAATCTTCCCCCCTGCTAACACAGGCACCAAAAAGACTGCATCACCGGTCCTCTGGGTCCCCTCTCATCCTGACCAGCGTGGCCCCTGGAACACAGGACCTCTATCCAGGTGACTCCCACAGTCCAATGATCCTTCAGTCCAAGTTTGGTGGAGGTAAGTCCTTGCTTCCCCACGCTAGACTGCAAACCTGTGTACTGCGGAATTCCTTTGTGCACAGCATAGCCTGGGTCCCCAGCACTCTGTCCTGCAGTGCTCAACCCTCTGAGTTGGCCTCAGATGTCGTGGGATCCTCCTTTGTGTCTCTGAGCCAGCTCCACTTCACAAATCTTCTAAGTGCCTGCTCTGGTACTTCTGCGGGTGCTGCCTGCTTCTGTGGGGGCTCTCTGAATTGCTGAGCGCCCCCTCTGTCTCCTCCTCCAAGGGGCAACATCCTGGTCCTTCCTGGTCCTCAGCAGCACCCAAAAACCTCTACCGCAACCCTTGCAGCTAGCAAGGCTTGTTTGCAGGATTTCTGCGAGGGAACACTTCTGCAACCTTCAGCATGACGTGGGACATCTTCCATCCAAATGAGAAGTACCTAGTCCTCTTCGTTGTTGCAGAATCCTAAGCTTCTTCTATCCAGAAGCAGCTTCCTTGCACATTCATCCGGGGTTTCCTGGGCTCCTGCCCCCCCCCCCCTGGACACTATCGTGACTCTTGGACTTGGTCCCCTTGCCTTGCAGGTCCTCAGGTCTAGGAATCCGTCTTCAGTGCTTTGTTGGTTTTGGTGGTTCTTGCAGAATCACCCTATCACGACTATTGTGTCCTTTTGGGGTAGTAGGGGTGCTTTACTCCTACTTTTCAGGGTCTTGTGGTGGGGTATCTTGGACACCCTGACTGTTTTCTCACAGTCCCAGCGACCCTCTACAAGCTCCCATAGGTCTGGGGTCCATTCGTGATTCGCATTCCACTTTTGGAGTATATGGTTTGTATTGCCCCTAGACCTATGTTCACCTATTGCATCCTATTGTAATTCTACACTGTTTGCATTACTTTTCTTACTCTTACCTGTTTTGGGTTTGTGTACATATAACCTGTGTATATTACTTACCTTCTTACTGAGGGTACTCACTGAGATACTTTTGGCCTATTGTCATAAAAATAAAGTGCCTTTATTTTTAGTAACTCTGAGTATTGTGTTTTCTTGTGATATTGTGCTATATGATATAAGTGGTATAGTAGGAGCTTTGCATGTCTCCTAGTTCAGCCTAAACTGCTTTGCCATAGCTACCTTCTATCAGCCTAAGCTGCTAGAAACACCTCTATTCTACTAATAAGGGATAACTGGACCTGGCACAGGGTGTAAGTACCACTAGGTACCCACTATAAGCCAGGCCAGCCTCCTAAAAACACCCAGTGGGTATCTCGATTAATTCGTCTCCATTGACTTTAAACTTTAGGGTCTGTACCATTGGGACAATAAAGGCGACAAGTAAGTTTAGGATGCTTAGGTGGTCTCAGACTATACCTAATGACTTCCATAAGTCTCTGTACTTCAGTTGTTAAAAGGAGTTGGCTATCTGCAGATCGAACATAAGTAATCCATGTGATATTTTAGGGGCCTTTGCAAAGATGTCTAATGCTGTATCTAGTTTATTGGAAGTACCTGCATCCCGGAAGCACAATCAGCCATATAGATGGTTTGATTCTGGTTGTACTAGAGCTTTGAGGGATCTGTGTAGGATGTCATAACACTTTACATCATACACATTCATACAAGACAATGAATCATACGTGTGTAAATGTGTATAGGAAATGTGACATAGACAAAGGGGAATACCAGGTTTAGGATTTACATGTCATTCATGCAGGTAGGCATGTTTTACAAGTATTTGGTCTGGAGAAGCACACGCTAAGGATTCAAAATATAACACAGTGGTTGGGGCTGGATTTACCAATAAGAATGTATTTCTACCCAAGCCAGCTACTGGAAAACACATACCTTTCGAACCTCTACCTTGCAGTTTGGCTGGAGCTCTTTGATAAAGTTCGTAGCTCACTATGCTATATTATGATTGTAAACTATTAAATGGAAGTTACAAACGGCTCTCTGTGACAAAAGCATTAACCCACTGAGCTGTGCACATTAAATACAGTTCTGTGATCTGCATGGTGCATGTTCGCTGTAGCAGGCATATTAACCCTACTTTACATTAGTCAAAACTGCCAATAGACAAAATTCCAATTTCTTTCCAGCAGGAAGATTAATCATAGAGATATTAACCTTGACACTTTTATTGGTGCTTGAAAACTTCTAGATATAGGACAAGACTTGCAGTGGAGTAAACAGCAAGGAATTATGCACAAAAACAATCCTACATGCAACACAAGCACCCTAACACTATTGTGCACGGGTGCCTGTGTTGGTACTAGGCTTTCAAAACCTTTTCCGCGCACAGGGGTAAAGGACAATAACACACCATCCGGCACAAAAAGAATCCTGGGAGGCTGAAAAATGGAGAAAAAAAACAATTGTGGTTTGGGCTTCTAAGTGATGTGTGCTCTTGGGACCTAATGGGAGACACCACAGGTTCTCAAAATACTTCGGAACAGTGAGGGCTCCCAGGTTCCAGTTTTGCCTTTTCGCAGAGTAACTACCAGCTTAATCTTGTGCTGTATGATGCTTGAAGCTGTGCTGGTAACCCTGGAATGAATCCTAGGAGGGTAAACCATGCTCACACCCATATAAGGGCGGTCAGTGTAGGCATGGGGGTAGGAGTTCACCAAATTCTTTAGCAGCACAGTTTTGTCTCCATGGAGCTCATACTGTAGTAGTTCTCAGTTGGTGTAGGTCTAGCCTTTGGCCAGCACCTTTCGCTTCCACACAGCTGGGCCAGTATCTTGTTGATGCAGCTTTCTTCTGTATAATAGGCAGCTTCCTTCTTGTCTAGTATTTCTCTTCACAACAGCAAGGGCAAGATCCCATTTCGTTGCAGGTCCTCAGTGCTTGCCAAATGATTCTTTAGAACCTACGTTATGTCCCCTAATCTGGATACAAAATTAGCTGTTATGTTCGCCATCTCTTGGATCACAGATGTATGAAATAATGAATTGTGGTTTCTATCCCATACGTATACTATTTTCAGATGTTTGTGGTTTCAATGAGACTGTCTTTTAGTGTCAGCAAGAAAGAGGGATGAGACTTGAAATTCTCGGCCAGAGAAATCCAAAACAGAAGAAGCACAAAAGAGAGAGATGCTCCCACATTCAGCTAGCTCTCATCCTGTTGGCAGTAGCAGTCCTCGGGACGATAGTGGCAGAAAATTTGACAAAACAACTGAAACTGTCTCAAGGCCACACCTAGATACTTCCTAGATCAGAGCACAGGCCCTGGCCCATTTCTTAACTGACGTGGGTTCCAACAGATCGAGGCCACACCTAATGATGTGTTTGAACAAAACAGTCACCTCTATGTTTCACAGGAGTGATAGCCCCTTAAAAGTGATCACAAATCAAAACCAACGATAAGGAGTGAATCAAACCAATTACATAGTCCATATTCAATAAATGGTTTGTATGTATTAATACCGGTGGGCATGACCACCATTAGTTTTAACTCGCTTTTTATCAATCTCTCAGTGATTTATTAATACATTTTCTCTGTTTGAGTTATAGACTATGCTTCAATTTTTTACCAAAATATGTCTTGGTAAACTTTTGCTTGTTAACTTATACAGCACTTTCTGCATTTCAAAGACAATTAGTTCACATGTTATTTTTAATGGTTTATTTTCAGTTTTGAGAAAAAAACAGAAGAGAAAAAACAGTTACTGCCACTGTTAACAAGCATACCAGTCTACAATGCACAGCCATGGTAGAGCATTAAGAAATGTATAATATAGCATAGTTCGTGTTTTCCACTAAGCATTTGACTATTCATGAAATCTAAGTTCGGTATCCACCAACCTCCCCCCTGCATCTCACAACCTGCTACCCCCGTTTGACAAAACGTGTACCAGGTAGTCAATAAGTGCCTTCCATCCGTATGCCCTTGGCCCAATTGCCAGCTGGCATTAGTCTACTCTCGAGGCTAGTTGTGTGTTGCTATACACACAGTATGTTAAACCTGCCCACTCCAACTTTGGGCCTGTGCCACCTCCTCTGGGCTTCTGGCTGGGGGGGAACCTCTAGTGCCGCTGCCACGCCATGCAGCATGTCTTCCCATTTCCGACAATTGTCCTCCAAATGCTCCTCCATTCGAACCGCACACATTCATTCCAACTCTGCCCAGGCCCATTCAGTCATGCCTCTGGCCCAAGCCAGGATTGTGGGCCCCAGAGGGGACATCCACCCGATAGAAACCCTACTTTTAGCTAACAGCAGACACAGCTGTGCAAATCTATACTGTGAATTCCCCTCTTTAGGACACGGGATAAACCTAGCTAAGCAGTGCTCAAGTTGGACTCTGGCCAATTGCCTTAGTTACCGGACTACCATCTGCAAATACTGAGCAATCGTATTACATCCCCAGATCATGTGGGTGAACCCCACACTGCCCTCGATACATCTTGGTATTCATTGGAGTGGGCCAAGTATGTCTTGCAGAGCTTCATAAGGGCAGGTATGCTTGGTCTGCAACACAGAAGTGGGTACATTTGAATCAAGCTTTCTCTGGTAGATACTTCCTTGACCAGACCAAAGGTCCTGGCCCATTCCATATCTGACATGGGTTCCGGCAGATCTGCCTTCCATTTACATTGCGTGGGGAAAGGTATATGAGGTCGATCGTCCTTACGAGCTCTGTAGGGATTGGATAACAGTCCAGACCCTATTTCTAATAGTGTTTCTAGGGTGCGCATCTCACTGGGCACTGCTGATAAACTAGGCCACAACCCTCTCACCATCCTGGTTAGTGCAGCAAACTACAAGAAGTGCCCTAGGCCCACCAAAAACATCCCTCATGTCTTATCAAAGGTGATGCAGTTACTTCCGTAATAGTTTCAAGTGTGTCAGATCTTCTGTCCCTCCATTTAGCCATAGACATTGCTCACCTGAGTTTTAGGATTGGTTGCATCACCATATTGGTAGCTTTTTGGAGAATGGCGTTTCTCGTATTACCCTCTTCACAGTGATGTCTCACACTCAGAGACCTGCTGAACGGTGTATGGGCAGGGGTCTTCAAGCTTAGTCACTGGCAAGTCCCTGCTGCTGAGGACACCAAGTAGTAGGCCCTTTTCCCAGTTGTCCCATCGGCATACTACCTAGCCCTGTGTTGCAGTTGTGACACCAGGTAATACAGCTCAAGGTCAGAGAGTCCAGGACCTCCCTGATGGTGGTCAGATTTTAGGATTTCCGGGCCTAACCTGCTTTGCTTCCACTTCCAGACCAAAGTCACTAGCGTACTATCAAGTTCTTTGAATGTATATCAAAGAATCAGGCACAATGCATTCTGGAGTATGTATAAACACCTGGGGAGCACCACCATGTTTGCTAATGAAATTTTACCTACCACTGACAACGGCAATTACTTGCAGGACATCAAAGAGGCTCTCAAGCCTGTCAGCCCTCTTCCTATATTGAGAGAGTATTTCTTTTCTGACATATGAGCCACGTGTATCCCCAGATATTTAAGTGTCTCCAGTTTCCATTGTAGTCCAATCTGTGGCAAGGCTTGCACAATGGTAATGACTTACCTCCAGTACTGCTAGATGAAATATACGTTTTTTGTCTTGACTGACCAAGAGGTCAGGTCCCCTTCCAAACCTCTGCAGTTCCTGCATTAGACATGGTACTGATACCACAAGCTGTTTTAGATATATAAGGATATCATTCACATGCTGGGAGACAATATTCTCCACTCCTCCCATACACACTGCCCACTTTCCTATTACTGCCCGTAGACAAATCACCAATGGCTAGGAAAAATAGTAACGAAGAGAGTGGGCAGCCCTGCCTTGTACCTTTCTCTATGTTTCAAGCTCCTGCTATATACCCGCCCGATCTGACCCTTGCTGTGGGGTCTGTGTAAAGCACAGAGACCCATTTCATCACAGTAGAGCCAAGAAATTATCCCAATTCAGGGTATCAAAGTTTTTTCGATATCTAAGGTGACCCGGGCTGCCTCTATCCCAGAGGCATGTCTAAAGTGCATCACGTGTGTCAGCCTGTGAATATTCATGAGGGTGATGCACTGCAGATAAATCAAAACTGGTCGTCATGTTTTAGCTGGGTAATCACCCCTTTTATCCTATAAGCCAGGGCCTTTACAACACCTTACGTCTGTATTGATCATGGATAAAAATATGTAAGAGCCACGCGTGTAGGGTTTTGGTCTGGTTTTTGTAACATAACTAAGAAAGCTTCTTGGATGGATTTCGGTAGTCTGTCGTAAGTTTGGGCTTCATGAAATACTTCTAGCACTTTGTCAAGAAGTAGCCTTGATAAAACTCAGAGGAGGAACCCATCTGTGCACCGTGCCTTGCTACGGGGCATGCATGAGTGCACATGTTAAACATAAATAGTGTCTATATTGAGACTTTATAGGGACAGTTAAATTTGCTATGCATATCATAGTGTGTGTGTGAAGAAAGAGGAAGAAAATCCAAAACAAATCTACAAACGTAGTAGGCATAGGATGAAAGTACATTCATAGGCAAGGTCTGGAGACACTGTAAATAGTTTAAACAAATCTATTGCAAATGTATATCAATAGACCGCTGACTATGCTACACACTACTGGAAACGTATCTATCCTAACACATTTAAAGGAGTCAAGTGTATTGTGTTAAGAGGTCGCAGAGGAGGGAGATACCACAAGAGTTCAACCTGAGTCAGAGAGAAGATGCCCCAGGCACATCAGTGGAAGATGCTCTCACTGTTTTTTAGAGAGAGGTCCTATCTAGGCTGGGAGTATGACAGCCGTAGTTTCAGACTGGGAGCGTAGCAAAAGTTCAACCCAGCCCTGAGAAAGCGAGTATTTATGGAGGCTTCGGGCTTCTTCTCTCCAAAGAGCTTTACTTTCTGCCCCACCCTAGATCTGCAGTGACTCCCTCCATGCAGACACATACAAAGGCATGGTGGCCTTCCAGTGATGTGATAGCAGATTTTGAGTGGAGCAACGCAAGGTCTAGAAATTGTGCTTGTGATTTATTTCTCTTGGTGCGTTGGAAAGATCCCAGGGTGCAAACCTTCCACTTGTTTACACTGGTTTAAGGCAGTTGGTCCTGTAATTTGAGCTAATTGTGACATGATTGTTGACCAGAAATGGGACAAGGGTGGGCTGGACCATAGCATATGTAGTAGGTCAACGTCAGGTGAACTATGGCGAGGGCAAAAAGCATTTGCCCTGTGAAAGAATTTGTTCACTTTAGATGATGAAAGATAGTCTCTGTTGAGGATATTAAACTGGACACGTTTAAATGTGGCCTCTCTAGAAAATGTAACCTGGTCAGCCAGTATTCTCTCCTAATATTTATCTCTCAATTATAGTTTCTCACTTATCCTGAAGACCAGTCAGTGAGATCTGTGAGAATTTCCCAAACGCCTTTGCTAGCAACTAATATGCCTACAACTGCTGCCCAGTGTGCAAAGGTATTCTATGACACTGTGAGTTTGTAGCTCTGCCAACGTAATATTCCAAGAGGGCAAAAAGCCTGTGTTAATGTCTGATGTCTTAAGAACTCTTCTCTGTGGACATGAAGGCCCATATTTATACTTTTTTTAGCGCTGCATTTGCGTCGTTTTTTGATGCAAAAGCAGTGCAAACTTACAAAATACAACTAATGTGTCACTAAAAAAGTATAAATATGGGCCTAAATTGCTCCACTAGAGCATCAAAGGACAGGACAGGAGAGGTCCTCCTGTAAGAGGTTGCCCATAGCCAGTATACCCACAGACTGACATTGTCTTAAGTTGGGAGAGGTCAGAAAATTCCTGTTCCTCAGGGAGGGGAATAGCAGGTACGTAGGGAGTGTTCCAAGCTGTTATCCACAGGTCTCTGCAAAAACAAAGAAGCGCTGTCCACAATAGTTGAGAGTGGGGGGTGTTGAGTGTGATGAGGGGTGGAACAGCTGTGGGAGGCTGTCTAATCTCCAAGGGGCTAGTGTTGTAGCCATGTCATCCAGATACCACTCGACCACCCAAAAGCACAATAGGTGCAGCTCTGCTGCCAGGTAATAGTGTTCAAAACAGGGAGCACCAAGGCTGTCCTTGTCTGAGGAATGCTGTAATTTTGCTAATGTGACTCTACGGTGCCCAATCCGCCACAAAAGATCTCCTAGCAAAGTGTCCAGGACGTGAAACAATTTCCCCAGTAGACATAGTAGGATATTGGCAAGAAACATGGTAGTCAAGAAGACATTGCCATTTTGGAAAGGACAATGCAGCCAACCATATTTGAGACTGACAAAGGTCTTCAAAATGCAACTTGACTTCAAAGTGCTGATGTTGCTCTGGCAATGTTACAGTCCAGTAGTTATTGGATATCATGATGGATTCTTACCTCTAAGTAGCGAAATGTGCTGTACTGCCATTTAGGTGCTTCTCCGCCAACATCAGGTCTACCCTCCAGGGTGCATGGAAAGAGTGGAAATTGCAAGATTTCTGCCAGTTAACCTTCAAATCGGACACAGCTGCAAAGACTCAGAGCATACATGTGATGTTGGTGTGGTCAGCAGCCCCATCTTTGAGGTACAACAACATATTGTCAGCATAGAGGGAGACAGAGTGGACTTGGTCCCCCATGGAGATGCCCCAGATGGTCCCTCAGTGATGCAATCTAATGCCTACAGGTTCCATTGCTGGTGGAAAAAGTTGGGGGGCAGTGGGAAAATCTACCTAGTGCCTCCAAGAAATGGTACTGGGTCCAAACCACTTTGCCCTGTTCAGTCCCTTGCTGTGGGAGGTGTAAAGAAGTCTAGTCATATGTAGATTGTCTACCTAGCCCAAACCTTTGTAACAGCACAAAGAGGTAGTTCCAGTGAAGGGAATAAAAGGCTTTTTCCAGGTCCGGCTCCATGCAAGCTGCTCAGAGCCAGGGCCCAGTGGCCCAGTGGCAGACTCCACAATTCTAAAGAGCATATGGATATTAAGTGATGTGCTCTCCCTTTGCAAAAAGTCATTTTGTTTTTGGATGTATAAGGTGGGGAATTAAAGGCACTAAGGCCCATATTTATACTTTTTGACGCACAACTGCACCAACGCAGTTGTGCCTCAAAAATATTACCGCTGGCTAACGCCATTCCAACCCGCCATGCGGGCGCCTTATTTATGGAATGACGTTAGCCGGCGCTGCGGACTGGTGTGCGTTAAAAAAAATGACTCACACCAGGCAGCGCCGGCATATGGGAAAATGGGGGTTGTGCGTCAAAAAATGGTGCAAGTCAGGTCTGAGGCAAAATGCAGGCCTCAAACCGGATTTGCGCCATTTTTTTTTTACGCCCAACCTCCATTGACATGACTCCTGTCTTAGCAAAGACAGGAGTCATGCCCCCTTGCCCAATGGCCATGCCCAGGGGACTTATGTCCCCTGGGCATGGTCATTGGGCATAGTGGCATGTAGGGGGGCCCAAATCAGGCCCCCCCTATGCCACCAAAAAAAAATCCGAAAAAATACTTACCCGAACTTACCTTTACTTCCCTGGGATGGGTCCCTCCATCCTTTGGTGTCCTCCTGGGGTGGGCGAGGGTGGCAGGGGGTGTCCCTGGGGGCAGGGGTAGGGCACCTCTGGGCTCCTTCCGAGCCCACAGGTCCCTTGACGCCTGCCCTGACCCAGGCGTTAAAAAACGGCGCCCATCAGGCTGTGCGCCGTTTTTTAAGGCCCACCGCCTCCTGTGCGCCAAAATGACGCCAGAGTATAAATAAGGGGCACAGGCCTTAAAGTCATTTTTTGGAAGGGAACGCCTACCTTGCATATCATTAACGCAAGGCTGGTTCCCCCTTCCAAAAAATGGAGCACATGGTGGAATTTTGACGCCCGCGGGGTCGGCCGTCAAAGTATAAATATGGGGCAGGGTTTGCGCCGATTGTGAGTCAAAATTCTTGATACACATTTGGCGCAAACAGAGTATAAATATGCCCCTAAGTGTTCAGCAAGTACTTTGCTTAAAATTTTATGAACAATGTTAAGGATTGCCAAGGGCCTAAAGGAGGCTAGATTAGCTGTATCTCTCCAGTGTAGGAATGGATATAAGAAGAACTTCACTTGGGGAGAAAGGTAAAGTATTTTCAGCGGTGGCTGATGCATACAGTTTTTCTAGTCATGGAATCAGGGGATTAGAAAATGAGCCATAGAATTCTAAAGGCAGCCCTTCTTGGCCGGGGGTTTTGTGCATGGCTAAGGAGTGTATTACTTCCTTTATTTCAACAGGTGTTTTGGGTGCATCTAACTCCTGAAGCTTCTCGCGGTGATCTGAGGCAACAGGACACCATCCAAGAAGGCTGCAATGTCAATGTGGGAGCCTTCAGGGGTGAACCGGTAGAACGTTTTATAAAATTTGGTAAATGCATTTTGCACTTCGGACAGCAAGTGTCACATAGAAGAGATGGGGAGGGGAGTGCTCCTGCATAAGCAACCAGGCAGGCAGTGCGCATCACATGTATTCTTCTGTATGAATTGTCCCCATGTGAGCAGTGAAGTTAACACATTGGAGCTGCTTGAGCAAGCAGAGTGCCATATTGCGGTAGACAGGATTTTTTACCATTGTCTTCAGGTCATATTCTCTGTCTTTAATGTATTGAGCTTTAGATGGTTATTTGTCATGTGTGTGTTTATGCCTGGGAGGCAGTCATCAAGTTTCAAATTGTAGAGGTATTCCAGACCATCCATTTTTTAAATTATTTCAGAGTCATCTTTATAGATGTAACAGGTGAGGTTGAATAAGTTAATCCGCTTTGCTAAGGGGGTCATGTAGGTGTAGAATAATGGAGGGGATAAGATGGAATGCTGAGAAATGCCATAGTGTTGTATGTGAGGAACTGATGTGAAAGTTGGTACTAACACAAGTTCACATTCACAGATGAGAAGCCAAGAATTCAATGGGCATTAGCTGAATTTCCATCTTAGCTTTCACAGATAGTATGTCAAACTATAATTTGCTTTGTGAAGCGATTGCACAACTGTAGGGGGCACTGATGTTTTATGTTGTTCTTGAGACAGCAACTTTCATGTTGTTTCCTACTATTGTTGATACTTAAGTAGCTGTCAATACTGGACATACTAGTTAATGAGATGCAATGTCCAATGAAGAAACTCCAAATTCCAAGAGCGCATAGTGCTTTGATTAGCCAATTGTGCTGGGACAGAGTCATCAAAGTAGCCTCTTTCTAGCCTTGTTACCCCCACTTTCGGCCTGTTTGTGAGTATATGTCAGGGTGTTTTCACTGTCTCACTGGGATCCTGCTAGCCAGGGCCCAGTGCTCATAGTGAAAGCCCTATGTTTTGAGTATGTTTGTAAGGTGTCACTGGGACCCTGCTAGCCAGGACCCCAGTGCTCATAGGTTTGTGGCCTATATGTTTGTGTTCCCTGTGTGATGCCTAACTGTCTCACTGAGGCTCTGCTAACCAGAACCTCAGTGGTTATGCTCTCTCTGCTTTACAAATTGTCACTAACAGGCTAGTGACCAATTTCACCAATTCACATTGGCATACTGGAACACCCTTATAATTCCCTAGTATGTGGTACTGAGGTACCCAGGGTATTGGGGTTCCAGGAGATCCCTATGGGCTGCAGCATTTATTTTGCCACCCATAGGGAGATCTGACAAATCTTACACAGGCCTGCCAGTACAGCCTGAGTGAAATAACGTCCACGTTATTTCACAGCCATTTACCACTGCACTTAAGTAACTTATAAGTCACCTATATGTCTAACCTTCACCTGGTGAAGGTTGGGTGCAAAGTTACTTAGTGTGTGGGCACTCTGGCACTAGCCAAGGTGCCCCCACATCGTTCAGGGCAAATTCCCCGGAATTTGTGAGTGTGGGGACACCATTACACACGTGCACTATATATAGGTCACTACCTATGTATAGCGTCACAATGGTAACTCCGAACATGGCCATGTAACATGTCTAAGATCATGGAATTGTCACCCCAATGCCATTCTGGCATTGGGGAGACAATTCCATGATCCCTCGGGTCTCTAGCAGAGAACCCGGGTACTGCCAAACTGCCTTTTCAGGGTTTGCACTGCAGCTGCTGCCAACCCCTCAAACAGGTTTCTGCCCCCCTGGGGTCCAGGCAGCCCTGGCCCAGGAAGGCAGAACAAAGGATTTCCTCTGAGAGAGGGTGTGACACCCTCTCCCTTTGGAAATAGGTGTGAAGGCTGGGGAGGAGTAGCCTCCCCCAGCCTCTGGAAATGCTTTGATGGGCACAGATGCTGCCCATTTCTGCATAAGCCAGTCCACACCCGTTTAGGGATCCCCCAGCCCTGCTGTGGCGTGAAACTGGACAAAGGAAAGGGGAGTGACCACTCCCCTGACCTGCACCTCCCAGGGGAGGTGCCCAGAGCTCCTCCAGTGTGCCCCAGACCTCTGCCATCTTGGAAACAGAGGTGTTGCTGGCACACTGGACTGCTCTGAGTGGCCAGTGCCATCAGGTGACGTCAGAGACTCCTTCTGATAGGCTCTTACCTTTCTTACTAGCCTATTCTCCTTCCTAGGTAGCCAAACCTCCTTTTCTGGCTATTTAGGGTCTCTGCTTTGGGGAATTCGTCAGATACCGAATGCAAGAGCTCACCAGAGTTCCTCTGCATCTCCCTCTTCACCTTCTGCCAAAGGATCGACCGCTGACTGCTCAGGACGCCTGCAAAACCGCAACAAAGTAGCAACGACAACTACTGCAACCTTGTTTCACTTCATCCTGCCGGCATTCCCGCCTGTTTCCTGGTGGTGCATGCTCTGGGTGTAGCCTGCCTCCTTCTTGCACCAGAAGCTCTGAAGAAATCTCCCGTGGGTCGACGGAATCTTCCCCCTGCAACCGCAGGCAACAAAAGACTGCATCACCAGTCCTCTGGGTCCCCTCTCAGCATGACGAGCGTGGTCCCTGGAACTCAGCAACTCTGTCCAAGTGACTCCCACAGTCCAGTGACTCTTCAGTCCAAGTTTGGTGAAGGTAAGTCCTTGCCTCCCCACGCTAGACTGCATTGCTGGGTACCACGTGATTTGCAGCTGCTCCGGCTCCTGTGCACTCTTCCAGGATTTCCTTCGTGCACAGTCAAGCCTAGGTCCCCAACACTCTAACCTGCAGTGCACAACCTTCTGAGTTGTCCTCCGGCGTCGTGGGACTCCCTTTTGTGACTTCGCATGGACTCCGGTTCACTCCTCTTCTAAGTGCCTGTTCCGGTACTTCTGCGGGTGCTGCCTGCTTCTGTGAGGGCCCCCTGACTTAGTGGGTGCCCCCCCTGTCTCCTCATCCAAGTGGCGACATCCTGGTCCCTCCTGGGCCACAGCAGCATCCAAAAACCCTAACCGCAACTCTTGCAGCTAGCAAGGCTTGTTTGCTGTCTTTCTGCGTGGGAACACCTCTGCAAGCTTCTTCATGACGTGGGACATCCATCCTTCAAAAGGGAAGTTTCTAGCCCTCTTCGTTCTTGCAGAATCCACAGCTTCTACCATCCGGTGGCAGCTTCTTTGCACCCTCAGCTGGCATTTCCTGGGCATCTGCCCACTCTCGACATTGTCGCGACTCTTGGACTTGGTCCCCTTGTTTCACAGGTACTCAGGTTCAGAAATCCACTTTGGTTGCTTTGCTGGTGTTGGTCTTCCTTGCAGAAACCCCCTATCACGACTTCTGTGCTCTCTGGGGGTTATAGGTGCACTTTACACCTACTTTTCAGGGTCTTGGGGTGGGCTATTTTTCTAACCCTCACTGTTTTCATACAGTCCCAGAGACCCTCTACAAGCCCCCAACAGGTTTGGGGTCCATTCATGGTTCGCATTCCACTTTTGGAGTATATGGTTTTTGTTGCCCCTATACTTATGTGCTCCTATTGCAATCTACTGTAACTTTACATTGCTTGCATTACTTCCTTTTGCTATTACTGCATATTTTTGATATTGTGTACATATATATTGTGTATATTTGGCATCCTCATACTGAGGATACTCACTGAGATACTTTTGGCATATTGTCATAAAAATAAAGTACCTTTATTTTTAGTATATCTGTGTATTGTGTTTTCTTATGATATTGTGCATATTACACCAGTGGTATAGAAGGAGCTTTGCATGTCTCCTAGTTCAGCCTAAGCTCCTCTGCTATAGCTACCTTCTATCAGCCTAAGCTGCTAGAAACACCTCTTCTACACTAATAAGGGATAACTGGACATGGTACAGAGTGTAAGTACCCCTTGGTACCCACTACAAGCCAGGCCAGCCTCCTACATTGGTTGTGCAGCAGTGGGATAAGTACTTGCAACTACTTACCACTTTGTCATTGTGTACTTTTCATAAGAGAATAATATACAAAACAAGTTCAGTGTATGTACACCTAACCAAAAAGTTTTGCTTTTCTTCTCTTACACTATCTGCTAAGTGCTGAAAAGTACTCCTAAACTTTCAAAAAGTTTCTAAAAAGTTGAAAAAGTTTTTTTTTTTTCCTGTTCTTTAAAAAGTCCTAAAACTTTGTCTCTCTTTTATCTGTCCCTAAACCTTTTCTATCATGTCTGGTGTAGGAACCCCTCTTAATTTGGTCAATACTTCTTATGACCACCTTAACTTTAAGAGCCTAAGGAGTCTCTGCATTGATAGAGGTTTAGTGGTAGGAAAGAACCCTTCTAGAGAGTTACTGTCTAATATGCTTATTGAGAATGATAAGGCCCAGGGTGGCACCACATCTGAAAAGTTGATAGATAGCTCACACTCTGACTCACGGGAGCCCCCAGTAGGAGTGTTGCAGGGTTCTCTTCTTAATCTGCCCCTTAGCAGACCACCTAGCAATGCTGGTAGTAATAGAAGCTCCCATCACAGTAGGGATGTTTTTATTCTTGCAGGCAAGGTTGCTAGGGTGCCAACTGCTAGGGACAGGTCTCCCTCTGTTTATTCACATCATTCTTCTGTGTCAAAACATTCCCAACCCACCCACCCTGATGACAGGATGTTAGAAAGGGAACTCAATAAGTTGAGAGTGGAAGAGTCCAGGCTGAAGCTTAAACAGCAACAGCTGGCTCTAGACAGCGAATCCCTAGACTTAGAAAAAGAGAGACAGAGGTTGGGGTTAGGACCCCATGGTGGCAGCAGCAGTATTCCAGATAGCAATCCTGTGAGAGAACATGATTCTAGGAATCTGCATAAGATAGTTCCCCCTTACAAGGAGGGGGATGACATTAATAAGTGGTTTGCTGCACTTGTGAGGTCCTGTATGGTACAGGGGGTCCCTCAAAGTCAGTGGGCTGCTATCCTATGGCTATCTTTCAGAGGAAAGGGTAGGGATAGGCTCCTTCCTGTGAAGGAAAGTGATGCTAATAATTTTACAGTTTTGAAGAATGCACTCTTGGATGGATTTGGCTTAACCACTGAGCAATACAGGATTAAGTTCAGAGAAACCAGAAAAGAGTCCTCACAAGACTGGGTAGACTTTGTTGACTATTCAGTGAAGGCCTTGGAGGGGTGGTTACATGGCAGTAAAGTTTCTGACTATGAAAGCCTGTACAATCTAATCCTGAGAGAGCATATTCTGAATAACTGTGTGTCTGATTTGTTACAGCAATATCTAGTGGACTCAGATCTGACCTCTCCCCAAGAATTGGGAAAGAAGGCAGACAAATGGGTCAGAACAAGGGTGAACAGAATAGTACATACAGGGGGTGACAAGGATGGCAAGAAGAAAGATGGTGAGAAATCTCAGGATAAGCATGGGGATAAGGGTAAAACCAAAGATCCTTCTTCAAATCCTAAACACTCTTCAGGGGGTGGGGATAAATCAAATTCTTCCGCTTCTTCACAACATACACACATTAAAAAGCCTTGGTGCTTTGTGTGTAAAAATAAAGGCCATAGGCCAGGGGATAAGTCCTGTCCAGGTAAACCCCCTGAGCCTACCACCACTAATGCATCAAGCTCTAGTGCCCCTAGCAGTAGTGGTAATAGTGGTGGGACTGCTGGCAACAGTCAAACTAAGGGTGTAGTTGGGTTCACTTATGGGTCCATCATAGAAACTGGGGTAGTCAGTCCTAAGACAGTTTCTGTCACACCTAGTGGCATTGGCCTTGCCACACTGGCTGCTTGTCCCCTTACAATCGATATGTACAGGCAGACAGTTTTAATAAATGGTGTTGAGGCCCAGGCCTACAGGGACACAGGTGCCTGTATCACTTTGGTGACTGAAAACCTGGTGGCTCTTGAACAACACATGATTGGACAACAGTACAAGATTATTGATGTCCATAACTCCACTAAGTTTCTTCCCTTAGCTATAGTTCAGCTTAGTTGGGGTAGAGTTACTGGCCCTAAGCAGGTGGTAGTGTCACCTAGCTTACCTGTAGACTGTCTCTTAGGTAATGACCTCGAGACCTCAGGTTGGGCTGAGGTAGAGTTTTATACCCATGCAGCCATGCTGGGTATCCCTGAGGAATTGTTCCCTCTCATTTCTACTGAAATGAAAAAGCAAAGGAGAAAAAAAGGCCTGAAAACTCAGGATCCCTCTCCAACAACAGGTAAAAAGGGTATCACAGTATCCCCTAACCATCCTGCCATTCAGGATACCATTCCTGTGGTGGGAGAAACCTCTCCTGGGGTGGCACCTGTACCAAAGGAATCATCAGCTGGCATAGCTGTACTCCCTGAGGTAGAAGTACCTCTCTGTGGGCTAACTAATATTGGTGAGAAAAAGAGCACCATTTTAGTTAACATGGAGCATCCCTCCAACCCTCCCAGATAAACTTTAGTGCAGAAACCCTGCACTGCCTCACAACACTTAGGACAGCAGCCCTGCCCTAGTGTGGAGCTCAAAGGACAGCATCCCTGCCCTGCTCCAACTCAAGGGAAACAGAATCCCTGTTCTCTCTTCCAGCCATATGGACAAAGCTTTTGCCCAGCTATGGCTTTACTGAGACAGCATCCCTGCCTGGCATTCTCATCACTAGAAATAGGTCCAGTGGACAAATCCCACTGCTCTAAACTAAAACTTACTGATAGAAACTCTGAAAATATATCTTCACATTGTTGCTTAGCTAAAAAACTTCAAACAGGGTGGTTTACATCCCCACAGGGAAGTAACCATATAGTGGATGATAAAGGGAGTAACCAGTCTATTGCAGAGCTACTCTCCACTTATCACCACTTAGACAATAAAGTCTCAACTGGCCTAGCTTAGCCTTATTGTCCTTCGTAGGGGGGGGGTTGTGTGAGAAAGTAGCATCTTTCTAGCCTTGTTACCCCCACTTTCGGCCTGTTTGTGAGTATATGTCAGGGTGTTTTCACTGTCTCACTGGGATCCTGCTAGTCAGGGCCCAGTGCTCATAGTGAAAGCCCTATGTTTTCAGTATGTTTGTTATGTGTCACTGGGACCCTGCTAGCCAGGACCCCAGTGCTCATAAGTTTGTGGCCTATATGTATGTGTTCCCTGTGTGATGCCTAACTGTCTCACTGAGGCTCTGCTAACCAGAACCTCAGTGGTTATGCTCTCTCTGCTTTACAAATTGTCACTAACAGGCTAGCGACCAATTTCACCAATTCACATTGGCATACTGGAACACCCTTATAATTCCCTAGTATATGGTACTGAGGTACCCAGGGTATTGGGGTTCCCGGAGATCCCTATGGGCTGCAGCATGTCTTTTGCCACCCATAGGGAGATCTGACAAATCTTACACAGGCCTGCCAGTGCAGCCTGAGTGAAATAATGTCCACGTTATTTCACAGCCATTTACCACTGCACCTAAGTAACTTATAAGTCACCTATATGTCTAACCTTCACCTGGTGAAGGTTGGGTGTAAAGTTACTTAGTGTGTGGGCACCCTGGCACTAGCCAAGGTGCCCCCACATCATTCAGGGCAAATTCCCCGGACTTTGTGAGTGCGGGGACACCATTACATGCGTGCACTATATATAGGTCACTACCTATGTATAGCGTCACAATGGTAACTCCGAACATGGCCATGTAACATGTCTAAGATCATGGAATTGTCACCCCAATACGATTCTGGCATTGGGGAGACAATTCCATGATCCCCCGGGTCTCTAGCACAGAACCCGGGTACTGCCAAACTGCCTTTTCAGGGTTTGCACTGCAGCTGCTGCTGCTGCCAACCCCTCAGGCAGGTTTCTGCCCCCCTGGGGTCCAGGCAGCCCTAGCCCAGGAAGGCAGAACAAAGGATTTCCTCTGAGAGAGGGTGTGACACCCTCTCCCTTTGGAAATAGGTGTGAAGGCTGGGGAGGAGTAGCCTCCCCCAGCCTCTGGAAATGCTTTGATGGGCACAGATGCTGCCCATCTCTGCATAAGCCAGTCCACACCGGTTTAGGGATCCCCCAGCCCTGTTCTGGTGCGAAACTGGACAAAGGAAAGGGGAGTGACCACTCCCCTGACCTGCACCTCCCAAGGGAGGTGCCCAGAGCTCCTCCAGTGTGCCCCAGACCTCTGCCATCTTGGAAACAGAGGTGTTGCTGGCACACTGGACTGCTCTGAGTGGCCAGTGCCATCAGGTGACGTCAGAGATTCCTTCTGATAGGCTCTTACCTTTCTTACTAGCCTATCCTCCTTCCTAGGTAGCCAAACCTCCTTTTCTGGCTATTTAGGGTCTCTGCTTTGGGGAATTCGTCAGATACCGCATGCAAGAGCTTACCAGAGTTCCTCTGCATCTCCCTCTTCACCTTCTGCCAAAGGATCGACCGCTGACTGCTCAGGACGCCTGCATAACCGCAACAAAGTAGCAAAGACGACTGCTGCAACCTTGTATAGCTTCATCCTGCCGGCTTTCTCGCCTGTTTCCTGGTGGTGCATGCTCTGGGGATAGCCTGCCTCCTTCTTGCACCAGGAGCTCTGAAGAAATCTCCCGTGGGTCGACGGAATCTTCCCCCTGCAACCGCAGGCAACAAAAGACTGCATCACCGGTCCTCTGGGTCCCCTCTCAGCACAACGAGCGTGGTCCCTGGAACTCAGCAACTCTGTCCAAGTGACTCCCACAGGCCAGTGACTCTTCAGTCCAAGTTTGGTGGAGGTAAGTCCTTGCCTCCCCACGCTAGACTGCATTGCTGGGTACCGTGTGATTTGCAGCTGCTCCGGCTCCTATGCACTCTTCCAGGATTTCCTTCATGCACAGCAAAGCTTGGGTCCCCGTCACTCCAACCTGCAGTGCACAACTTTCTGAGTTGTCCTCTGGCATCGTGGGACTCCCTTTTGTGACTTTGCATGGACTCCGGTTCACTCCTCTTCTAAGTGCCTGTTCTGGTACTTCTGCGGGTGCTGCCTGCTTCTGTGAGGGCTCCCTGACTTGCTGGGCGCCTCCTCTGTCTCCTCATCCAAGTGGCGACATCCTGGTCCCTCCTGGGCCACAGCAGCATCCAAAAACCCTAACCGCGACCCTTGCAGCTAGCAAGGCTTTTTTGCAGTCTTTCTGCGTGGGAACACCTCTGCAAGCTTCTTCACGACATGGGACATCCATCCTCCAAAGGGGAAGTTTCTAGCCCTCTTCGTTCTTGCAGAATCCACAGCTTCTACCATCCGGTGGCAGCTTCTTTGCACCCTCAGCTGGCATTTCCTGGGCATCTGCCCACTCTCGACATTGTCGCGACTCTTGGACTTGGTCCCCTTGTTTCACAGGTACTCAGGTCCGGAAATCCACTTTGGTTGCTTTGCTGGTGTTGGTCTTCCTTGCAGAAACCCCCTATCACGACTTCTGTGCTCTCTGGGGGTTATAGGTGCACTTTACACCTAATTTTCAGGGTCTTGGGGTGGGCTATTTTTCTAGCCCTCACTGTTTTCTTACAGTCCCAGCGACCCTCTACAAGCTCACATAGGTTTGCGGTCCATTAGTGGTTCGCATTCCACTTTTGGAGTATATGGTTTGTGTTGCCCCTATACCTATGTGCTCCTATTGCAATCTACTGTAACTTTACATTGCTTGCATTACTTCCTTTTGCTATTACTGCATATTTTTGGTATTGTGTACATATATCTTGTGTATATTTGGCATCCTCATACTGAGGATACTCACTGAGATACTTTTGGCATATTGTCGTAAAAATAAAGTACCTTTATTTTTAGTATATCTGTGTATTGTGTTTTCTTATGATATTGTGCATATGACACCAGTGGTATAGTAGGAGCTTTGCATGTCTCCTAGTTCAGCCTAAGCTGCTCTGCTATAGCTACCTTCTATCAGCCTAAGCTGCTAGAAACAACTCTTCTACACTAATATGGGAGAACTGGACCTGGTACAGAGTGTAAGTACCCCTTGGTACCCACTACAAGCCAGGCCAGCCTCCTACAGGTGCGACTTACATTTGACTGTCATCCTTCCAGTTCACAATGGCCTAATGTGAAATATAGCTTGGTGAGATAATGTACCTGCTCTAGAGATCTTTATTTTGCTTGCATGAACCAGGGTAATCCACTTTATTGCATAAGGCTACAAATGCCCTAACTAGCTGGCTTAAATCCGCAATTACCCAATACATAGTCTGCCATGTCACAAGGGGCTGCTATAGCAGACTATCTTTCAAAAATGGTTTAATGTATAGATAACATTGCCAGGGTCAACATGCTGAGGATTTATCTCCTTGAACCAAATATTGTGGAAGCCACAATCAGGGCATCTGAGGCAGAAAACATTTGTATTATAATTCACCTCGCTAGGCATCTCCACAGAACGTCAACTAACATTTTCTGATTTTTATATGTTGTAATTTAATACCTGTATAGTATGCATCTCTTTTTTGAAATGTTTGGACACCTTTAAAATTCTGCATTAACTTTAAATTATAAACATAGCAAATAAAAAATATACTAAATGCATAATACTTGGTAAACATTGGAGGTAGCATTTTTTGGGGGAGAAGTGTGGGAGCCCTGGGTGGTATGAAATTTATGGATCGTCACAGATTCCAGCATGAGGAAAATCTGTGATGTAGCTACAGTTTGCTGTTTGCACGGAATTCTGGGTAGGAAAAGATACTGAGATCTACGCAAACCACACCATCCCAGACTACACTAGGTGCCTTATTTTTAGAAATTTCTGGGCCTGTCAGGATTTCCTGGGTGCCGACAGAGCCCTGGTCTAAATACCACTGCTACTCTTATACCCAGAATTGGTCAATTAATAAGGCAGAATTGTGATGTTTCTTTTTGTCCTAGGGGGCTTAGGGAGCCTTTCTTTTCTCGGCTGATACCCCAGTCACACAAATGGAGTAATAGTATTGTTTCAGAAGAAGAGAAGGAACTTGCGGTGAGAAGCTTTGTGGATCCCAGCAGATTCCATAAGCACACTATGCTTTCATTTTTGTATCACTGTGTTACATCAATGCTCACAGTATGATGTGCAATATAGCAAAATGAAACATCAAATGTCTTGTTGGAAGCATTTCCCACTTGTCCTGACTTTCATTCTGGAAAAGAAAATTATTCTGTAGTTTTTACCAGAAATATTTTCTTTTCAAGTACTGTGGACCTCTCGTTGAAGTCCTCCACACCATAAATGTAGTGTGGTAGACATCGAGTTGTCATCTGCCCTAAAAAGTTAAACCCACCAAATACATGTAGGCTGAACTCCCGGCAAACAAGAATTGACCAAAAACTGCTGAGATATGATGGCCATGTTGCACTAACTTCTTCATTCCATGATTGCAGGAGAGTTCTCTGGTGCCGGGAGGCTCACAGGATGGTAGACTTCTGGGACTGGGGTACAGCAAAAAGCATAGTGCTCAAAGAAAAATGGAAGATGCTGTTAATGGCTATGCATAGCCAAGAAAAGCTACACTTTCCACACATGGTCGCTAGAGAAGAATAAAAAGTTCACAGAAGATAGAAGAGAAGCTAGATAGAAGAGGTTTTAGAAAAGAAGAGAGTATAGAAACGATTGAGGGAAAGAAAGGAGAGTAAATAGAAAATACAAGAGAGAGAGCATGAGAGACAGTAGCAGGAAGATAGTTACAGCAGCATTAAAAAATGAGTAGTGGGCAAAAGGTTGAGAGAGTCAGTGAGGACATAGATTAGGAGATGGGGAGAATATAGAGAAAGTTAGAGAGGGACCAAAGGATCAACATGATAGCTAGATACACATGGAGAAAAGGTGATTGGCGATTTTTGTGGAATTTAGAAATTATCATGTTTTGGCCAACACACCTGGACCAATGTGATTTTAATGCACAATTTTGCACTTTATTTTCTAAAAGGGATCTTAGTGTAAAATTCAAGAATCACCTAGCATATTGGCCTTTAACGTCCAAATAAGGTCTAACCATTGCTACTTGATCCACATTGTATTTTTCAAATTGCTTAAAAATGGCACCCCCTCGTTATTTGTCTCTGTATGCTCTTGGTGAAAAGTGCTGATGCTTCTCTTTTAAAGCATATCAACCATGTCTACATTTGCTGATATCGTCGCTGTAAAATACAACTTACTTGCTGAGAAGTCCAGGTTCTATCTAGTTCTTTCTAGTGTACATTTAACTATGGTAGTGTGTTAATTGTTTCATAACATGAAGCTTGTATCTGCACCTGTAGTAATGTCAAACAATCTCACTGCAAGTAAATATTTTCCACTTCTAGTAACATTGGCAGGCTTCCATGCTTTCTATATTCACTACTCAGAAAAGTGCATGCTCTTCCAAGCAATGTTAGCCACATCTGGAGGTTTCTTTGTAAGAAGTCTACTGCATTTAGAAGTGTGGAAAATGTCCATAATTCTTGAAGTGGAGGATACTGTATCAAACAATTGGGAGGTACCATGCAAGCAGCATCAATCAGAGATGTTATTACAGAGCAGGATCCTAAATGCAAATCATGAAACCACCACTCAGAGCATTAGAGGCAGTGCTGGTGGCTGCCATCTACAGCTCTTCTGACTGAAGATGAAGCTAGTGTCCCCAGCCAGGTCACATTCCACAAATGGACTTATCCCGGGCTCACACAGTCATCGGTCCTTTACCATGCCTACTTGCATACTTGCGTTGCTGGTCAATGTCTAACGAAGGCCTCCTTTTGTACAACACCTTTTGCACAGCCTGACTGTAATTGTGAGGGGTTTAAGCCAATGTCAGAGCCTGCTTCAAGTCCATGCTGTTTTGACCGGTGTTTTTAATCAAATGTAATTAAACTATTGATATTTGTCCCAATTTGAAAGTGAAATTCATTCTGGGACCTCCCCAACTTCCTCTATAAAATGACATTGAAATTCGATATAGTTTTTGTAGGAGGTTGCCCTGATTTGTAGAAGGTACCTATGGTACTTACACCTTATACCAAGTCCAGTTATCCCTTATTAGTGAAATGTAGGCAGTGTCTAGAAGCCAGGCTCTCTAGGGGCAGCTGTAGCTGAGCAGCCAAGGCTTATCTAAGAGACATGCAAAGCTCATACAATACCACTGTAGTCACATAGGCGGTCATTCCGACCGTGGCGGTCGGCGGTCGGCGGTCGGCGCCGGCCAAGCGGTTCCTGCCAAAAGACCGCGGCGGCCATTCCGGCTTTCCCGCTGGGCCGGCGGGTGACCCCCAGAAGACCGCCGGCCGGCCCAGCGGGAAAGCCCCTTCAACAATGAAGCCGGCTCGGAATGGAGCCGGCGGAGTTGCAGGGGTGCGACGGGTGCAGTGGCACCAGTCGCGATTTTCACTGTCTGCACAGCAGACAGTGAAAATCTTTGTGGGGCCCTGTTAGGGGGCCCCACGGCACCCGTTCCCGCCATCCTGGTTCAGGCTGGCGGGAAGGCGTCGGAATCCCCATGGCGGTGCTGCAAGCAGCGCCGCCATGGCGGATTCCCTGGGCCAGCGGGAAACCGCCGGCTCCCCTTTTCTGACCGCGGCTTTACCGCCGCGGTCAGAATCGCCCAGGAAGCACCGCCAGCCTGTTGGCGGTGCTTCCTCCGCCCTCCGCCATGGCGGTCATGGACCGCCAGGGTCAGAATGACCCCCATAGTACTCACACACATGAAAGAAAATACTCAGGCGGTCATTCTGACCGCGGCGGGGGGGCGGTAGCCGCCCGCCATGCGGTCACCGCCATTTGGCCGCTCCGCGGTCAAAAGACCGCGGAGGCCATTCTCGCTTTCCCGCTGGGCCGGCGGGCGACTGCCAAAAGAGCGCCCGCCGGCCCAGCGGGAAAGGCCCTGCAACAATGAAGCCGGCTCCGAATGGAGCCTGCGGAGTTGCAGGGGTGCGACGGGTGCAGTTGCACCCGTCGCGATTTTCACTGTCTGCAATGCAGACAGTGAAAATCTTTATGGGGCCCTGTTAGGGGGCCCCTGAACTGCCCATGCCAGTGGCATGGGCAGTGCAGGGGCCCCCAGGGGCCCCACGACACCCGTTCCCGCCATCCTGTTCCTGGCGGTAAAAACCGCCAGAAACAGGATGGCGGGAAGGGGGTCGGAATCTCCATGGCGGCACTGCTTGCAGCGCCGCCTTGGAGATTCAGCCCATGCAGGGGAAATCCGGCGGGAAACCGCCGGATTCCCTTTTCTGACCGCGGCTTTAACGCCGCGGTCAGAATGGGCTGGGAAGCACCCCCAGCCTGTTGGCGGTGCTTCCGTGGTCGTCGACCCTGGCAGAATGACCCCCTCAGTGTTATAAAAAATAAAGGTACTTTATTTTGATGACACAAATGTCAAAAATACCATAGAGACTATACTCCCTTAGGAGGTTAGTAACACACAAATTATATACACTAGTATTCACAACCAGGTGTAAAAACAGAAAACAGTGCAAATAGAGAAAATCACAATACAGTAGTTAGAAATGGGCCTAGGAGGACCACAAACCATATATTAAGAAAGAGGAATGCAAATGTTGGTTTCCCACCTAGGCAAGTGTATTGTGTGGATGGGTGCTGGGAGTATTAGAAAACAACAAAGGTAAGTAAATGAACCCAGTCCAGAGCCCAGGAAAGCAGGAGTAAATCATAGTAACTTTCTTAGAACACACAAGAACAAGAGAAAGAAGATAATGCCATAACCAGAGTAGAATGCAAGAAACCAACACTGGATTCCTGGACCTGAAGACCTGTGGAAGAAGGGGACCAAGTCCAAGAAGCACAGAAAAGTCCATGGAGAACAGGAGCCCCTGATAACCCGGCTGAAGGTGCAAAAAGGAACCACCGGTGAGGAACAACAGTCAGTACTGCACCCAAGAAGATGGATGAGAGTTGCTGGTTGTTGCAGATGATGTCCCACCCTAGATGGTGGAGGATTGCAGTTTGGTTTGCAGCACTGGATTCCACCAATATGCTTTAGCACATGCAAAACTCGTGGTTAGTGGAAAATGGCACTGCCTGGGAGCACGAGGGACCTGGTGGACTCTACCTGGGGGGAGTCAGAGGGGGCTCTCAGCAACTCAGAGAGCCCACAGAAGACTAAGCGGTGTGCACAGGAGGCCCACAGAATGGGGACAATGGAGGTACAAAAGGAGGCCCATGCAGCACTGCAACAAAGGATCCCACACTGCGGGAGAACCATTCAGGAAGATGTGCGTCACAGGATAGAATGTTGGGGGCCAGAGCTGCACGGTGCACGAAGAACTTCATGGAAGGATGCCAACAAGCCAAGGCAGCTGCAAAATACACAGTTGCAGGAGGCTGGCCTTGTTTGCAGGGGGTACCTTGGGTACTTACACCTTACACCAGGTCCAGTTATCCCTTATTAGTGAAATGTAGTAGTGTTCAAGCAGCTTAGGCTGATAGAGGTAGCTATAGCAGAGCAGCTTAGGCTGAAGTAGGAGACATGCAAAGCTCTTGCTATACCACTTATAGTTGCACAGTACTTATACACAAGTAAGGACAATACTCAGTGTTACCAAATATAAAGGTAGTTTATTTGGGTGACACAGTACCAAAAATATCTTAGAGACAATACTCCTTCTGGAGGTAAGTATTATACACAATATATACACTAGACACCACAATAAGGTAAGTAATGAGACATAGGATAGTGCAAACAATAGGAAATGCTATAGAATGCAAGGGGAGACAATAGGTCTATGGGCAACACAAACCATATAATAAGAAAGTGCAATGCAAATCACAAATTCCCCCTAGACAAGTGTAGTGTGTGCAGAATTGCGGGGAGAGTAAGAATACAGAATAGATAAGTAAATTACCCCACCCCAGAGCCCAGAAAAGCAGGAGTAAAGTACTGCAAGTTTCCATAGGACACACTACACCTCATGATTGGGATTATTGCAAGAACAAACCAAGTCTGCAAACAACAAACAGTGGATCCCTGGACCTGAAGACCTGCAAAAGAAGGAGACCAAGCCCAGAAGTCAAAAGAAGTTCCAGGAAGGACAGGAGCCCCTGCCAACCCAGAGGAGGGTGCAAAAGAAGAGTCCCCAGTTAGACGAAGACTGCAGAAATGCACCCAAGGAAGATGTCAGTGGGTTCCTGCATGATGCACTGGATGTCCCATGATGTGAAGTTGGATGCAGGCGGGTTTTGGCACTGGATTCCTCCAACGAGCCTTGGTTCCAGAAAAACCACGTTTTGCATCAACTAGGCACTATCTGGACCCAGGAGGGACCTGGGGGCTTCAACTCTGTGTGAGGAGGAAGAAGGGGCTCTCAGAACCTCAGAGAGCCCTCAGAGTACCAGATAGCACCCACTGGAGTCCCTGGCCATGGGGACAAAGGAGGTGCAAAATGCGGTTTGTGGAGCACTACATTGGAAGGTCCCACGCCGCCGGAGACCAACTCAGCGAGTTGAGCGTCGCGGGATAGAGTGCTAGGGACCTGGGCCAGGCTGTGCATGAAGAAATTTTGCAAATAGTGCACAGGGGCCTCAGGAGGTGAAGAAGACGTGGTCCAACGGGGTACTGTCGTTCTGGGGGAAGGCAAGGTCTTACCTCCTCCGAATTGCGACAGCAGGACCTGAGTTCAAGTCTGTGTTGATGGGGTCACCCCTCTGTGTTTCAAGTAGCATGCTCATCGCTAGGAGAGGAGTCCAAGAGAACTGGTCATCGACTTAGAAGGACTTGGAGAGTCACCCCACAGGAGATTTCCTCTGCCCTTCTGGTGCAGGGTGAAGACAGGGAGTGCTCAGAGCATGCACACCGTGGAAACTGTTGCAGTTGCTGGCTGGAGCTGAAGTTGTAGAGGAAAAGTAGCCCTTCTGGATACTTTGTTGCTTTTACAGTGGTTCCTGGAGCAGGCTGCGGTTGATCCAAGGTCAGAGGATGAAGTAGTAGTTGCAGAGGATTCCTGCTGGAAACTTGCAAGTAGAATCTGAAGAGAACCCACAGGAGAGACCCTAAATAGCCCTGAGAGGGGGATTGGCTACCTTATCAGGTAAGCTCAGATCCCTCTAGAGTGCCCCCACACCTTGCAAAGCAAGATGGCTCAAGTCTGGGACACACTGGAGGAGCTCTGGGCACCACCCCTAGGGTGGGGATGGATAGGGGAATGGTCACTTCCCTTTCCTTTGTCCAGTTTTGTGCCGGAGCAGGGGACAAGGAGTCCCTGAACCGGTGTAGACTGGTTTATGCAAGGAGGACACCATTTGTGCCCTTCAAAGCATTTCCAGAGGATGGGGGAGGCTACCCCTCCCCAGCCTGTAACACCTATTTCCAAAGGGAGAGGGTGTAACACCCTGTTCCCAAAGAAAATGCTTTGTTCTACCTTCCTGGGACTGAGCTGCTCAGACCTCAGGAGGTGGCAGCAGCAGTAGCTACAGTGCAAGCCTCAGAGAGCTGTTTTGGCAGTATTTGGGGTCCATGGTGGAGCCCCCAGGATGCATGGAATTGGCTCCCCAATACCACATTTGGAATGGGGGGACAATTCCATGATCTCAGACACCTTACATGGCCATATTTGGAGTTACCATTATGAAACTACATATTGGTATTGACCTATATGTAGAGCACGAGTGTAATGGCGCCTCCACTCTCACAAAGTCCTGGGAAATGGCCCTGAACTATGTGGGGGCACATTTGGTAGTGCAAGGATGCCCTCACACTTAGTAACTTTGCACCTAACATTAAGCAAGTGAAGGTTAGACATATAGGTGACTTATAAGTTACTTAAGTGCAGTGAAAAATGGCTGTGAAATAATGTGTGAGTTATTTCACACAGGCTGCAGTGGCAGTCCTGTGAAAGGGTTTGTCTGAGCTCCTTATGGGAGGCAAAAGAAATGCTGCAGCCCAAAAGGATCTCCTGGAACCCCAATGCGCTGGGTACCTAGGTACCATGCACTAGGGACTTATAAGGGGGGTCCAGTGTGCCAATTGAAATTGGTAAATGAAGTCACTAGCCTACAGTGACAAATCTAAAAGCAGAGAGAGCATAAGCACTGAGGTTCTGATTAGCAGAGCCTCAGTGACACAGTCAAGCACTATATAGACACACACATTATGCCATAAACTATGAGCACTGGGGTCCTGACCAGCAGGGTACCAGTGAGACAGGCAAAAACATACTGACATACAAGTAAAAATGGGGGTAACATGCCAAGAAAGATGGTACTTTCCTACGCACTCTTGTAAGTTTCTGACCACCTGGGGAGACATGTGACTGACGCCTAGGCTCAGGAACAAAGGGCAGCACCGCAGCAGTGAGGTGTCACCTCTTCTGCCCTAATGGCCACTCAGGTGGTTAGCCTAGAGGTGAGCTTCAAAGGGAAAGCCTCCTTTGATAGACCGCCTGGCCCAACACGCAAGAGCAGGATGCCCTTTGTTCCTATAGTCAGCGTGGAGACAGGGCCAGAGAGAGGAAACTTGTTCCCAAACCAGTTTTCCAGTGGGCATGATGCCCTAAGGTAGCCACACCTGTAGGATGGGCTACCTTGCTCCTCACAACCGTGGAAGGGTTGTACCATCTTAAAAAGGGGCAAGAATGTGGTATTCTGGGATAGCCAGATGCCACGCATCATAGAAATGTCATCACTAGGTAGAAGGGGACCCAGTAGCCCATTGGCTGGTGATTGCCTGGTTCTTTCAGGGCACTTTCCTGGGATAAATATGGCACCCCTGGCATGTTGTCCCTCAGTACTTGTTGAACCTAGAATGAGGAAAAGAAGAAGACCACTTTTGCACCCATTGGAAGTGCACAAAGGGAGGCTTTGGTGCTTGAGCAACTGCACCTGCTGCATTTTGGAATAGTGGATTTTGGATCCTGTTTTGGGTGCCTGGCTTGGAGAAAAGTTGATACCCAGTCCAAAGTAGAGATGTAGAGACTCCAAGGTTCAGTTGGCTGTCCCCCCAGAACAGTACTGGAGACATTAAACCTGGAAGAGCCTTAGTCACATCTCTGGTAGTCAATGCAGAAGTTTACCTCTACCAAACACCAGGCACCTAAAAGGACAGTTTGGCGATAGCCAAAAGGTGCACCCCTGTCTGCTGGACTCATGAGTGGTTGTGACTGGATTTGTCACCTAAGGTGGTCACCAGCCTCCACCAAAGATTTGACCATGACCACTGTATTGCAAAATCACAAGATCTGGGTGCCATTAGAATCCTGCAAAGAGAACTTTGTGGGACACCAAGATCCAAAGACAGAGTCACCCCGACTCACCTGTGGACTGAGGACTCAACCAGACTTCAGCCGCGTGGACTGCACAGCATCAGGAACATCCTTGAGGGTCGTTAAGCCTGCATCCCTCAGCATCAGGACCACTCCATTGTTTTCTATGGCAGTCATCCTGTAAAGTTTGGATCTTACTTTAGAAATGCTCTAATGGCCAGGTAACTGTCCAAAGTTTCCTTTCTGGCCCACTAGACCTCTGTCCTGTCAGACTTGGTCACCCAACTTGGACCGGTGTTGTCTAAAAGGGCAGACAGGCCCCACTTCAGGTGAAAGATGAGGGGAAGTTTAAAAAGACAGATAAGCCCAATGAGTCAACGAGTACCCAAAAGAAGCCCGGGGTGTGGGAAGAGCCACATCCAAACCTAAAGGGAGGGGGTATCAGGGAAAGAATTTTGACTCTTCAAAGGCTAGGGTGTGCTTTGACCGTAGACAGCCAGGGCACAAGAGGGGTGATGCAGCACGTACCAAAAAGACACCCACTGGTGACACTCCCAAGGGGATTGACAGTGTAGAGATTGGGGTGGAAGTTGTCCCTGGGAATTGCAAAGGGTAAACTGAAGTTGCATTAGTTTCCCTGGGTGGTGGGGAAATTGAACCTTTGGCTCACTGGCCTGCCAGTATGATAAAGCACTTGCAGTGGCCAAAACACAGTGGGGTGGAAGTTCAGGCCTTGAGGGATACAGGTGCCAGCATAACCATTGTTGTGGAAAAGCTGGTTTCCGCAAGCTAGATCTTACCAGGTGAGGTGCTTGAAATAGTCAACTCTGACAATGTTGCAAAGTCACATCCCATAGCTATGGTAGACTTTGAGTGGGGAGCAGTTACTTGCCCTAACAAAGTAGCCGTGTCCCCTGCCATCCTGGTGCAGTGTCTATTGGGCAAGGACCTTGAAATGTCTTCCTGGGTGAGGTGGAGAGAAGGACTCATGCAGCAATGTTGGGTCTCCCTGAGTGGATTTGTGTCTCCACTAGAGCACAGAAGGTCTTAAGGGAAGGAAACTGGACTGTGGGTCCTGAAACAATTGACCCACTTCCTAGAAACAAGCAAAAAGGTAGGAAGCCTAGGAAGGCTTCTGCGAAGAGTCCTCGGAGCCAGAAGGAGCCCAAACTACAGGGGGAGGGCCTGGTCTCTGAAGAAGAGGTTACTGCCTTGAGAACTTGCTTGACTTGGCAGAACTTCAAGGAGCAGTTCGTCCCTCCAGAGAGGACTTGAACCAGGGACAGAAGATTGTCCCATTCTTGATGGCCTGAGACATCTAGGTGTCTGGCTGGCGGAAGAAGACGCCAGTGATACCCATAAGGTGTACTGGGAGGAGGGAGTCCTGTACAGTGAGGCAAGGGACTTCAAAACAGGGGCAATTAGGAGAGCGGTGGCCCCACAGCCGTACAGAGAATTCATACTCAACCTAGCTTATGACATCCCCTTGGGTGTGCATCTGGGACAGACTACAGCCAGGGACAGATTAGTCAACCATTTTGATGGGCCCCAGATGTCAGAAAGGATGATGGTGTTTTGTCTCTCCTGTGTGACATGCCGGGCCAGTGGCAAGGCAGGAAGCAAGCCAAATGCCCCCGATACCACTTCCAGTGGTGGGGGTCCCCTTTGAGAGTGTAGGGATTGACATTGTTGGTCCCTTAGACTCACCTACTACCTCAGGTATAGGTTTATATTAGTGGTTAGTGGACCATGCCACTAGATATCCACACCATACCCCTTGGGACAGCTACTGCTGCTGCACTGTCCAGAGCCCCGCTAAGTATTATTACTAGGTTGGGTGTCCCTAAGGAGGTAATTTCAGATAGAGGTACAAACATCATGTCTGTTTACCTCAAGGCAATGTGAAGCGAGTGTAGGGTGACTTACAAGTTCACCACACCATACTTTATACAAGGTGATGGCCTTGTTGAAAGTTTTAACATGACCATGGAAAGCATGATTATGAGTTTGCCTGAAAAACTCAGGAAGAGATAGGCTATTCTTCTCTCATGCCTGTTGTTTGTCTTCAAGGAGATTCCCTAGAAGGGAGTTGGTTCCAGCCCTTTTAAACTACTCTTTGGACACCCTGTCAGAGATCTTTTAAGTTTGGTGAGAGTAAGTTGGGAGATGCCTCTCAAAGAACCCATACAGAATGTCCTGTCTTATGTGCTAGGCCTTCACTCCAGAATGGCAGAGTACATGAAGAAGGAACGCAAAAACGTGGAGGCCATCCAGGAGCTTGAGAGGCATTGGTATGACCAAAAGACTTCCCTGGTAGGATACTGGGCAGGACAATTGGTTTGGGTGTCAGAGCCTGTAGCACCCGGAGCATTTCAAGATAAATAGACTGGGCCTTACAGTATCTAGGAAAAGAAGGGAGATGTCACATACTTGGTGGAGTTGGGTACCCCAGGAAATCCTCGTAGGGTGATATATGTGAACAGGCTCAAGTTGAATCATCACAGAGCAGATAGCAACATGATCATTGTGAGAGAGAGGAAGAGGAAAGTGAACCTCTCCCTGACGTCTACCAATGTCAAGGATAGCTCAGTGGAAGGATTTGTACTCCCTTCTACTTTCAGATCAGCAGCAGGTAGGCTGTCTTAACTTACATAAGCAGGTTGCTGGGCTATTTTCTTTGACCCCCCAAGTCTGACAACTTGGTGTATCCTTGATGTGGACACTGGTGGCAGTTTACCTGTCAAAAGCAGGATTTACAGTCTGTCAGACCAGGTCAAGACTAGCATAAAGCAGAAGTTACAAAGATGCTAGAGTTGGGGGTGATTGAGCCTTCTAATAGTCTATGGACCAGCACAGTGGTTCTGGTGCCCATAGCTAATCCAAAAGGAAAACCTGAGCTAAGGTTTTGTGTGTACTATAGAGGCCTGACCATAGTCACCAATACTGATGCTCACCCCATTTCAAGAGCTGATGAGCTCATAGAAAGGTTGAGGGCTGCTAAATATCTGAGTACCTTTGATCTGACATCAGGTTATTGGCAGATTGCCCTCACACCTGGTTCCAAGGAAGGGGTCTGCCTTTTCAATACCAGAAAACCACTCTCAGTTCAAGGTGATGCCCTTTGGGTTGAAAAATCCCCCTGCCACCTTCCAGAGGTTGGTTAACAGAGTTCCGTCAGGTCTGGAAAGTTTCCTTGCAGCATATCTTGATGATATTGTTATATTCAGTTCCACCTGGGTGGATCATGTGGTCCACCTCAAGGAAGTGCATCAAGCCCTTCAACAGGCAGCGCTGACTATCAAGGCAAGTACGTGCCAGATTGGGCAAGGGTCTGAGGTGTACCTGGGCCACCAAGTTGGTGGAGGCCATGTAGAACCTCTCTAGCCCAAGACCCAGAAAATTCCAGCCTGGGAAACTCAGAAAACACAGGCTCAGGTCAGACCCATTTTAGACCTGACAGGGTACTATAAGAGGTTTGTGAAGGGCTGTGGTACCATAGTGGCAACATTAACAGTTAACCTGCACAAAGCAGCTGAGAAAAGTCATCTGAACTGAATCCTGTCAAAAGGCCTTTAACACCTTTAAGGCAGCTTCGTGATCAACATCTGCCCTAAAAATACCTGACTTTTGTAAAGTGTTTGTTGTCCAAAATAATTCTTCAATACAAGGGAATGGGCAATTGTGTCACAACTGAATGACCAGGGTCATCATCAACCAGATGCCTTTATTAGTAGACAACTCCTCCCTATAGAGCAGTGTTGGCGTGCCATTAGAAGGGAATCCTTTGCTGTGGTTTGGTCCCTGAAGAAGCTAAGATCCTACATGTTTGGGGCTCGCTTCAAATTTCAAACTGACCACAGACTTTTCAACTGGCTTATACAGATGAAAGGAGAGAATCCCAAACTTTTGAGGTAGTCCATTTTCCTACCCTGTATGGACTTTATAGTAGAACACAGACCTGGGATTGACCATGCCAATGCAGATGGCCTATCCAGGTTTTCTATTTAGATGATGATAATCACTAAGATAAGAGTTAAGTTGCTCATCATCCAGGGGGGCGATGTAAGTAAAATGCCTCTTTTTGCATGTTCACCTTCACATTGTTGGACTGATGCTGATGGTTTTTCGGCTCTGTGAGTGCACTGAGGCCTGCTAACCAGACCTCAATGCCAGTGTTTTAACCCCATACAACTTGCATCTCAAATTGTATACACCTAATTGGCAAAACCTGACTTGCTTATAAGTCCTAAGTGCATGGTACCTAGTGTACCCAGGGCATGTAAGACCGAGTGTCCACTCAGGGCTGAAATACTGTTTGTGCCACCCTTCTTGTGACAATGTACAAAATGGCTCTCAGCCTGACATTTCAGAGTGGAAAGACAGTGCTTGCACTGGCAATTCTACTTTGCCATTTAAACCTATGGCGAAGCTACCATACTTCTTAGCATTTTCTACAAGTTCCCCCTAAGGAAGGTCTATCGAGTTCTGTGGCAGGGAGCAATATATTGCTAAGCAAGACATTTGTTTTGCAATATGTCTTAGCAGCAAGACCTTCAAATTTTTGTTTTGCTATGGGTAAAGTTTCTAGCCCCTCTGGCTAATATAGGGATACTGTGTGGCAGCCCCACGTGACTAACATTTGACTGGGACTACCAAAGTGGGTCATGTGAGGTATCAACTTAACCGTGGCATTAAATGTGACTGGATGTCCAGGTCAAAATAAATGTCCCTATTAATGGTGAATAGCTTTTAGAAAGTTGCCCTTCTGTGCTTTGCCTGTTCAGCAGCCTCACAAAGGTATACACACTCAGACAAGTTTCTGAGCACCTGGGGAGATGTGTGAATGACTCCTAGGCTCAGGAACAAAGGGCAGCGAGGTGTCACCTCCTCTGCCAGAATGGCCACTCGGGTTAGTCCAGAGGGGAGCTTCGAAGGGGAAGCCACTTTTGAAGGGCCACCTGGCCCAACAGGCCTGAGCAGGATGCCTTTTGTTCCTGCAGACAGTAGGAAGGCAGGGCCAGAGAGGGGAATTTCATCCCCAAACCGGTCTTACTGTGGGTTTGTTTCTCTCAGGTAGCCACACCTCTGGGGTTAGCTACCTTACTCCTCATGACCAAGGAAGGGTCATGCCATCTTGAAAAGGGTAAGAATGTGGCATTCTGGAATAGCCAGATGCCACACATCACAGGAATTGCATCACTGTTAGGAGGGGATCCAATTGGCTATTGGTTAGAGACTGTGTGGTCCCCTCAGGGCACTTTTCTGGGATAAATATGGCACCCCTGGCATGTTGACTGTAGGAAAGTACCATCTTGCCTGGCATGTTACCCCCATATTTCACTGTATATATGTTGTTTTAGTCTATGTGTCACTGGGACCCTGCCAGCCAGGGCCCCAGTGCTCATAAGTGTGCCCTGTATGTGTTCCCTGTGTGATGACTAACTGTCTCACTGAGGCTCTGCTAACCAGAACCTCAGTGGTTATGCTCTCTCTGCTTTCCAAATTGTCACTAGCAGGCTAGTGACCAATTTCACCAATTCACATTGGCATACTGGAACACCCTTATAATTCACTAGTATATGGTACTAAGGTACCCAGGGTATTGGGGTTCCAGGAGATCCCTATAGGCTGCAGCATTTATTTTGCCACCCATAAGGAGATCTGACAATTCTTACACAGGCCTGCCACTGCAGCCTGAGTGAAATAACGTCCACGTTATTTCACAGCCATTTACCACTGCACTTAAGTAACTTATAAGTCACCTATATGTCTAACCTTCACCTGGTGAAGGTTGGGTGCAAAGTTACTTAGTGTGTGGGCACCCTGGCACCAGCCAAGGTGCCCCCACATTGTTCAGGGCAAATTCCCCGGACTTTGTGAGTGCGGGGACACCATTTCACATGTGCACTATACATAGGTCACTACCTATGTATAGCGTCACAATGGTAACTCCGAACATGGCTATGTAACATGTCTAAGATCATGGAATTGTCACCCCAGTGCCATTCTGGCATTGGGGAGACAATTCCATGATCCCCCGGGTCTCTAGCACAGAACCCGGGTACTGCCAAACTGCCTTTTCCAGGGTCTCCACTGCAGCTGCTGCCAACCCCTCAGACAGGTTTCTGCCCTCCTGGGGTCCAGGCAGCCCTGGCCCAGGAAGGCAGAACAAAGGATTTCCTCTGAGAAAGGGTGTGACACCCTCTCCCTTTGGAAATAGGTATGATGGCTGGGGAGGAGTAGCCTCCCCCAGCCTCTGGAAATGCTTTGATGGGCACAGATGCTGCCCATCTCTGCATAAGCCAGTCTACACCGGTTTAGGTATCCCCCAGCCCTGCTCTGGCGCGAAACTGGCCAAAGGAAAAGGGAGTGACCACTCCCCTGACCTGCACCTCCCAGGGGAGGTGCCCAGAGCTCCTCCAGTGTGCCCCAGACCTCTGCCATCTTGGAAACAGAGGTGTTGCTGGCACACTGGACTGCTCTGAGTGGCCAGTGCCATCAGGTGATGTCAGAGACTCCTTCTGATAGGCTCTTACCTTTCTTACTAGCCTATCCTCCTTCCTAGGTAGCCAAACCTCCTTTTCTGGCTATTTAGGGTCTCTGCTTTGGGGAATTCTTCAGATACCGAATGCAAGAGCTCACCAGAGTTCCTCTGCATCTACCTATTCATCTTCTGCCAAAGGATCGACCGCTGACTGCTCAGGATGCCTGCAAAACCGCAACAAAGTAGCAAAGACGACTACTGCAACCTTGTATTGCTTCATCCTGCCGGCTTTCTCGCCTGTTTGCTGGTGGTGGATGCTCTGGGGGTAGCCTGCCTCCTTCTTGCACCAGGAGCTCTGAAGAAATCTCCTGTGGGTCGACGGAATCTTCCCCCGCAACCGCAGGCAACAAAAGACTGCATCACCAGTCCTCTGGGTCCCCTCTCAGCACGACGAGCGTGGTCCATGGAACTCAGAAACTCTGTCCAAGTGACTCCCACAGTCCAGTGACTCTTCAGTCCAAGTTTGGTGGAGGTAAGTCCTTGCCTCCCCACGCTAGACTGCATTGCTGGGTGCCGCGTGATTTGCAGCTGCTCCGGCTCCTGTGCACTCTTCGAGGATTTCCTTCGTGCACAGCCAAGCCTGGGTCCCAGACACTCTAACCTGCAGTGCACAACCTTCTGTCCTCCGGCGTTGTGGGACTCCCTTTTCTGACTTCGGGTGGACTCCGGTTCACTCCTCTTCCAATTGCCTGTTCTGGTACTTCTGCGGGTGCTGCCTGCTTCTGTGAAGGCTCTTTGACTTGCTGGGCGCCCCCTCTGTCTCCTCATCGAAGTGGCGACATCCTGGTCCCTCCTGGGCCACAGCAGCATCCAAAAACTTTAACCGCCACCCTTGCAGCTAGCAAGGCTTGTTTACGGTCTTTCTGCGTGGGAACACCTCTGCAAGCTTCTTCACGACATGTGACATCCATCCTCCAAAGGGGAAGTTCCTAGTCCTCTTTGTTCTTGCAAAACACCAACCTTCTTCCATCCAGTGGCAGCTTCCTTGCACCCTCAGCTTGCATTTCCTGGGCTCCTGCCCACTCTCGACACTGTTGTGACTCTTGGACTTGCTACCCTTGCCTTACAGGTACTCAGGTCTGGAAATCCACTGTTGTTGCATTGCTGGTGTTGGTTTTCCTTGCAGAATCCCCCTATCACAACTTCTGTGCTCCCTGGGGGTTGTAGGTGCACTTTACACCTACCTTACAGGTTCTTGGGGTGGGCTATTTTTCTAACCCTCCCTGTTTTCTTACAGTACCAGCGACCCTCTACAAGCTCACATAGGTTTGGGGTCCATTCGTGGTTCGCATTCCACTTTTGGAGTATATGGTTTGTGTTGCCCCTATACCTATGTGTTCCTATTGCAATCTATTGTAACTTTACACTGCTTGCATTACTTCCTTTCCCTATTACTGCATATTATTGGTATTGTGTACATATATCTTGTGTATATTTGGCATCCTCATACTGAGGATACTCACTGAGATACTTTTGGCATATTGTCATAAAAATAAAGTACCTTTATTTTTAGTATATCTGTGTATTGTGTTTTCTTATGATATTGTGCATTTGACACCAGTGGTATAGAAGGAGTTTTGCATGTCTCCTAGTTCAGCCTAAGCTGCTCTGCTATAGCTACCGTCTATCAGCCTAAGCTGCTAGAAACACCTCTTCTACACTAATAAGGGATAACTGGACCTGGTACAGAGTGTAAGTACCCCTTGGTACCCACTACAAGCCAGGCCAGCCTCCTACATTGGTTGTTCAGCGGTGGGATAAGTACTTGTAACTACTTACCACTTTGTCATATTGTACTTTTCATAAGAGAAAAATATACAAAACAAGTTCAGTGTATGTACACCTAACCAAAAAGTTTTGCTTTTCTTCTCTTACACTTTCTGCTAAGTGCTGAAAAGTACTCCTAAACTTTCTAAAAAGTTTCAAAAAGTTTGAAAAAGTTTTTTTCCTGTTCTTTGAAAAGTTCTGAAACTTTTTCTCTCTTCTCACTGACCCTAAACCTTCTTCTATCATGTCTGATGTAGGAACTTCTCTTAAAATGGTCAATACAACATATGACAATCTTAACTTTAAGAGCCTAAGGAGTCCCTGCATTGATAGACGTTTAGTGGTAGGAAAGAACCCTTCTAGAGAATTACTGTTTGACATGCTCATTGAGAATGATAAGGCCCAGGGTGGCCCTTCATCTGAGAAGTTGGTAGATAGCTCACAGGGGAGCCCCTTGGGGGAGGTGTACAGGGTTCTCTTCCTAATCTGCCCCTTAGCAGACCACATAGAAATGCTGGTAGTAATAGAAGCTCTCATCATAGTAGGGATGTTTTTGTTCCTGAAGGCCAGATTGTTAGAGTGCAAGCTGTTAGGGACAGGTCTCCCTCTGTTAATTCCAATATATCTTCTGTGTCCAAGCATTCCCAACCCACCCACCCTGAAGACAAAATGTTAGAAAGGGAACTCAACAAGTTGAGAGTGGAAGAGACCAGACTGAAGCTTAAACAGCAACAGCTGGCTCTATACAGGGAATCCCTAGACCTGGAGAAGGAGAGACAGAGGTTGGGGTTTGGACCCCATGGTGGCAGCAGCAGTATTCCTGATAACAATCCTGTTAGAGAGCATGATTCCAGGAATCTGCACAAGATAGTTCCCCCTTACAAGGAGGGGGATGACATTAACAAGTGATTTGCTGCACTTGAGAGGGCCTGTATGGTACAGGGGGTCCCTCAAAGGCAGTGGGCTGCTATCCTATGGCTATCTTTCAATGGAATGGGTAGGGATAGTCTCCTTACTGTCAATGAAAGATGGGATACTTTTTCCCTCCTTCTTATCCACAATAAGTTGTAGGGTACAATTAGCAACGATTTCCTCTAGCAGCTCTCCTCGGGATGTATGCTCAAAGTGGGCACCTAATGATTCTCTGGACCAAAATCATCATCAACATGGCACCCACTCCAGCATTGATGCAAGTTAAAATCACCCAAAATAATAACCCAATAGGGGGTATTCTGCCTTTCCTCACACATCTTTAAAAATGATTTTAAACATAGCAAATGATTAGTGGGTCAAACACTTGCAAAGGAGTTACAAAAATTCACAGTCGGTAGGTCAGACATATTTTTGAAAAACAATTGGACCACCAATAATTTACTGGAGCCTGTATCAAGCTTCTGAGGAATACATGGAATCTTGAGGGAAATTAGAGTGAGTAAACCCCTTTAGCCCTGTCTGACTCAGAGGGTAGAGCAGGATCACAATGAGGGGTATATCCGTTCATAAGGACTGTATTATCCATATCTCAAGTTTCTTATAGGCCTACTATATGCTGGTCTAATAATAAGTTGTACCACCTCTCATCATCTCTTTTACTACTTAATCCTGCAATGTTCCAGCTAAGCACATTCAAATTGGAATCTGGCTAAAGTGTCAGAATGGGGGGTCTCTCAAGCTCCTTATGATCCCTAATCTGTGGTGATAGAATAGCCTCAGAGTCCAGACAGCCATTAGCATCTAAGTGGCTCAGCAATTGAAATCTATTTGACACGTTAAGGAGGGGCACCCTGAATACTTGTTTCCTGAGGTAGTGGCCCTCTCAAAGGAAATCTAACCAGCACTGTATGACCAAAGCTCATAGGAGGATAGAAAAAAACAAGTGACAATGTTCTGATACCCGCAGGATGTACAGAAAGCCTCTTGTAGATCAGCCCCCCTGCTACGTCGAGAAAAACAAAATTGAGAACTATACAGTCCCCCTCTTCTGTTTTCCACTTGTATTATCCCAGCCCACCATTATAGCCATGCTAATATGTAAGGAAACTTGGGGCCCAATCCCCACCCCATCATTACAACAGAATTTAGTTTTGTGAATCAGCTCAGAGGTGGATTCTGATATCCCCTCTCTTAGAGGGGGAACACCCACCAGTACAGCTACCAGTGGTGTCGCTTCAGGGGGGAGTTGTAGTCTGAAGATGTTATCTACTGGCCCCTTCAACTCAGAAAGGGAAGATATTGCCGGTCTTTGCGGGTTCCTATTGGAAGAAGGAGAAGGAACCCTTGTAGGCAACATAACCTCATTGGGATTTCAGCAAGGAGAAGTTGATTCTCAGTTGACAAATTGTTCAAGTCAATAAGTGCTGTTTCAGTCTCCCCCAACTTCACTTTTAGCCCTTCCATTGTATTCTGTAAAAATGTTACCATCTTTTAATATAAAACACTAAAGATGGGCTCTACTACTGCTTGAATATGACTGCCAAGCTAAGTTACAATGGTAGAGTCAAGTACTTTCTCAATGGCGGTGGGAGCTCCCATCCCTGGTCGACTAATCAGCTCCTTGTTGGTTGCTGAAGCCGTTCCCCAGAGTTAGATTTGTCTTAAAAAGACCCTATTCTTCCTATTCTTCCTTTTTTTGGCAGGAGAATCCCTATCTGGGGATGGGGATACTTCTATAAAATTGATCTCCATTTGAATGGCTTTCTTCACTCAACCCACACAGACACTGATGCACCCACTCGCGGACCCACTCAGACCCTCACACACCCACACACAGACCCTCATGCATCCACTCAGAGTCCCATTCAGACCCTCACACATCCACTCACAAATCTACTCAGACCCTCAGGCACCCACTCACAGACCTACTCAGACACTGTCGCACTCACTCACAGATGCACTCAGATCCTCACACACACATTCACAGACCCACACAGACACTGACACATCCACTCACAGACCCACTCAAACATTGATGCACCCACTTACAGACCCATTCAGATCCTCACGCACGTACTCCCAAATCCACTCAGACCCTCATACACCCATTGACAGACCCACTGAGACAATGTCGCACACACACCCACTCACACACTGATGCTCCTACTCGAAGAGCAAGTGAGACACTGATACACACAGACCCACTGAGACCCTCACACATCCACTCACAAATCCACTCAGACTCTCATGCACCCAGTCACAGACCCACAAGGACACTGACACATCCACTCACAGACCCACTCAAACCCTCATGCACCCAATCACAGACCAATTCAAACCCTCACATGCCCACTCACAAATCCACTCAGACCCTCATGCACCCACCTACAGACCCATTCAGACCCTCATGCACCCACTCACAGACCCCCTGAAACACTGATGCACCTACACATAGACCTACTGAGACACTCATACACCCACTCACAGATAACTCATAGCATCATGCACCCACTCACAGACCCACTCAAACATTGACACACCCACTAAGACACTGATGTATGCTCTCGCACACCCAGACAGAGAGTCTCACAGCCACTCCGACCCCAGATACACCCTCTTACACCTATTCCCACACCCAGAGAGACTGACTGTGGCCAACTCCCTTTAGCCATGCGCAGCGGTGGTTGGATTATTGTATAGTAATTAAATTATTATACGTTAAAAAAATATAGAAATTCACTGAAAAAAACAAAGGTTACAGGTACATTATAATTAGGAAATAGAAGTATGAAAAACCTTAGAAGTTCACTGAAAAAAACAAAGGTTACAGGGACATTATAGTTGGTTCTGAATTTACTCACAAAAAAACATAGAAATTCAGCGGTTATAGTTACCTGAGCTAACTATAACTTGCGTCCCCGTAATGCACTACTTATGACCTCACATATTACATCACTCATGACATTTCAGTGGCATCACTCATGATATCACTGATGACATCTCAAATGACATCACTGAAGACATCATCCAGTCAGTGCAACTGGTTGTATTGATGTGTGAGTGTGTCTTTGGGTGAAAAGCTTATAAAGTCAGTCACTGTATGGGAGAGTGAGCGGATGTGTAAGTATCTTTATGGGTGAATGAGTATGTTTCTGAGTAGATGCACTGGTTCAGTGGTTGGGCGTGTGAGTGGATTTACATGTGAGTGCGTGTGTGACTACTTGTATGGCTCAGTTACGGAGTGTTTTTGTAACTGTATCAGTGAGTTAGTGGGTGTGTCAGAGCCTCAATGAATAAGTATGTGTACGTTTCAGTGACTTTATGGGAAAGTGAGTGAATGTGAAAGTAGCTATATAGCTGGCAAAGTGGCTGTGTGAATTGCTTGATTGATTGACTTAGTTGATGTGTGAGTAATTGTACGGGTAAAGTGTGGGTGTGTGATTGCTTGTATGGGTGAGTAATTGAGTGTGTTAGTGACAGTGTCGTTGACTGAGTGGCTGACTTAATGACTATGGGTGAGTGAGTTATTGTATGAGCAACAGTATCCATAAATAAGTGGCTTTGTCAGTAAATGTATCGGAGAGTGAGTCAATGTTTGAATAACTGTATGGGTGAGTGACTGGGTGTGTTAGTGTCTGTATAGGTGAGTGTGTTGGTAGCTGGATATGTGAGTTAGTATCCATCTCAATGACTGTATGAGTGAGAGATTGGCTGTACATGAGGTTTATGACTGTGTCAGTGGGTGAAATAGAAGACAGGTGAGTGACTGTGCAGTGTGTTAGTAAGCAAATGGTGTGTCTGGTTGTGCGAAGGGTTGTATAGGTGAGTGATGGGTGTGTCAGTAGCTGTGTGAGTGTGTAAGTGAGTATGTGAGTGGTTGTATAGGTGTAGAAGTGGCTGGGTAATTGACTGAAATGGTCTTTGACTTGTGTGAGTAACTATGTGTCTATGTGAATTAGTTAGTACTGTGTAGGTGAGAGAATGGTTGTGTCAGTAGATGTGTAAGTGTGTGCAGGCGTGTGTGTCTGTTGTTTACTGGGTTTGTAAATGAGTATGTGAGTAGTTGTATGTCTGTGGTTCTATGACAGTTTCTATGATCGATAGATTGGGTGTGTGAGTGGTTCAGTTGATGTCATCTGTGATATCATCAGTGATGTCATTTGAGATGTCATCAGTGATGTCACTGACTACGTCATGTGTAATGTATTATGTCAGGTCATAAGCAATGCATTACGGAGGCGCAAGTTATAGTTAGCTCAGGTAACTATAACTGCTGAATTTGTATGGTATTATGAGAGTAAATTCAAAGCCTAACTATAGTGTCCCTGGAACCTTTGTTTTTTTTCAGTGAATGTCTACATGTTTATAAATTCTATTTCCTAACTATAATGTCCCTGTAACCTTGTTTTTTTCAGTGAATTTCTATGATTTTTCAAATGTATTTCCTATCTATACATATATATCTATACATATATCTATATCTATATATAAATATATCTATTTATATATATCATTATCCATCTCTCTCTCTCTCTCTCTCTCTCTCTATATATATATATATATATATATATATATATATAGTTGCACAAACTGGAGTGGGAATAGTACATTTTACCCCTTCTGAGTCCAAAGCTTTCCCTACTGATGCACAGACTGGAGTTGGAATGTTAAATTTTACTCTCTTGAGTCTAACACTTTTCCTACTGTTGCACTGACTGGAGTGGGAATAGTACAATTACCCCTCCTGAGTCCAATGCATTTCCTACTGTTGCATAGACTGGCGTGGGAATAGTAAATTCTACCCGTCATGAGTCCAACACTTTCTCTACTGTTGCACTGACTGGAGTGGAAATAGTGAATTTGACCCCTCCTGAGTCCAACGCTTTCCCTACTGTACTTTCAAAATTAAGCTTAGGATAACGATACTTTTGTGCTCGATATTTTTGTCACAATAATTTTGTATCACAATATTTAGGATTTTCATATCTTGTCAGTGAGCCATCACAATCACACGCTGCAATTTCTGTGTAGCAACCGAGCCATCATTTTATGCTGAAATCATGATTTTTTGCTAAATATAAAAAAGGGAAAATATTAAAACATAATGATTCCATTTAAAAAAGGGGTGGGTCCCTGTTGTTCACTATGTGCATGGAGCTGTTGGAGTGCTAGGTGACGCTCAGGTCTGATTCAGTGGATTTCCCTACAGTGACCCACTAACCAGAAAAGATATTGTTTTATGTAGATGATACCTTGATTTATCTCACCAATCCAGAGATGTAGAACCCGACTATTCTGTCGATTTTTTTGTAGCTTCGAAACAGACCTGGGCTACTGCATCAACTGGGAGAATTCTGTACTTTGGCAGATTGGGGACTGCAGGAATCATGTTGGGCTGAGTGGGGTCTTCCGAGTATCAAGAACAGGCTTTAAGTATCTGGGAATTTTTTTAGATAACAATGAAGACAGGCCAATTCCTGAAACTAAACCTAGACTGAGTTCTGGGGGAATTTCTGAAAAGGAAGAACTTCTGTTTTTTAAAATGATCACACTAGCAAAACTGTTATATGTGCCACTAAACACCCCCTTCATGATCCATGATACTTACTTTGACCACAACGACAAAATGTTACGCATTTTGCTTTGGGATGTGGGCACCCCCAAGATAGCTTTGTGCAGTATATAATGGGGAGCTGGCTCTTCTAGATATCCAGGCATACTGTAGGGCCACACAACTCCAAGTCATTTATGAATGGGGATTCGCTCTGCACATTGAGCCAGCAATCAAATTAGAGAAAGCTGAGATGAGGAAGGCCACAGATATACATTACGTGTATGGGAGAAAAGACAGAAGATACCTGCCCACGCTGACCTGGGTGACACTGAAAGCATGGAACGACACAACCAGAGTCTTCAGGCAGGCCAGGAAAATCATATCAGTCACATCATTATGGATGGGGACATTATTAAAAGAAGTTAAAAAACTCCCAGGATTTCAACACTGGGACCAGATAGGGATAGAAATGCAGGGAGAGTTAGTAAGGTTGGGGGAGATGATTTGTCACACTTCAATGAGAATACCAGTTGGTGCCTGCCAGAGATGAATGAAAACAGCATTAGGGTCGGATGGAGCTCCCAGCCAGGGCGCTCCGTGGTAGAGTGGAAGTCTCTGCCTACTGTCTCCAACCCAATAACGCAGCACCTGCATTGCTGGATTGGAGAGAGCCCAGTGTACATGTGTGTTTGGCTGGCCCTAGACAGCTGGCCAAACATACATGCACACTGAGGGGGAGTGCTGTGCACTCCCCTCGTCCCTGTCACAGCACCATGGTTCCACCCCTTTCACTGTAAAATGATAATAAACGGTTTTTATTAACATTTTATAGTGAAAGGTTTCCAGCTGCTGCTGCTGGCGGGGGGTGACGCTCCTCTGCCATAGCGGTGGAGCCGCCCCTGGTTGGAAGTCTTAAAGGACATTGATTCGGAAGTGACTCTTATGCACCCCAGAAAGGTAGCAATCAAACCAAGATTGAGATTAACACAGTTTAATATTTTCCATTAAATATACTACAACAGGGCAAACTGCTTAACTAGGGAACCATGCCAGATCTGCACTTGCTTAGATGAATCAGAGATGATGATACCTGAATACATACACTCTGGAATTGCCCTAGGGTGAATGTTTACTGGGAAGAAGAAGTCTTACAGGAATTTGGAGCTATAGTGGAGATAAACATTCCCAAAACACCCCAAGTTGTTATGCTGGGCATCTCCAGTGAAATAGACATTCTGAGACTGCAACTACTGTTTTGCATGCTGGAATTTATCATTGCAAACAGGTACTTGGCCAAGTTTTGGGCATAGACCCAAATTCTAATGAAGGCTATGTGGTAGGAGGGTATGTATGAACAGATGCATGGAAGCAGAAAATGTGGGATGTGAGAGCATAGCATGTGAAAGGAAATTCAGCAAGATTTGGGGGAAATGGCAAATAAACAATTAACTTAATGAAAATCATGTGGCCAATGGGAATGGCGGCCCCACCTAGAATTCACCCTCCAAGAAGTATAACTCAGAGAGGGTCTATCTAATGGTCGGGACAGTTGAGAAAAAGGTGGGTGTAGAGGGGGTAACTTGTCAATGACCACATAGTATCCTTATGAGCCTATCATGTGTGGATTGTTATGTGCTGGAAAAACAATAAAACAGTTAAAAAGGGTGGATCTGCAGCGCAAAGCCAAAGGTTGTGAACAGCAGGGATGACTCCCCACATTGCCACTCAGCTGATGTTGGCTGCTTGCTAGGGGTTAGGCGTAGAGCCTGATCAAAGTCCAGAACCTTCGTCCAATTCCTGCTGTACACATCCATGAAATTCACTGAAAACAACACAGTTAAAAACTGAGTTATGATTCTGGTTCAAACATGCAAAACTACTGCAATTCACAAGTTATGTTGAGTAAAGCACATGAAACACCACATAACACACTGTCTGCCACGCTCACAGCAATTTGTCTACTGTGAATTTAACATAACATATATATTATATGATGAGTTCTTATATTGTCCAATTTTCATTTATGGTATCATTGAATGTCTAATAATAATTCACAAAATTAATACCTCACTAGGGATATTATTGAACTGCAATCTATGCACTCTATCCACACACTGATGTAATGAGCTTTTCTGTCAGGGATTTTGAAAAAAAGACTATGGGCCTGAAAACGATTTTGTCATAGGGGTAGCTCTGTCACAACAGTGACGGATATCCCATCTGCCAACATTTAAATCCATTGTTTCCTGTGGGATTCAGATTTTGGTGGATGGGATATCTGTCACTGTTGTGATGGAGTTTCCTCTCCGCAGAAATTTAAATCAGGCCTTAAGTTACCACTGCAATGCAAATGTTTTTCTGTTTCAGTTTTTTCGCTTGCACTTTAAACGTGAGACTGAAAATGAAATGGCAGATACTGTGAACAAGGCTACAATTGGAAGCTGAAATGTGTTGGTCCTGCTATGAAACCTGATACTTTCTAAGTTAAGAAAAAACAAGAAGGTCACTCATTTATTACAGTTGAGTGTGAGTACTGAGTCCCTAACCCGACATCACCTCCCAGAGTAAAATTCAGACTGCTCTACCCGGTTATCCTCAGGGTCCAGTACTAAAATAATGCACTTAGTGCTCACTTACTGGACTTCATAATAGTATGGCCCCAGACTACCAGAGACAAAGACACCCCGTTGATACATTCAGGGCCATCAATCCCTAATTTCTCTCTTTGACCACCAAACAGGTTCCAACAGCCAGACACTTCTCCAGTGCATGTGTAACAGAAAATCAAATGGTATAACCATATCAGACCTGCCAACTCACATGGTGCCACCGTGTGAAACACGATATTGGCTCCCTTCACATGGTCTCTCTGTGAGAAGCCAATATCACACGGTGGCAGGGAAAACAAGCCCTTCAGCTGGTTTTCAGCTTGGTTTCAGAGACTTTTACCTCGGGACATCCTCAGAACATCGGCAGTAGCCTCAGCAAGCGTTCTTTTTGTTTTGGTGGACGGGGTTTGGGGCCGGGTGAGACAAAAGTGCCTCTTAGGTGCTTCTTCGCAAGAGACCCCACCCCCTCCAAGGCCCCACCCCCCCCCCCCCACACTGTAATGTTTTTGGTGAAGTTGGCAGGTCTGCCACATCAATACTATAAACATCACAAGAGAACTTACTGAATCAATTCTCCTTTCGGCTCTGTTCTACGGTAGAATGTTAGAATTATGCTGTAATCCCAAAGTTATCAAATAACCTCACTGCTCCTAATCAGTTATAAAATGTTCTCAGTACATTAGTACAGTGTATATCGGGACAGTTTAATTTTGACATATCCAATGTTGGTCCATAAGAGCTAAAGCCATGTCAGATATCATAATGTAAATGATTTTCCGTGTAGATTGATTGTATGCTGGTTTATTTCGGGCAGATGTACGTCTCTGGATCACATGGACTACTGTGGTTTAATTAATTAAACATGCTGTACAATCACACTCACTCAGGCACCTAGTCAGTCATTGGTGTGTATGCTAATGGTTGCTTGTGAAGGGAAGGTGGATGTGTACTACTTGTGTTGGTAGTTTACTCAAGTTGGGAATGGATGTGTTAAAGCTAATTGAGCTTTCCTGAAATTTGCAACACATGTGTTACTCTCATGATGGTGTAGGTTTGTAGAGAGTGACACTAGCTGTGTTCATGGTAGTGAAGCTATGAAGGTGGTGGAAATACGTGATTTCTCTTTGTGGTGGTAGGAATAAGTATGTTGATGGGGGGAAAATGTTCTGCTTTTGGACATGAATGGGGATGACTAGTTAATGATAATAGAAGTTTCTGGCAAGGGTTATGAAAGTGCAGATGGTTGATTGCTGATAATAAATGTCTAATACTGTGGGGTAAAAGCTGCCTCGCTCATAACAAAGGGCATCTCCTAATGGTAGGGTTGAAGTTGATGGCTGTTGCTAGTGGGTCAGATTGTCTCTGGTTGTTGTAAAAATGATTGGGTGATGGTGGATTCAGTCTGCTCATGGTGGGACTAGGAGTGACTGGTTAACACCTGGTATTGTTAGGGATGAAAGTCAACAGCTAATAAAAATAAAATCTGCTTGTTATGAGAATTTTTCTAATGTGAATCAAAACTGAGTGCTTTACATACATGTGTCCAATGCATGTGTTTCTGTCCATACAGTTTGAGTGCCAAGACTATGGACATGGGGCACACTTGGCTTCCATCATGGATGATTCTGAAGCAAGCATCATTGCCTCGCATATTGCAGCCTATCAGAAGTCCCATCCTGTTTGGATTGGACTCCATGACCCAGAAAAGGTGAGGAACCACAATATGCATGGTTACAGAAGAGTAAAGGGGGCCTACATATATGTGTTCCACTATGTATACTTTAGCTGACACTGTGAGCAGAATAACAAAGAAACAGTAGCAGTGTTAAGTCCTTCTTTCACCCTTGTTGAGAAAGTGACTGGCCAGGGAGGAGTTGTAGCGAAGATGGGAGTTTAACATGTACTCACATCTCCTTCACTCAGTAGTTACAATGATTTGTTCAAAGAATCTCTAAAGAGTATTATTTTGCCTTTGGGTAATAAGATAAGAAATGTATGCAAGGTACTTTGGGGTAAGAGAATTACCAAGTATATAGAAATTATACATATATGAAATCTTCCAAACAAAGTGTTCTGTTTAGCCTAGTTTGTGCATAGAAAGTTTTAGGATGATCCGTCAAGTGGGGGCTGAGAAAAAAGGGAAGTCCCAAAACACAAAATCCCAATGTGTTAGACCTGACAGCCTTAAGGTGGACATCCCCCAACTTTCTGCCTGCCTCTCTCCACTTTTCTGACACTGTTTTTGCTGGTTTTAGGACTCTATACACTTTACCACTTCTAACCAGTGCTAAAGTGCATATGCTCTCTACTTTAAACATGGTGACATTGGTTCATCCCCAATTGGCATATTTGATTTACTGATGAGTCTCTAGTGAAGTGCACTACATGTGCCCAGGGCCTGTAAATTAAATGTTACTAGTGGGCCTGTAGCACTGATTGTGCACCCACCTAAGAAGCCCCTTAACCATACCTCAGGCCTGCCATTGCAAGGCCTGTGTGTGCAGTTTCACTGCCACTTCAACTTGGCATTTAAAAGTACTTGCCAAACCTTAAACACCCCTTTTCCTACATATAAGTCACCCCTAAGGTAGGCTCTGGTAAACCCATAGGGCAGGGTGCTATGTAGGTAAAAGGCAGGGTATGTGCATATGTGTTTTACATGTCCTGGTAGTGGAAGACTCCTAACTGTGTTTACCACTACTGTGAGGCCTGCTCCTTTCACAGACTAACATTAGATCTACCCTCATATACCTTTTGAGTGGTAGATTCTGATCTGAAAGGAGTAACCAGGTCATACTTAGTATGGCCAGAATGGTAATGGAAAATCCTGCTGATTGGTGAGGTTTGCTTTAAAATAACTATTTTATAAATGCAATTTTTAGAAAGTGAGCATTTCTCTCCACTTAAAACCCTCTGTGCCTTACAGCCTGTCTCCAATCAACGTCTGGTCTGTGGTGGTTGACAGCTCCCTTGTGCATTTCACCCAGACAACCACAAACACAGGACACTCATTCACACCTGCATTCATCTGCATATTGAGGGGGTCTTCCTGGGCTGAAGGGTGGAGGGCCTGACAATTTTCAAAAGCCAGCGGCCTGCCCTCACACAATGGACTGCTAAACCCCCTACTGGGACCCTGTCAGACAGAACTGAACTGAAAGGGGAAATTGTGCACTTCAAAACCACTCTTTAAGTCTCCCCCACTTCAAAGGCATTTTTGGGTACCATTAGGTCTACCCTCATATACTTTTTGAGTGTCAGATTTTGAACTGAAAGGGGTAACCAGGTGTAAGAGGCTGGCCTGGTTTGTAGTGGGTACCTTGGGTACTTACACCTTATACTAGGTCCAGTTATCCCTTATTAGTGAAGTAGTAGTGTTCTAGCAGCTTAGGCTGATAGAGGTAGCTTAGGCTGAACTAGGAGACATGCAAAGCTTATAGTTACACAGTACTTATACACAAGTAAAGTGTTACCAAAAATAAAGGTAGTTTATCTTGGTGACACAGTACCAACAATATCTTAGAGGCAATACTCCTTCTGGAGGTAAGTATTATACACAATATATACACTAGACACCAAAATATGGTAAGTAATTAAACATAGGATAGTGCAAACTATAGGAAATGCTATAAAATGCAATGGGAGAAATAGGTCTGGGGCAACACAAACTATATACTGAGAAAGTCGAATGCGAATCACAAATTCCCCCCTAGACAAGTGTAGTGTGTGCAGAATCGCTGGGAGAATAAGAATACAGTAAAGGTAAGTAAATTACCCCACCCCAGAGCCCAGAAAAGCAGGAGTAAAGTACTGCAAGTTTCCTTAGGACACACTACACCTCGTGATATGGATTATTTCAGTAACCAACCAAGTCTGCAAGCAACAACTGCTGGATTCCTGGACCTGAAGACCTGCAAAAGAAGGGGACCAAGTCCAGAAGTCGAAAGAAGTTCCAGGAAGGACAGGAGCCCCTGCCAACCTAAAAGAGGGTGCAAAAGAACAGTCCCTGGTAGGCCGAAGACTGCAGGAATGCACCCTGGGAAGATGCCAGCGGGTTCCTGCATGATGCAAAGGATGTCCCACGACGTGAAGATGGATGCAGATGTGATTTCATGTTGGAAGTCACCAACAAGCCTTGGTTGCGACAAAGTTGCATTTTGCATCAAAATGACGCTGGCTGGACCCAGGGTGGACCTGGGGGCCTCAATTCTGTGTGAGGAGGAAGAGGGGGCTCTCAGAACTTCAGGGAGCCCTCAGGATGCCAGGCAGCACCCAGGAGAGTCCCAGGACACAGGGAAAAAGGAGGTGCAAAACGTGGTTGGTGCAGCACTGTAAAGAAGGGTCCCACGCCGCCGGAGCTCAACTCGGTGAGTTGAGCATCACAGGACAGAGTGCTGAGGAACCGGGCCAGGTTGTGCACAAAATAATTTTGTAAATAGTGCACAGAGGCCTCAGGAGGTGAAGAAGACGCGGTACACAGGGTTACTGTCGCTCTCAGGGAAGGCAAGGTCTTACCTCCTCCAAATTGCGTCAGGAGGGCCTCAGGACAGTCTGTGTTGATGGGGTTCACCCTCTGTGTTTCTAAGAGCACGCTCATCACTGTGAGAGGAGTCCAGGAGTACCGGTCATCGACTTGGAAGGTGCCTGTGTGAGCAGGGGAGGGACTCTGTCACCCCACAGGAGATTTCTTCGGTCCTTTTGGTGCAGGATGAAGACAGGGAGTCCTCAGAGCGTGCACACCATGGAAACTGTTGCAGTTGCTGGCTGGAGCTGAAGTTTCAGAAGAAAAGTATCCCTTGTGGATACTTTGTACCTGTTACAGCGGTTCCTGGAGCAGGCTGCGGTTGATCTGAGGTCAAAGGATGAAGTAGTAGTTGCAGAGGATTCCTGCTGGAAACTTTCAAGTAAAATATGAAGAGAATCCACAGGAAAGACCCCAAATAGCCCTGAGAGGGGGATTGGCTACCTTATCAGGTATGGACCTATGAGGAGGGGTCTCTGATGTCACCTGCTGGCACTGGCCACTCAGAGCCCTCCAGAGTGCCCCCACACCTTGCAAAGCAAGATGGCTGAAGTCTGGGACACACTGGAGGAGCCCTGGGCACCACCCCTAGGTGTGGTGATGAACAAGGGAGTGGTCACTCCCCTTTCCTTTGTCCAGTTTTGCGCCAGAGCAGAGTACAAGGTGTCCCTGAACCAGTGTAGACTGGTTTATGCAAGGAGGGCACCATCTGTGCCCTTCAAAGCATTTCCAGAGGATTGGGGAGGCCACCCCTCCCCAGCCTGTAACACCTATTTCCAAATGGAGAGGGTGTAACACCCTGCTCTCAGAGGAAATGTTTTATTCTGCCTTCCTGGGACTGAGCTGCTCAGTCCCCAGGAGGGCAGAACCCTGTCTGTGAAGTGGCAGCAGCTGTAACTGCAGTACAAGCCTCACAGAGCTGGTTTGGCAGTACTGGGGGACCATCGTGGAGCCCCCATTATACATGGAATTGGCTCCCCAATACCAGATTTGGCATGGGGGGACAATTCCATGATCTTAAACACTTTACATGGCCATAGTTGGAGTTACCATTGTGAAGCTACATATAGGTATTGACTTCTATGTAGTGCACGCGTGTAATGGTGTCCCCGCACTCACAAAGTCCCGGAAAATGGCCCTGAACTATGTGGGGGCACCTTTGTTAGAGCAAGGGTGCCGTCACACTTAGTAACTTTGTACCTAACATTCAGCAAGTGAAGGTTAGACATATAGGTGACTTATAACTTACTTAAGTGCAGTGAAAATGGCTGTGAAATAACATGTGCGTTATTTCACACAGGCTGCAGTCGCAGTCCTGTGAAAGGGTTTGTCTGAGCTCCTTATGGGTGGCAAAAGAAATGCTGCAGCCCATAAGGATCTCCTGGAACCCCAATGCCCTGGGTACCTAGGTACCATATACTAGGGACTTATAAGTGGGGTCCAGTGTGCCAATTGAAATTGGTAAATTAAGTCACTAGCCTACAGTGACAAATTTAAAAGCAGACAGAGCATAAGCACTGAGGTTCTGATTAGCAGAGCCTCAGTGACGCAGTCAAGCACTTTACAGACGCACACATTAGGCCATAAACTATGAGCACTGGGGTCCTGACCAGCAGGATCCCAGTGAGACAGGAAAAAACACACTGACATACAGGTAAAAATGGGGGTAACATGCCAAGGAAGATGGTAATTTCCTACACCAGGTCATATTTAGTATGGCCAGAATGGTAATGGCAAATCCTGCCTATTGATGAGGTTGGATTTTATATTATTACTATTTTAGAAATGCCACTTTTATAAAGTGAGCATTTCTCTGTACTGAGAACCATTTGTGCCTTACAGCCTGTCTCCCATCACCATTTGGTCTGTGCTGCTGACAACTCCCTTGTGCATTTCACACAGACAACCACATTAATTTGCATATTGAGTGGGTCTTCCTGGGCTGGAAGCGTGTAGGGCCTGACACTTACATTTCAAAAGCCAGTGGCCTGCCCTCAAACAATGGACTGCTAAACCCTCTACAGGGACCCTAGCAGACAGAACTGAACTGAAAGGGGAATTTGTGCACTTCAAAAGCACTCTTTGAAGTCTCTGCCACTTCTAAGGCATTTTGGGGTATGTAAATTGGGTGTCTGACCCCACCTAACCAGACACTTCTAGACCTGCAATTGCACCGTGTCAGAGGAGCTGCCTGGCTGCCCAAAGGACTAATCTTGACGGCTTTGCTGAGAAGGAATGATGCCCTGCTGGCCTCTGACTTTGCTGAGAAGGACTCTGCCTTCCCCAAAAGTGCTCTTCAAGGGCTGGGTTGATCTTGCCTCCTGTTTCCTGAAGTTTCAGGGCCAAAAAGACTTCATCTATTCAGAAAACTACTTGTGCATCAAAAAACAACGCACTACCTGCCGAAATCGACGTGAAGACTTCATTGTGACAGAGAAATCGCTGCACAGCCGCTGGAACGACGCAGCCTGATTTCCCAACTGGAAATTCGATGCAGCGCCTGCCTTACGATGGAAAATTCTACACAGCGCCTACCGGATCGACGCAGTGCCCATGCCTTCTTCCAGCGCATCAAGGATTTTCCCTGCATTGTCCCTGGGTGTCGAAATATCCCTGCACTGCAGTGAGAAACCAAGACTGTGTGCTGAAAAACAACGCAAGCCCCTTGCAGCGTGGAAAGAAATGGCACATCATCTGTGCCACGTCAGAACATTCCACATAACACCCTAATGTTAAACGCATCTCCTTCTCTGCGGTCTCCGTGCATAATTATTTTTGATGCATACCAGGTACTGTGTGTCACAAAGAGACAACTGCTTTTTTTTTTAAAGATTGAGACTCTTTTAAACCTTTTAAAAGTGATATTTCAACTTGTGCTTATTGAATCTTTGTCGTTTTGACCTTAGTTTATTGAGATAAATATTATCTAATTTTCTAAACTTGTGTGGTGTATTTTTGTGGTGTTTTCACTGTGTTTTATTGCACAAATACTTTTTACAGTGCCTTCTACGCCTGCCTGCTCAGTGCCAAACTACCAGAGGGTGGGCACAGGATAATTTGAATTGTGTGTGACTTACCCTGTCTAGGATTGTGGTACCTAGTTGGACAATACCTCTGCCAACTAGAGACCCCATTTCTAACACCATGCATTTTGCATAGACTTTTCTAAAAAGCACTATCACAAAAAACTGCTGAACTGAATTAAAACAAATTTGGTAGCAAGCTGGGTCTTGGTTCAGAGATTGTGTTTTTTTGTGATTTGTTGTTAATCTGTTCAATAATATTTGAGAAATTAAGGTTTAAAAAATGTTTGTATATCTAGACAATAGGGTTCTTGAGAGGTTCATGAGAGTCTTGCAGGAGTGGAAAGTTAAAAATGTAGAGCTTTCCGACTTCCGCAGAAAGCTTGAGCAATATCTCTCCCGCAGGAGCAAGCACTGCCAGCAGTAAGAGAAAAATGTTGCTGGCAGCCATTACAGGCCTCAGGGGGTGCTGAGCTCCCCCTCCCCTTTTTTTGTTATATTTGATCCCAAGGCCTAAGAAGGCTCAGGTAGGGGGCATTCCCTAATTAAACACATTGGGCTCTGGGTGAAGGAGTCCTCTGGCCCAAAACAGCTCAGCCCCCCTCTCTCAATCGAGCTATTGGGCACCAGGGATGGGGTCCCTTGGGAAAAACATGGCTTACGGAGGGGACTGCATGCCCGTGCCCCTTAAATAATATGACTGGCCCATGGGGGTGGGCTCCCTGTTGTTCAAAATGGTCAAGAGGAAGGGCCCTACTCACGCTCCCTCCCCATGTACTTACAAAAAATGCTGCTTCCTGTCCCTTCCCCTTTAAACAAGATATTGAGCCCAGGGGGCCTAAGAAAGCTCAGGGAGGGAGGCCACACTGCCCCTCCTCTTTCTTATTGTAATTGGCCCTGGGGGTTGGGGTACCCAGGTCCATCAAGGCCTGGGGAAGGGGGCTTCACACCCTCCTCTCCTGTTTAATTGTATTTGACCCTGGCGGTGGTGTCCCTGGGGACTTAATGTTGCAGATGAGGCCACACAGCCTCCCGCCACATTGTATTTGAATGGCTCCTGGGAGATGAGGTCGCAGGGGATAATTAAGGAATGAAGAGGGGGTTGCATGCCACTCTGCCCTTTATGTATGCTTTGGTCTAAGGGGATGGGGTCCACTGGACCTAGAGTCCAACCCTCTGCTGAGCATGCCAAACCCCACTCCGTGTGTGAGGAAAGGCTGTGCACAGCATTGAGTTGGCTGCCTGCAGTGGATTGCTGTAGGGTGTGGACACAGGCCAGGTCCTGTGGCCAACCCCCACCACAAACAGCCAGTGCGGTATAGAGCAAATTCTCTCCAAAGAGTAAACACTGTTTACAGTAGCCACTTTTTTGCTTTTATCATCTTAATTTTTCAATGTAGGTTGAGTGACTGTGAAGGGTTTGATACAGTTAAATGTTGTCCATAGTGCAACTAATATTTAAGGGGAGTATTTCAAATTTATGAGTATCTAATTCATAACCTGACAGATGGAAGAAAACAAAACATACTCCATGAAAGACAGAAGGAACTGAGAAGGGTTGGAACAGTATAAAAGGACTGTATGCTGTAGGAAAGTACCATCTTGCCTGGCATGTTACCCCCATATTTCACTGTATATATGTTGTTTTAGTCTATGTGTCTATGTGTCACTGGGACCCTGCCAGGCAGGGCCCCAGTGCTCATAAGTATGTGCCCTGTATGTGTTCCCTGTGTGATGCCTAACTGTCTCACTGAGGCTCTGCTAACCAGAACCTCAGTGGTTATGCTCTCTCTGCTTTTCAAATTTGTCACGAACAGGCTAGTGACTAAATTTACCAATTCACATTGGCTTACTGGTACACCCATATAATTCCCTAGTATATGGTACTGAGGTACCCAGGGTATTGGGGTTCCAGGAGATCCCTATGGGCTGCAGCATTTCTTTTGCCACCCATAGGGAGCTCTGACAATTCTTAAACAGGCCTACCAGTGCAGCCTGCGTGACATAACTTCCACGTTATTTCACAGCCATTTACCACTGCATTTAAGTAACTCATAAGTCACCTATATGTCTAACCTTCACCTGGTGAAGGTTGGGGGCAAAGTTACTTCGTGTGTGGGTACCCTGGCACTAGCCAAGATGCCCCCACATCGTTCAGGGCAAATTCCCTGGACTTTGTGAGTGCGGTGACACCATTACACTTGTGCACTATACAAAGGGCACTACCTATGTATAGCGTCACAATGGTCACTCTGAACATGGCCATGTAACATGTCTAAGATCATGGAATTGTCACCCCAATACCATTCTGGTATTGGGGGGACAATTCCATGATCCCCCGGATCTCTAGCACAGAACCCGGGTACTGCCAAACTGCCTTTCCGGGGTCTCCACTGCAGCTGCTGCCAACCCCTCAGACAGGTTTCTGCCCTCCTGGGGTCTAGGCAGCCCTGGCCCAGGAAGGCACAGCAAAGGATTTCCTCTGAGAGAGGGTGTTACACCCTCTCCCTTTGGAAATAAGTGTGAAGGCTGGGGAGGAGTAGCCTCCCCCAGCTTCTGGAAATGCTTTGATGGGCACAGATGGTGCCCATCTCTGCATAAGCCAGTCTACACCAGTTCAGGGATCCCCCAGCCCTGCTCTGGCGTGAAACTGGACAAAGGAAAGGGGAGTGACCACTCCCCTGACCTGCACCTCCCAGGGTAGGTGCCCAGAGCTCCTCCAGTGTGTCCCAGACCTCTGCCATCTTGGAAACAGAGGTGTTGGGGGCACACTGGACTGCTCTGAGTGGCCAGTGCCAGCAGATGACGTCAGAGGCTCCATCTGATAGGCTCTTACCTCTCTTGGTAGCCAATCCTCCTAACCTGGTAGCCAAACCTCCTTTTCTGGCTATTTAGGGTCTCTGCTTTGGGGAATTCTTCAGATAACAAATGCAAGAGCTCACCAGAGTTCCTCTGCATATCCCTCTTCACCTTCTACCAAAGGATTGACCGCTGACTGCTCAGGACGCCTGCAAAACCGCATCAAAGTAGCTAGACGACTACTAGCAACATTGTAGCGCCTCATCCTGCCGGCTTTCTCGACTGTTTCCAGGTGGTGCATGCTCTGGGGGTAGCCTGCCTTCACCCTGCACCAGAAGCTCAGAAGAAATCTCCTGTGGGTCAACGGAATCTCCCCCCTGCTAACGCAGGCACCAAAAGACAAAATCACTGGTCCTCTGGGTCCCCTCTCATCCTGACGAGCGTTGTCCCTGGAACTCATCAACTCTGTCCAAGTGACTCCCATAGTCCGGTGACTCTTCAGTTCAAGTGTGGTGGAGGTAAGTCCTTGCCTCCCTACGCTAGACTGCTTTGCTGGGTACCGCGTGATTTGCCGCTGCTCCGGCTCCTGTGCACTATTCGAGGATTTCTTTTGTGCACAGCCAAGCCTGGGTCCCCGGCACTCCTTCCTGCAGTGCACAACCTTCTGAGTTGTCCTCCGGCGTTGTGGGACCCCCTTTTGTGACTTCGCATGGACTCCTGTTCACTTTCCTTCCAAGTGCCTGTTCAGGTACTTTTGCGGGTGCTGCCTGCTTCTGTGAGGGCTCCCTGAGTTGCTGGGTGCCCCCTCTGTCTCCTCCTCCAAGTGGTGACATCCTGGTCCCTCCTGGGCCACAGCAGCACCCAAAAACCTATACCGCGATCCTTGCAGCTAGCAAGGCTTGTTTGTGGTCTTCCTGCGTGGGAACACCTCTGCAAGCTTCATTGCGACATGGGACATCCATCCTCCAAAGGAGAAGTTCCTAGTCCTCTTCTTTCTTGCAGAACTCCAAGCTTCTTCCAACTGGTGGCAGCTTCCTTGCACTTTCAGCTGGCATTTCCTGGGCTCCTGCCCACTCTTGACACTGTCGCGACTATTGGACTTGTTCTCTTGTCTTACAGGCACTCCGGTCCGGAAATCCACTGTTGTTGCATTGCTGGTGTTTGTTCTTCCTGCAGAATCCCCCTATCACGACTTTTGTGCTCTCTGGGGGTAGTAGGTGCACTTTACACCTACTTTTCAGGGTCTTGGGGCGGGCTATCTTTCTAAACCCTCACTGTTTTCTTACAGTCCCAGCGACCCTCTACAAGCTCACATAGGTTTGGGGTCCATTCGTGGTTCGCATTCCACTTTTGGAGTATATGGTTTGTGTTGCCCCTATACCTATGTGCTTCTATTGCAATCTATTATAATTCTACACTGTTTGCATTACTTTTCTTGCTATTACTTAGCTAATTTTTGTTTGTGTACATATATCTTGTGTATATAACGTATCCTCATACTGAGGGTACTCACTGAGATACTTTTGGCATAATGTCATAAAAATAAAGTACCTTTATTTTTAGCAACTCTGTGTGCATTGTGTTTTCTTATGATATTGTGCATCTGACACCAGTGGTATAGTAGGAGCTCTACATGTCTCCTAGTTCAGTCTAAGTTGCTTTGCCATAGCTACCTTCTATCAGTCTAAGCTGCTAGAAAAACCTCTTCTACACTAATAAGGGATAACTGGACCTGGCACAAGGTGTAAGTACCTCTGGTACCCACTACAAGCCAGGCCAGCCTCCTACATACGCATACAAAGATAATTAAATGTGCATCTTACCATGTTGTAGGTTGGAAATTTTGGGATCTCATTGAATTTTAGTTAGGAAGGGATCCAGTGCAATATTAAAAGGGAGAAAGGATAAGGGGGTGAACTTCGCATACACCTATAATCAGATATGTTGCCGTTAACAAAAATGGCAGCTTTAGGGCCAGTGTAGAGTAAAGAGATCAAGCTACACATTTTGGGCAGGAAACCAATGCATTTTAGTGCTGCAAACATGAAGTCCCACACAACCCTGTCAAAGGCTTTATCAGCGTCTAAGGCAATGGACTGCCAAATAATAACCTAATGTAGAAGCATTGCCAAAGACATTGAAGAAAACACGATCAATATCAGAACGTAGTCTGCCTTTGACAAAAAATTATTGTTCCAGGCCAATAAGGTCTGGTAGATTATGGTTGATACTCATAGCTAATATATTGGCAAGGATCTTAAAATCTGAGTTAACTAAGGATATGGCTCGGTAGTTTTTACTATAATTATGATCTCTGTTCTCTTTTGGAATTAGTCAAATGATCGCCTCCTGAAAAGTACCTTGACACGCATCCTGGTTAAAAAATGAAGTAAAAGTAGAAGGTATGGAAGAAGAATCTTTGCAAAGGAGGCATAGAATTCAATTGTGAAACGTCTGGTCCAAGGGCTGTCCTTTTTTTTTTTTTTTTAAAGAGCTTCAGTATTATTAATGTCAGTCAAAGTAATGTCCTTATCTAATGATTGAAAATGAACATCTTTTAATGAATATATATTTTGAAAGAAAAAAAATATTTCTGATGGAGAGGTATTTCTGTCTGGAGTTTTAACTTTTAAATAATTGGCATGTAGTTGCCTATGATTGTAACAAACAAAAATTCAACTCTTTGACTTCAGATGGCAACCTGCTAAAATGAAGTATTTAGGTTTATGGTTTACAAACAACATTAAAAATACTTCTGAAGTACATTTTGATTGCATTATTAAGTCTGTAAATGATATAGTTGCCATATGGAATCCACTATTTTTTTCCTGGTGGAGCAGATTGTACTCTTATAAGCTCATGTTAACTCTTATCATATTAAGCAGCATTTCAATGATTCCAACTCACATCCCAAACTCATATTTTAAAAAGTAGGCTCTCTACTCTCTAATTTCATATGGAAAGGTAAGAAATCTCAGGTAGCCCTATCAACTTAAAAGAAAAACAAATATCAAGGAGGCCTCAACTTCTCTAATTTTAAACGATATCATGACGCTTTCTTCCTAAAACAATGAGCTCACTTTTATAATGGGGATGGAATATTATAATGGGAATGCAATGTTAAAAGCTGTGCTCGCCCTGAGTAACTAACGCGAGCTAGAGAATGACTTGTATGGAATGTGATGGGAGGATTCGAGTGAGGCAGTTGGTCGGTGCAGTGGAGAAATGTAGTGTCTATTTGTGTACTGCGGTCGGGGGTGTATTTGGAATAAAGCCTGCTTAACCATACAGCGTTCGAGTGGCTTGCATCTCAACAAATTTGGCGACGACTCAGAGCCCCGACAACCACACATATTACGAACTTCTGTTAATTTACATGAAATTACATGTTACAGAATCAGCGGGTGAGCGGACAACTTGGAAAGAATCAATTTCAGAATAAGTTACTCTGTGGTACGAGAAGAGTACCTGTGTACGCTTTGGCCTTCTGAAGCTTACCGTTTTTTACGGTGCTCGCGCGCATTGTGTGTCCTGTACGGCTGTTCCTCGCGCTGTGGCTGGCCATCACTTCTCTGTATTGCAACGGAGCACGCGCTCATCGCGCATCCTGTTTCTGTCATTCCTCGCGCTGCGACTGGCCATCGCTCCACCGTGTCGTGCTGTGTCTTGTCAGATAGGATAGTCTGAAAATTAGACCGCCAACCATACTGCAGAGCTAGGTGAAGCTGGATTGTGCATTAGTACAACTAGACCGCTAACCATTTTGAAGGTGGTTACAAATTTTGGGACAATACTGAAACTAAATCAAATTAAGAATATGTATCAGATATTCACTGTGTTTAATAAGCAATTCAGCGTACAATACATATAATGGCTTTGAGTAATTTGAATTTACCTCCACCACAATCTTTTGAACCTGGTAGTGGTGATACATCTACAAAATGGCAAGAATGGCGTGAATATTTTTTGAACTATATTTCTGCATGTGATGAAGATAATGATTTCTCAGAGGAGAAAAAAAGAAGATTTTGTTACATTGTTTGAGACCACAAGCGCTTAAAATGTACAACAGAATGGAAAAAAAACAAAGAGAGCATGGAGATGTCTTCATACATGCTTTAGAGAATTTGGATAGATACTATGCTCCCACTGTTTGTGTTGGCATTGATCGCTACAAATTTTTTCACAGAAAGCAGGAGAAAGATGAAACAATTGAAGAATATGTTTCTGCTTTGAAGAATTTGGCATTTACGTGTAGATTTGGTACTTTATATGATGAGCTCATTAGAGATCAAATAGGTATGCATGGTGACAACAGGATTGCTTGTGGACTAAAGGGGAATCACCTTTACATGAGGTAATTGAGGTAACTTTAGCAACACAAAAGGATGAGGGACGGAGGGCTGAACAATGCAAACACTCACCCCCAATCACAGATCTGGGTTTAATCCATTTTTCTTTTGCGCACCATGCCACCCGTTTGGACCCAGCCCTATGCAAATCAGTCTTGACCCTGTTCCTCATGGGAACAGTCCAGCACGAACTGCCAAGCCAGGTCCTCCCTGGACCAGAAACAAGCATCCTGGGAACGGTTTCAGGGTATCACCCTTCATCAGCCAGGCTAGCCTGAATCCAGTGGCACAATGAGAAAGGGACCCACGTGTGGACATACCCTTCCCACTCGAGGCAACTTTAGCAACACAAAAGGATGATGGACTGAGTGCTGAACAATGCAAACACTTTCCCTTAGTCACAGATCTGGGTTTAATCCATCGTTCATTTGCTCACCATGCCACCCCAGTTTGGACCCAGCCATATACAAATCAGTCTTGACCCTGTTCCTCATGGGAACAGTCCAGCCCGAACTGCCAAGCCAGGTCCTCCCTGGATCAGAAACAAGCCTCCTGGGACCAGTTTCAGGGTACCACCCTTCATCAGCCAGGCTAGCTTGAATCCAGTGGCACAGTGAGCAAAGTAATTGAGGTAGTCAAAAAAGCTGATTGACTAGGAGATGTGCAAAAGCTGTCTTGCGGAGAAACAAAAATGAGGATGAGCCCAGACTTGAGTCCGGTATTCTTGTCAACAAGGTTACTGAGACGAAGAAGTATTCAGTTGTGACAGACAATAAACCGAAAAAGTATAATCCCAGTAAATCCAAGAAGAAGGAGAAAGAGGATCATAAGACTAAGGTTACGTGTTTCAGGTGTGGGTTGTTGGGACTTTACGCAAATTATAGGAAACTGTCCAGCCCGGTATAACAAATGTTCTGGATGTGGCATTATGGGCCATTTTGTCAAAGTTTGCAGAAGGAAAAAAGAGTCTGTGATTAAATTGTTAGAAAGGGCCACTGATTCAGCTTCAACCTCGGACAGTGATGACAGGAGTATGTGGGTTCTTAATATAAAAGATACTGAGTCCTCTGTATCTGATGGACAACTGAAAAAAACGAAATGCGAGGTATCAGTGGGAGGAGTTAATATCATGGTTACTGCAGACTCTGGGTCACCGTATATAATTGTGAATGAAATGGTTTAGTAAAAAAAGTTTAGGAATGTTGTTGGTGGAGATCTGGTTACACCGGATATTTCACCAAAATGTTTTACTGGGGAACCAATCTATTGATTAGGTTACAATAAATTGTTATTTGTTTTTAAAGATTGTGAAGCTGAATGCAAAATGTATGTATCTACGTCTAGACCTTCAGTTCTAGGTTAGTGGGACCAGGGTGCGCTGGGTATGATACTTGACCCAAATAGCGCAGAACCGGTATCTGTGATTCAGGAGGGAGTAGTAAATGAGAAATCCATGAAAAATCAATTTCCTCAAGTGTTTTCCGGTACCATTGGTAATTTAAAAAAGTTTCAACACAGGATTTTGTTGAAGGAGGATGCTATACCTGTTGTCCATAAAGCTAGGAACATACCCTCAAGTATTAGAAGTGAAGTTTCCTGTGAGTCAGATAAATTACTACATACTGGTATTATCGAGCATGTTGAAGCATCTGATTGGATTTCTCCATTAGTAGTGGCTAGACACTCTAATGGTAAATTGAGATTATGCGTGGACCTTAGAGATCTTAATAAGAACATTTTGGTAGATCAATTCCCTTTACCAAGAATCAATGAAATTGTGGCTCTGACTAAAGGTAAAGAGCGGTTTACCACAATCGACCTTACTTCAGCGTATCACCAAATTTTGTTACATCCAGATAGCAGCTTTTATTACACCATTCAGTTGTTATAAATTTGTGAGGGTTCCTTTTGGATTAGCATCGGCAGCAGCTAAGTTTCAAAGACTAATGTTTAAATTATTTAGCAAGTTTCATGATGTATTTTTTTTTCAGGATGACATTTTAATTATGGGGGATACAAAATCAAACCATGATGCTAATGTTAAGAGGGTTCTTCAGGCGTTGAGGGACAACGGTCTTACGGCTGAATACAGCAAGTGTAAAATATCTAAAAGGAGTGTCACCTATTTCGGACATGAGATTAGCTGTAAGGGTGTGGAACCTAAAGCTAGCTTAGTGGCTGCGATAAAAGATTCACTGACGCCTACTAATAAAGATGAAGTCAGAGCATTTTTAGGTCTGGCTGAATATTATGCTAAATAGGTGCATAATTTGTCACATAAGACCTTTCCCATCAGGCAGTTATTAAAAATGAAATGTGAGTTTGAGTGGTCTGAGGAGTGTGAGGCAGTGTTCAAAAAGATTAAATTACATTATTAGAGCACCTGCTCGACAAGGCTTTGATCCAAATTTGCAATGCATTGTGACTACGGAAGCCAATAGTAGACGGTTGGGTGAGGTTCTTACACAAGTTGACGACTGTGGTAAAGAATGTGTTATTGCATTTGCTTCCTGTTCAATAACAGATAAGGAAGTTAAATATTCTGTTATTGAGTGAGAAGCTCTTGCATGTGTTTGGGGTTTGGAGCATTTTTGGTCGTTCGAATGGGGTATGAATGTCATCCTGTGAAGCGACCACAAACCACTCATTAAAGTGTTAACAACAAAAGGCTTATTTAAAGCTTCTCCACGTATTGCCCGTCTATCCATAAGACTTTTAGATTATAAATATGAGGTATGTTACGTGCCGGAAGTCAAGAATAAAATTGCTGATTTTTTTTGTAGAATGCCTTTAGCTAGAACTGAGGAAGATGTAAATGATCAGGAGGATTGTTGTGTGGCTGACATTGTAGAAGATGTTCAGGGGATCATTGGAGAGGAGTGGAAAAAAGATTTGGATGAAGATGAGGTTTTGAGCAAAATTCAGATCTTGTTATGTAATGGGTGGCCACATAAAAAAAATCTTGACAATAATGTAAAGGTGTTTTGGGAAGTGAAAGAGGAATTGTCTGTAGGGTGCGGAAGATTAATGTGTAATGGTAGGCTTATTCCACCGGAAGTGCTTAGGAATGAAGTACTGGATATCTGCCACGATAGTCATTTAAGCATATCTAAGACTAAAAACAAAATTAAGCAGTTATATTGGTGGCCAGGGATAGATGTGGCCGTAGAAAGAAAAGTAAGAGAATGTGTTCTGTGCAATGAATCGGAGAAGACTTTGTCTACATTTAAACCACCTTTGGTTCCTAGCAAATGTCCGGACATACCTTGGGAGAAGATTGGTCTAGATCACAGGACAAATACATGAGGATAGAGAGTCCAGATACATTGTTGTGATACTTGATCATTTCTCTAAATGGCCAGAGATTGAAATTACAAGTAAAATTGATTCCTTGTCTATTGTTGAATTTTTGGATAAAGTTTTCTTGAGAGAAGGTTTTCCTAAGTTTACAGTTACAGATAATGGGCCGCAATTCATGTCTGATAAATTTAAGGCATTTTTGTAGAGATGTGGTATAAAACATATGACTACGTCCAATTATCATCCTGCAGGTAATGGAGCTGTCGAACGCTTTAACAGGGTAGTAAAGAATAGTATACAGTTGGCTGACAGTGCAAAATTGTGCTGAGAAAAGGAGGTGTGGAGAACGGTTTGTTCGTATAGGACAACACCTTGCAGTGCTACGGGTCATAGTCCCTTTGAGATAATGAGAGGAAGGATTCCATTAAGAAAAGACAACATAGGATGGATGATGGGTGGAAGAAAGAGTAACTGGACAATTGAAGATGTTAAAGGAAATATTAAAATTGCACAAACTCGGTCAAATAAATATTTTGACAGCAAACACAAATGCAAAGTTGTAAATGTACAGGTGGGTGATTGAGTAAAAGTGAAAGTTCCTGGTTTCAAAAAGTACGGGAAGGGAAAATTCTATCCTCCCTTAAAAGTTGTAAAAGTGTTGTGTAATGCTGAACTGCTAGAGGATGGAAAAGTGTGGCATTTAAGCAGATTCTCACCATACAGGGGTAGAGAAAATAATGGTGTGATTAGAACCCAATGGTTACTGGATGAGGTAATGGAGGAAAACATGCATTCACAGAGTGAGGTGAATGTTCCAACACAACAAATTAGTATTGCACGGGCAGATAGAGATAACAGACTTCAGGTACAAGAGGGTGGTACAACCAACGGAGTTCAGGTACAAGTGGGTGGCACAATCGGAAGGGAAGATAGGTTTAGTAGATGTGGTAGGAGAATCACAAGACCTGGAAAGCTTAGTGAATATGTGTGTTAATGGGTAAATTGATCTCATCAACTGCTGTAATACTGTTATAGAAGATTTTTTAGATTTAATAATAGTATTACGAAGTGTTTTTTTTTGGTTAGTGCTATAGTACTTTAATGTAAAGTTTTTTTTGTAAATATGTATATATAGAAGTTGCATAAATGTAAAGGGGGAGATGTGTTATAATGGGGATGGAATGTTATAATGGGAATGGAGTGTTAATAGCTGTGCTCGCTCTGTGTAACTAACGCTAGCTAGGGAATGACTTGTATGGAATGTGATGGGAAGATTCGAGTGAGGCAGGTGGAGAAATGTAGTGCCTATTTGTGTACTGCGGTCGGGGCTGTATTTGGAATAAAGCCTGCTTAACCATACAGCGTTCGAGTGGCTTGCATCTCAACACTCACTGGCTTAATTCTTCTTACTCTTCCCGTACTCCCTTGTGGCTTCTGCTGGAAAAATCCAATATAGCACCATTTGATTTTCAAGAAATATTGTCATTTATAACTTGTATTTCCCAAATGTGTACACCTGTCATCACCCACTCACACTGCATTCTATCATCCTTACATTTGTTTACCCCCACTTTTTTTCCCCAGTCTTCTCCAACAAACTATCTGACATAATTGCAACATCCAAATTAACAAACATTCCATGTACTGGAAAACTTGAAGGAACAAAGGTATCCATTGGATAGCTCACGTTTTTGCTAATGGTCACATTCTCTCCTTTTCAGAACTTCAAATCACATTTGCCTAACCTCCTCATTTAAGAACCATTTTGATCTCCTTCATAAATCCTTAACGCATCATATATCTAATATTTCTTAAACAGCTCCTCCCTCCACTGACTCATTTTCAAACATTCTACTACAAGCCACCACTTCCAAACCCTCTACAATCTATAAAGTACTAATCTCCTCTACTGATTGATCTAAGTCAAAAACTGAGCTATCATGGGAGGCAGATTTAGGGACTGTTGGCCTATTAGTTTATGGGACAATATTTTGATTAAGATACACTGATTCACCAGAGCTATTACTTTATAATCCCTTTTCTTCATTTACCACAGTTTATTGCTTACTCCTGCTGACCTACATCAATTTTCCTCCTCTGATTGAAGACCATCTTGTTGGTCCAGTAACTCCCCACATTTAAAACATATACTCTTCGACCGTCCTAATATTTGTTCATTCTGGGAGCGAGGATGGAATAATATTAATACCATTTTTGAAATCAACATATAATTTTCGTTTACCCCTATTTTACTAGGTGCCATTGCTCCAGCATGGCCTGACCATACTCAAGGTAATAACCTGGTGGACCTTCTATCAGCTGTTGCCTGCCATCCAATCGCTAGTAATTGGAAAAATGCGCAGGCTGTTACCTTTAACTCTCCAGTACGCTATATGCTTCAATCATAGACTTGATACTAGCTATGTTACACCTATTTCCTTAGCTATAAAAATAGATTTACTATAGATTCCAATTACTACATTTTTATCAAAAGCTAGCTTGCCTGACAGTAAGGATATCCTAACATCAGATGAGACCCAGAAACCTGCTTAAGTTAACATGCATATTATCTTTCTGTCTTTAATTACATGCTTATATTTTCAAATCTGTAACAATGGGATGTCTACAGGTTTTATTATGAATTATTACATAAATGTTGAAAATGTATGCATTATTTCATCCTCCTTCCATTCCCTTCCCTTTCCTTGCCTTTCCTTTCATTACCTTCCCTTCCCTTCCCTTCCCTCCCCTTCCTTTATTACCAGTTATGATTGTATTTCAAGTACAATTTTATACAGCAGAATTGTAATTCTTAGTGTATCTTCAAATTATCGTATCTGTAAATAATGTTCCCAATTCATTATTCTTTCCCCTAACTTTTTATTGTGTGCTGTTTAAGTATTTTAAATAAACTCAAACTTAAACAAAAAGCTGTCCGTAGTAGGGCATTAATGTTGAAACAGGCATTGAGTATCTTGAGGCACTTGGCTTTCTCTGAACAGTTGTATACACATTAAACGCTGTGTGCAATGAGGATTTCCCATAAATCTATGGTTTGTTGTTAATGCAAACTAGACTACCCTTGTAGAGTATGGTATGTGGTCAATGTTGCACACAACAAATGCTTGCCATGCCTGTGATAGCATTAATGATGCTTCATATTATTCTGAGCTATTGTGTACCTACTTTCAGACCTCTAATGCCATACTAGTTTGTAGAGTAGTGTACAAAAAAGCTTTGATAATGTCATTGTTGATGTCATCAATGATGTCACAGAACATGTCACAAGTGATGTAATATGTGAGGTCACGAGCAGTACATGGTGGGGGTGCAACGCGAGTTACAGTTAGCTCTGCTACCTATAACTGGTGAATTTCTGTGTTTTTAAATTTTTTTAAACATTAATGTTGTGAATGACATATTTACCTAATTAATCATATATATGTGTATATTGTAGGAAGTTGGCTCTGTATGTGCTATTTCAAAGTAAGGAATAGCATGCACAGAGTCCAAGGGTTCCCCTTAGAGGTAAAATAGTGGTAAAAATAGATAATACTAATGCTCTATTTTGTGGTAGTGTGGTCGAGCAGTAGGCTTATCCAAGGAGTAGTGTTAAGCATTTGTTGTACATACACATAGACAATAAATGAGGTACACACACTCAGAGACAAATCCAGCCAATAGGTTTTTGTTATAGAAAAATATCTTTTCTTAGTTTATTTTAAGAACCACAGGTTCAAATTTAACATGTAATATCTTGTTTGAAAGGTATTGCAGGTAAGTACATTAGGAACTTTGAATCATTTCAATTGCATGTATACTTTTCAAGTTATTCACAAATAGCTGTTTTAAAAGTGGACACAGTGCAATTTTCACAGTTCCTAGGGGAGGTAAGTATTTGTTAGGTTAACCAGGTAAGTAAGACACTTACAGGGCTTAGTTCTTGGTCCAAGGTAGCCCACCGTTGGGGGTTCAGAGCAACCCCAAAGTCACCACACCAGCAGCTCAGGGCCGGTCAGGTGCAGAGTTCAAAGTGGTGCCCAAAACGCATAGGCTAGAATGGAGAGAAGGGGGTGCCCCGGTTCCGGTCTGCTTGCAGGTAAGTACCCGCGTCTTCGGAGGGCAGACCAGGGGGGTTTTGTAGGGCACCGGGGGGGGACACAAGCCCACACAGAAATTTCACCCTCAGCAGCGCGGGGGCGGCCGGGTGCAGTGTAGAAACAAGCGTCGGGTTTGTAATGGAAGTCAATGGGAGATCTAGGGATCTCTTCAGCGCTGCAGGCAGGCAAGGGGGGGGTTCCTCGGGGAAACCTCCACTTGATCAAGGGAGAGGGACTCCTGGGGGTCACTCCTCCAGTGAAAGTCCGGTCCTTCAGGTCCTGGGGGCTGCGGGTGCAGGGTCTCTCCCAGGTGTCGGGACTTAGGATTCAAAGAGTCGCGGTCAGGGGAAGCCTCGGGATTCCCTCTGCAGGCGGCGCTGTGGGGGCTCAGGGGGGACAGGTTTTTGTACTCACAGTCTTAGAGTAGTCCTGGGGTCCCTCCTGGGGTGTTGGATCGCCACCAGCCGAGTCGGGGTCGCCGGGTGCAGTGTTGCAAGTCTCACGCTTCTTGCGGGGAGCTTGCAGGGTTCTTTAAAGCTGCTGGAAACAAAGTTGCAGCTTTTCTTGGAGCAGGTCCGCTGTCCTCGGGAGTTTCTTGTCTTTTCGAAGCCGGGGCAGTCCTCAGAGGATGTCGAGGTCGCTGGTCCCTTTGGAAGGCGTCGCTGGAGCAGGATCTTTGGAAGGCAGGAGACAGGCCGGTGAGTTTCTGGAGCCAAGGCAGTTGTCGTCTTCTGGTCTTCCTCTGCAGGGGTTTTCAGCTAGGCAGTCCTTCTTCTTGTAGTTGCAGGAATCTGATTTTCTAGGGTTCAGGGTAGCCCTTAAATACTAAATTTAAGGGCGTGTTTAGGTCTGGGGGGTTAGTAGCCAATGGCTACTAGCCCTGAGGGTGGGTACACCCTCTTTGTGCCTCCTCCCAAGGGGAGGGGGTCACAATCCTAACCCTATTGGGAGAATCCTCCATCTGCAAGATGGAGGATTTCTAAAAGTTAGAGTCACCTCAGCTCAGGACACCTTAGGGGCTGTCCTGACTGGCCAGTGACTCCTCCTTGTTGCTTTCTTTGTTCCCTCCAGCCTTGCCGCCAAAAGTGGGGGCCGTGGCCGGAGGGGGCGGGCAACTCCACTATGCTGGAGTGCCCTGCTGGGCTGTGACAAAGGGGTGAGCCTTTGAGGCTCACCGCCAGGTGTCACAGCTCCTGCCTGGGGGAGGTGTTAGCATCTCCACCCAGTGCAGGCTTTGTTACTGGCCTCAGAGTGACAAAGGCACTCTCCCCATGGGGCCAGCAACATGTCTCTAGTGTGGCAGGCTGCTGGAACCAGTCAGCCTACACAGATAGTTGGTTAAGTTTCAGGGGGCACCTCTAAGGTGCCCTCTGTGGTGTATTTTACAATAAAATGTACACTGGCATCAGTGTGCATTTATTGTGCTGAGAAGTTTGATACCAAACTTCCCAGTTTTCAGTGTAGCCATTATGGTGCTGTGGAGTTCGTGTTTGACAGACTCCCAGACCATATACTCTTATGGCTACCCTGAACTTACAATGTCTAGGGTTTTGTTTAGACACTGTAGGGGTACCATGCTCATGCACTGGTACCCTCACCTATGGTATAGTGCACCCTGCCTTAGGGCTGTAAGGCCTGCTAGAGGGGTGTCTTACCTATACTGCATAGGCAGTGAGAGGTTGGCATGGCACCCTGAGGGGAGTGCCATGTCGACTTACTCGTTTTGTCCTCACTAGCACACACAAGCTGGCAAGCAGTGTGTCTGTGCTGAGTGAGAGGTCTCCAGGGTGGCATAAGACATGCTGCAGCCCTTAGAGACCTTCCCTGGCATCAGGGCCCTTGGTACTAGAAGTACCAGTTACAAGGGACTTATCTGGATGCCAGGGTCTGCCAATTGTGGATACAAAAGTACAGGTTAGGGAAAGAACACTGGTGCTGGGGCCTGGTTAGCAGGCCTCAGCACACTTTCAATTGTAAACATAGCATCAGCAAAGGCAAAAAGTCAGGGGGCAACCATGCCAAGGAGGCATTTCCTTACACAACCCCCCCCCAAACGAAAGAGGATGAGACTAACCTTTCCCAAGAGAGTCTTCATTTTCTAAGTGGAAGAACCTGGAAAGGCCATCTGCATTGGCATGGGCAGTCCCAGGTCTGTGTTCCACTATAAAGTCCATTCCCTGTAGGGAGATGGACCACCTCAACAGTTTAGGGTTTTCACCTTTCATTTGCATCAGCCATTTGAGAGGTCTGTGGTCAGTTTGAACTAGGAAGTGAGTCCCAAAGAGGTATGGTCTCAGCTTCTTCAGGGACCAAACCACAGCAAAGGCCTCCCTCTCAATGGCACTCCAACGCTGCTCCCTGGGGAGTAACCTCCTGCTAATGAAAGCAACAGGCTGGTCAAGGCCATCATCATTTGTTTGGGACAAAACTGCCCCTATCCCATGTTCAGAGGCATCAGTCTGCACAATGAACTGCTTAGAATAATCTGGAGCTTTGAGAACTGGTGCTGAGCACATTGCTTGTTTCAGGGTGTCAAAGGCCTGTTGGCATTCCACAGTCCAGTTCACTTTCTTGGGCATTTTCTTGGAGGTGAGTTCAGTGAGGGCTGTCACAATGGATCCATATCCCTTCACAAACCTCCTGTAATACCCAGTCAAGCCAAGGAATGCCCTGACTTGAGTCTGGGTTTTTGGAGCTACCCAGTCCAGAATAGTCTGGATCTTGGGTTGGAGTGGCTGAACTTGGCCTCCACCTACAAGGTGGCCCAAGTAAACCACAGTTCCCTGCCCTATCTGGCATTTGGATGCCTTGATAGAGAGGCCTGCAGATTGCAGAGCCTTCAAAACCTTCTTCAGGTGGACCAGGTGATCCTGCCAGGTGGAGCTAAAGACAGCAATATCATCAAGATAAGCTGTGCTAAAGGACTCCAAGCCAGCAAGGACTTGATTCACCAACCTTTGGAAGGTGGCAGGGGCATTCTTTAAACCAAAGGGCATAACAGTAAACTGATAATGCCCATCAGGTGTGGAGAATGCTGTTTTCTCTTTTGCTCCAGGTGCCATTTTTATTTGCCAGTACCCTGCTGTCAAGTCAAAGGTACTTAAGAATTTGGCAGCACCTAATTTATCTATGAGCTCATCAGCTCTTGGAATTGGATGAGCATCTGTCTTGGTGACAGAATTGAGCCCTCTGTAGTCCACACAAAACCTCATCTCTTTCTTTCCATCTTTGGTGTGAGGTTTGGGGACTAAGACCACTGGGCTAGCCCAGGGGCTGTCAGAGCGCTCAATTACTCCTAATTCCAGCATCTTGTGGACTTCCACCTTGATGCTTTCCTTAACATGGTCAGATTGTCTAAAGATTTTGTTCTTGACAGGCATGCTGTCTCCTGTGTCCACATCATGGGTACACAGGTGGGTCTGACCAGGGGTTAAGGAGAAGAGTTCAGGAAACTGTTGTAGGACTCTCCTACAATCAGCTTGCTGTTGGCCAGAGAGGGTGTCTGAGTAGATCACTCCATCTACTGTGCCATCTTTTGGGTCTGATGACAGAAGATCAGGGAGAGGTTCACTCTCTGCCTCCTGATCCTCATCTGTTACCATCAACAGATTCACATCAGCCCGGTCATGGAAGAGCTTAAGGCGGTTCACATGGATCACCCTCTTGGGGCTCCTGCTTGTGCCCAGGTCCACCAGGTAGGTGACCTGACTCTTCCTTTCTAGCACTGGGTAAGGGCCACTCCATTTGTCCTGGAGTGCCCTGGGAGCCACAGGCTCCAGAACCCAGACTTTCTGCCCTGGTTGGAACTCAACCAGTGCAGCCTTTTGGTCATACCAAAACTTCTGGAGCTGTTGGCTGGCCTCAAGGTTTTTGGTTGCCTTTTCCATGTACTCTGCCATTCTAGAGCGAAGGCCAAGTACATAGTCCACTATGTCCTGTTTAGGCTCATGGAGAGGTCTCTCCCAGCCTTCTTTAACAAGGGCAAGTGGTCCCCTTACAGGATGACCAAACAGAAGTTCAAAGGGTGAGAATCCTACTCCCTTCTGTGGCACCTCTCTGTAAGCGAAAAGCAGACATGGCAAGAGGACATCCCATCTCCTTTTGAGTTTTTCTGGGAGCCCCATGATCATGCCTTTTAATGTCTTGTTGAATCTCTCAACCAAGCCATTAGTTTGTGGATGGTATGGTGTAGTGAATTTATAAGTCACTCCACACTCATTCCACATGTGCTTTAGGTATGCTGACATGAAGTTGGTACCTCTGTCAGACACCACCTCCTTAGGGAAACCCACTCTGGTAAAGATACCAATGAGGGCCTTGGCTACTGCAGGGGCAGTAGTCGACCTAAGGGGAATAGCTTCAGGATACCTGGTAGCATGATCCACTACTACCAGGATATACATATTTCCTGAGGCTGTGGGAGGTTCTAGTGGACCAACTATGTCCACACCCACTCTTTCAAAGGGAACCCCCACCACTGGAAGTGGAATGAGGGGGGCTCTTGGATGTCCACCTGTCTTACCACTGGCTTGACAGGTGGGGCAGGAGAGGCAAAACTCCTTAACCATGTTGGACATATTGGGCCAGTAGAAGTGGTTGACTAACCTCTCCCACGTCTTGGTTTGTCCCAAATGTCCAGCAAGGGGAATGTCATGGGCCAATGTTAGTATGAACTTCCTGAACAGCTGAGGCACTACCACTCTCCTAGTGGCACCAGGTTTGGGGTCTCTGGCCTCAGTGTACAGGAGTCCATCTTCCCAATAGACCCTGTGTGTTCCAGTTTTCTTGCCTTTGGACTCTTCAGCAGCTTGCTGCCTAAGGCCTTCAAGAGAGGGACAGGTTTCTTGTCCCTTACACAGCTCCTCCCTTGAGGGTCCCCCTGGGCCTAAGAGCTCAACCTGATAAGGTTCAAGCTCCAAAGGCTCAGTTCCCTCAGAGGGCAGAACTCCTTCCTGAGAAGAGAGGTTCCCTTTCTTTTGCTGTGTTGCAGTTGGTTTCCCAACTGACTTTCCTGTTCTCTTGGTAGGCTGGGCCATTCTTCCAGACTCCAGCTCTACTTGTTCACCCTGTGCCTTGCATTGTGCTCTTGTTTTCACACACACCAGTTCAGGGATACCCAGCATTGCTGCATGGGTTTTTAGTTCTACCTCAGCCCATGCTGAGGACTCCAGGTCATTTCCAAGCAGACAGTCCACTGGGATATTTGAGGAGACCACCACCTGTTTCAGGCCATTGACCCCTCCCCATTCTAAAGTAACCATTGCCATGGGATGTACTTTTCTCTGATTGTCAGCGTTGGTGACTGTGTAAGTTTTTCCAGTCAGGTATTGGCCAGGGGAAACCAGTTTCTCTGTCACCATGGTGACACTGGCACCTGTATCCCTCAGGCCCTCTATTCTAGTCCCATTAATTAAGAGTTGCTGTCTGTATTTTTGCATGTTAGGCGGCCAGACAGCTAGTGTGGCTAAATCCACCCCACCCTCAGAAACTAGAGTAGCTTCAGTGTGGACCCTGATTTGCTCTGGGCACACTGTTGATCCCACTTGGAGACTAGCCATACCAGTGTTACCTGGATGGGAGTTTGGAGTGGAACCTTTCTTGGGACAGGCCTTGTCTCCAGTTTGGTGTCCATGCTGTTTACAGCTATGACACCAGGCCTTTTTGGGATCAAAGTTTTTACCCTTGTACCCATTGTTTTGTGAAGAGGCTCTGGGCCCACCCTCCTGTGCAGGTTTTTGGGGGCCTGTAGAAGACTCTTTACTATTTTTAGTTTTGGTTGTCTCATCACCCTTCCCCTGGGGAGTCTTTGTGACCCCTTTCTTTTGGTCACCCCCTGTTGAAGTCTTGGACACCCTTGTCTTGACCCAATGGTCCGCCTTCTTTCCCAATTCTTGGGGAGAAATTGGTCCTAGGTCTACCAGATGCTGATGCAGTTTATCATTGAAACAATTACTCAATAGGTGTTCTTTCACAAATAAATTGTACAGCCCATCATAATTATTTACACCACTGCCTTGAATCCAACCATCTAGTGTTTTCACTGAGTAGTCAACAAAGTCAACCCAGGTCTGGCTCGAGGATTTTTGAGCCCCCCTGAACCTAATCCTGTACTCCTCAGTGGAGAATCCAAAGCCCTCAATCAGGGTACCCTTCATGAGGTCATAAGATTCTGCATCTTTTCCAGAGAGTGTGAGGAGTCTATCCCTACACTTTCCAGTGAACATTTCCCAAAGGAGAGCACCCCAGTGAGACCTGTTCACTTTTCTGGTTACACAAGCCCTCTCAAAAGCTGTGAACCATTTGGTGATGTCATCACCATCTTCATATTTTGTCACAATCCCTTTGGGGATTTTTAACATGTCAGGAGAATCTCTGACCCTATTTATATTGCTGCCACCATTGATGGGTCCTAGGCCCATCTCTTGTCTTTCCCTTTCTATGGCTAGGAGCTGTCTCTCTAAAGCCAATCTTTTGGCCATCCTGGCTAACAGGAGGTCATCTTCACTGAGAGCATCCTCAGTGATTTCAGAAATGTGGGACCCTCCTGTGAGGGACTCACTATTTCTGACTAACACAGTTGGAGACAGGACTTGAGGGGTCCTGTTCTCCCTATTTAGGACTGGAGGAGGGACATTGGCCTCCAAGTCACTAATTTCTTCCTCTGTGAGGTCATCATCAGAGGGGTTGGCTTTCTCAAACTCTGCCAACAGCTCCTGGAGCTGAATTTTGGTAGGTCTGGAGCCAATGGTTATTTTTTTGATATTACAGAGAGACCTTAGCTCCCTCATCTTAAGATGGAGGTAAGGTGTGGTGTCGAGTTCCACCACATTCATCTCTGTATCAGACATTATTTTGCTAAGAGTTGGAAGACTTTTTAAAGAATCTAAAACTGTTTCTAGAATCTAATTTCAAACTTTTAACAAACTTTTAAACTCTAAAAGACAATGCTAAACAGGGACTTAACACACAAGGCCCTAGCAGGACTTTTAAGAATTTAGAAAAATTTCAAATTGCAAAAATGAATTTCTAATGACAATTTTGGAATTTGTCGTGTGATCAGGTATTGGCTGAGTAGTCCAGCAAATGCAAAGTCTTGTACCCCACCGCTGATCCACCAATGTAGGAAGTTGGCTCTGTATGTGCTATTTCAAAGTAAGGAATAGCATGCACAGAGTCCAAGGGTTCCCCTTAGAGGTAAAATAGTGGTAAAAATAGATAATACTAATGCTCTATTTTGTGGTAGTGTGGTCGAGCAGTAGGCTTATCCAAGGAGTAGTGTTAAGCATTTGTTGTACATACACATAGACAATAAATGAGGTACACACACTCAGAGACAAATCCAGCCAATAGGTTTTTGTTATAGAAAAATATCTTTTCTTAGTTTATTTTAAGAACCACAGGTTCAAATTTAACATGTAATATCTTGTTTGAAAGGTATTGCAGGTAAGTACATTAGGAACTTTGAATCATTTCAATTGCATGTATACTTTTCAAGTTATTCACAAATAGCTGTTTTAAAAGTGGACACAGTGCAATTTTCACAGTTCCTAGGGGAGGTAAGTATTTGTTAGGTTAACCAGGTAAGTAAGACACTTACAGGGCTTAGTTCTTGGTCCAAGGTAGCCCACCGTTGGGGGTTCAGAGCAACCCCAAAGTCACCACACCAGCAGCTCAGGGCCGGTCAGGTGCAGAGTTCAAAGTGGTGCCCAAAACGCATAGGCTAGAATGGAGAGAAGGGGGTGCCCCGGTTCCGGTCTGCTTGCAGGTAAGTACCCGCGTCTTCGGAGGGCAGACCAGGGGGGTTTTGTAGGGCACCGGGGGGGGACACAAGCCCACACAGAAATTTCACCCTCAGCAGCGCGGGGGCGGCCGGGTGCAGTGTAGAAACAAGCGTCGGGTTTGTAATGGAAGTCAATGGGAGATCTAGGGATCTCTTCAGCGCTGCAGGCAGGCAAGGGGGGGGTTCCTCGGGGAAACCTCCACTTGATCAAGGGAGAGGGACTCCTGGGGGTCACTCCTCCAGTGAAAGTCCGGTCCTTCAGGTCCTGGGGGCTGCGGGTGCAGGGTCTCTCCCAGGTGTCGGGACTTAGGATTCAAAGAGTCGCGGTCAGGGGAAGCCTCGGGATTCCCTCTGCAGGCGGCGCTGTGGGGGCTCAGGGGGGACAGGTTTTTGTACTCACAGTCTTAGAGTAGTCCTGGGGTCCCTCCTGGGGTGTTGGATCGCCACCAGCCGAGTCGGGGTCGCCGGGTGCAGTGTTGCAAGTCTCACGCTTCTTGCGGGGAGCTTGCAGGGTTCTTTAAAGCTGCTGGAAACAAAGTTGCAGCTTTTCTTGGAGCAGGTCCGCTGTCCTCGGGAGTTTCTTGTCTTTTCGAAGCCGGGGCAGTCCTCAGAGGATGTCGAGGTCGCTGGTCCCTTTGGAAGGCGTCGCTGGAGCAGGATCTTTGGAAGGCAGGAGACAGGCCGGTGAGTTTCTGGAGCCAAGGCAGTTGTCGTCTTCTGGTCTTCCTCTGCAGGGGTTTTCAGCTAGGCAGTCCTTCTTCTTGTAGTTGCAGGAATCTGATTTTCTAGGGTTCAGGGTAGCCCTTAAATACTAAATTTAAGGGCGTGTTTAGGTCTGGGGGGTTAGTAGCCAATGGCTACTAGCCCTGAGGGTGGGTACACCCTCTTTGTGCCTCCTCCCAAGGGGAGGGGGTCACAATCCTAACCCTATTGGGGGAATCCTCCATCTGCAAGATGGAGGATTTCTAAAAGTTAGAGTCACCTCAGCTCAGGACACCTTAGGGGCTGTCCTGACTGGCCAGTGACTCCTCCTTGTTGCTTTCTTTGTTCCCTCCAGCCTTGCCGCCAAAAGTGGGGGCCGTGGCCGGAGGGGGCGGGCAACTCCACTAAGCTGGAGTGCCCTGCTGGGCTGTGACAAAGGGGTGAGCCTTTGAGGCTCACCGCCAGGTGTCACAGCTCCTGCCTGGGGGAGGTGTTAGCATCTCCACCCAGTGCAGGCTTTGTTACTGGCCTCAGAGTGACAAAGGCACTCTCCCCATGGGGCCAGCAACATGTCTCTAGTGTGGCAGGCTGCTGGAACCAGTCAGCCTACACAGATAGTTGGTTAAGTTTCAGGGGGCACCTCTAAGGTGCCCTCTGTGGTGTATTTTACAATAAAATGTACACTGGCATCAGTGTGCATTTATTGTGCTGAGAAGTTTGATACCAAACTTCCCAGTTTTCAGTGTAGCCATTATGGTGCTGTGGAGTTCGTGTTTGACAGACTCCCAGACCATATACTCTTATGGCTACCCTGCACTTACAATGTCTAGGGTTTTGTTTAGACACTGTAGGGGTACCATGCTCATGCACTGGTACCCTCACCTATGGTATAGTGCACCCTGCCTTAGGGCTGTAAGGCCTGCTAGAGGGGTGTCTTACCTATACTGCATAGGCAGTGAGAGGTTGGCATGGCACCCTGAGGGGAGTGCCATGTCGACTTACTCGTTTTGTCCTCACTAGCACACACAAGCTGGCAAGCAGTGTGTCTGTGCTGAGTGAGAGGTCTCCAGGGTGGCATAAGACATGCTGCAGCCCTTAGAGACCTTCCCTGGCATCAGGGCCCTTGGTACTAGAAGTACCAGTTACAAGGGACTTATCTGGATGCCAGGGTCTGCCAATTGTGGATACAAAAGTACAGGTTAGGGAAAGAACACTGGTGCTGGGGCCTGGTTAGCAGGCCTCAGCACACTTTCAATTGTAAACATAGCATCAGCAAAGGCAAAAAGTCAGGGGGCAACCATGCCAAGGAGGCATTTCCTTACATATATATATTTAGATAGATAGATATATAAATATATGCATAGATAGATAGATAGTTAGATAGATTGATAGATAGATAGATAGATAGATAGATAGATAGATAGATAGATAGATAGATAGATAGATAGATAGATAGATAGATAGAAATATGTTAGACCTGACCGCCTTAGTGTGGTCTTCTCCCAAACTTTTTGCTGCTTTACCTCACTTTTGCTGATCTGTTTTTTTGGCCTTCGAACTCTGGTCACTTTACCACTGCTAACCAATGCCAAAGTGCATGAGTTCACTCACCTCTAAAATCTGGTACCATTGGTGTATCCACAACTGGCAAATCTAGGGCCATATTTATACTCCGTTTGCGCCGAAATTGCGTCGTTTTTTTTGACGCAATTTCGACGCAAAACTAACGCCAACTAACGCCATATTTATACTATGGCGTTAGAGGCGAATAGCGCCAAAGTTCCCGGAATGTGCGTCATTTTTTAGCGTGAACCCCTTCCTTGCGTTAATGATATGCAAGGGAGGCGTTCCCGTCTAAAAAATGACTCCCAGGCCTTTACGTGGTATTTATACTCCCGGGCAAAAGAGACGCCCGGGAGTTGGCGTGGCAAAAAACGGCGCATTTGCGCCACTTTTTAACGCCTGCTCAGGGCAGGCGTTAAGGGGCCTGTGGGCTCAAAATGAGCCCACAGGTGCCCTCCCATGCCCCCAGGGACCCCCCCTGCCACCCTTGCCCACCCCAGGAGGACACCCAAGGCTGGAGGGACCCACCCCAGGGACATTCAGGTAAGTTCAGGTAAGTTTTTTTTTTTTTTTTATTAATAATATTTTGTGGCATAGGGGGGCCTGATTTGTGCCCCCCTACATGCCACTATGCCCAATGACCATGCCCAGGGGACAGAAGTCCCCTGGGCATGGCCATTGGGCAAGGGGGCATGACTCCTATCTTTACAATGATAGGAGTCATGTTGATGGGGGATGGGCGTCGTTAAAAAATGGCGCAAGTCGGGTTAAGACGATTTTTTCGACGTAACCTGACTTGCCCCATTTTAAGACGCCCATGCGCCATTTTCCCCCTACGCCGGCGCTGTCTGGTCTACGTGGTTTTTTCCCACGCAAACCAGGCAGCGCCGGTCTGATTGCGCCGTCTAACGCCATTCCATAAATACGGCGCCCGCATGGCGCTTCAGAATGGCGTTAGACGGCGCAAAACTTTTTGACGCTAAACTGCGTTAGCGCAGTTTAGCGTCAAAAAGTATAAATATGGGCCCTAATTTACTTATAAGTTCCTAGTAAAATGAACTATATGTGCCCAAGACCTGTAGATTAAATGATACCAGTGAGCCTGAAGCACTGATTGTGTCACCCACTCAAGTAGCCCTTTAAGTATGCCTCTGGCCTGCCACTGCAGAGCCTGTATGTGCAATTTTACAGCCATGTCGACTTTGCATGTAAAACCCCTTGTCAAGCCTTAAACTTCCTTTTTATTACACATAAGCCACCCCTAAGATTGACCCTAGGTTACCCATAGAGCGGGTTATGGTGTAAGTAAAGGCAGGACATATACTTTTTAGTTTTACATGTGCTGGTAGTGAAAAACTCCCAGATTTGTTTTTCACTGCTGTGAGGCCTACCCCTCTCATATGATAACTTTGAGGATTGCTTAATACATTTATTAAGTGTAATTCCTGATTGAGAAAGGGTAGGACTGTTGTATTTGGTACCTATGGATTTGTGATAATAAATCCTCCTTAATGGTGAAGTTGGATTTATGATTGCAACCTTGAAAAATACCACTTTTAGAAAGTTGGCATTTTTCTGCTCTTAAGTCCTGTGCGCCTGCTGCCTGCCTCAATACACGTTTGGGCTGCATGACAGCTGGCCTTTGTGCATTCCCTCTAGACAGTCACACACAAAGGGCACTGAGGTGTGCCATTTTCATCCTGATCACCTATCACCAGCTGATGAGGCTTCCTGAGCTAGATGGGAGGGAGGAGCTGACACTTGAACATGAATATGCAGGCAGTCTTTAATGTCCCTGAGGCTGCAGAACAGGGGGCAAGCCAGTAAGCCCTTCAAGTTACTTTTTTCTGGGGACGTAGAAACTCAGGTCTAGTCCTTCTCCTTCCCAGGCAGGGAGACAGCAGGCAGTAGGGCAGGCACATCAAAGCAGGAGTCCAGCAAGTCCAGCAGAGTTCCAGCAGAGTGACAGTCCCTTCAGCAGGACAGCAGCCCTTCTTCCTGGGAGAGTATCTTCAGGTCCACAAGCGTACTGAATTGGTAGGGTCAGAAGCCCAGTTCTTATACTCAGTGGGGCCTTTGAAGTGGGGATGCTTCAAAGAGGGTATGTGAAGTGCACACAGATCCTCCCTTTCGTGCCCTGGCTCCAGACACACTACAGGGGGGTATGCAGCTCTTTGTGTGGGGACATCCCTGACAGTACCTGGACTCTGCCACCTGCGAGTCCTACCCTGCCAAGTGGTGCCAATCCAGTCCTGGACCCTTGGAAGTGGGTTCTCCTGTGCTGCAACTCTCAATGCCGAAGCATCACCACACTGCGCTGATCAGGATCGCTGCATATCTCCTCGATGCAGATGCATCACCACTCCCACTAAGGATGAGAAATTTGCATCACTGACTGTGTGGGTCTGGAGTGACGCATCTCCATCAGCCTCGTGCATCACCTTCCACATCACTGGCTGTGTGGCTCTATGACAACACATCACCTTCATCATAAAGGGTTCGATGCCGCACCATGAGGACATCATATTGATGACTGTTTGGCTCTATGATGATGCATCCCCTGACTGCACAGAGCAGAACCAATGCATCGCCTTTGTATCGCTTCCTATGCTCCTAGCATCGGATCCTCAATGCCAACGCAACCCTCCACCCAAGGTACTGTTTCAGCGGGATAAGGTTGGTCCCTGTAGCCGGGTCATGCTCCATCGTGGTAGGCCTGAACCTTTGGATTTACCCCAGACTAGCTCAACCAGATAGCCCGATTGTCGATTAAAGTTTCTAAGCACTACAGTTGCAAATATGCTTTAAAGTTCATATCCCGACTTCTGCGTATTGGATTTTTGTTGTTTTGGTCGTTTTGGTCTTGTTTTATAATCTATTTTTCTAACTTGGTGTGGAGTCTTTTTGAAGTGATGACCCTGTGCTACTGTTTTAAGTGTACACATTGACTCTCAAGTTAAGCCTGACTGCTCTGTGCCAAGCTACCACAGGGTGAGCCCAGGTTAATTTAGAGTGTGTATCAGGCTTACCCTGACTAGGACTGGGATCCCTAATTGGACAGGTGCCTACCTCCGCCAATTAGAGCCACAGTATGTGTGTGAATCAAATAAAAAATCCAAAGTTTACAGGAACGTTAAGTTCAGATTTTACTTGTGCCCTAAGGTAACTTTAACTCGCGCCCTCACCATGGACAGTTTACTCATCAATAATTTTATTTGAAATGCTGCAGGGATATTATCAATGATGTCATAGAAGATGTCATGACTGATGTAATATGTGGAGTAGTTAGCAATGCATGGCGAGGGTGCAAGTGACATGTCGGAAAACGCTTCATGAATCGTTTTTCAAATTCGAAGTTTAATGTGCCTTAGAGTGCTACATGTTGCTCCCAAACAAATCACATGCAAACTGCTTCTATCTAGGTTTGTAAAAAATTGTTTCTGATTAAATCTGAACATATATCTTTTGTCATTAAGTTGACGACATAAACAATATAATTTGATTTGTTTTGAATACCCTGAACACAACATGTTCCTTTCACCTACTGTTTCCATCTTGCGAAAAATACTTTAAAAATGTTCTTGGGACAGTAATGAAGTGCAACAAGGTCAGCTGTACCTGTCAATCAAGTGTAGTAGAATACTTAACTTACATTAAATAAACAAACAACCCAGGTGGTTGCAACTATTCTATTTGATGCATACAGTACGTTTGGCAAATACAAGGCGCAAGCAATCTTTTAAAGTTCCTTACACGTGATGTAAAACATAAGGTACTGAAAATGTGCCTTGTTAGCAAAGAGTACTTCAAAAAAACTCTATGCAGTTCATCAAGTAGAGCTCTGGACCAGATGACATTTCCATTGATCTGTTTTATGTAATTTGGGTGCAGAACTATCAAGAATCCACTTTGCGATTCTCTAATAGCGATTTTTAAGAAATCGCTATTTCTGAGTCGCAAAATGGAATGTATCATATTTGCGATTCGGTAATAGCAATTTCTTAAAAATCACAAATGCTATTACCGAATCGCAAATAGCGATTCTGACCCTATTGCACTTTTATTATCTATAGCTGAACGAGATGAAGATCCTGATATTCTTTCAAGAGTACTACAGGATTTGGATTTAGTATCTAGTAGGAGTATTTCTAGTGGTTTGAAGAGAAAGTCGTGTTGGACTCTGAGATTATTAGGTATGAATCCTTTTGATAAATTCTTCGATTTAGTATGTCAGGATTATGACAATTACTTGGCAAAGAATAAATATCGACATTTCACGAAAAACATGAGTTCAGATGAATTAGCTGCATTGGAATTACTCAGACATGAGAAGGATATCATTATTAGGCAAGCAGATAAAGGGGGGAATGTGGTTATCATGAATAAGACAGATTATGACAATGAGATTTTGTCGCAATTAAATGACAAGACATGTTATGAAAGAGTCAGTGGTAATCCCATTCCCAACCTTATGTATAAAATCAACAATAAGCCACTTGCATGGCAACAACAGGGATTACTCTGTAGAGACGAATATCTCTATTTGAAGATAGATCATCCAAGATATCCTTGTCTTTATACATTACCTAAAGTACACAAGGGACTACCTTTTCCACCGGGTAGACCAATTGTATCTGGTATATTAGGTCCTACTGAGAAACTTCCGGAATTCGTGGACTGTTTTCTACAACCCCTGGTTTATAATCTTCCATCCTTTATTAAAAACACCACACATATTCTCAGTATTCTGAGGTACATAGATTGGGAGAGTAATATGTTATTAGTCACATTGGACGTGGTATCTTTATACACCTGCTTTAACCATGAGTCAGGACAGGAGGCCATACGATATTTTCTGAATAAAAGATCAGCAAGTCTATGGGATCACACCGCAATGATAGTTGAGATGATTGATTTGATCCTTACAAATAATTTTTTTCTGTTCAATAAAGATTGGTTTCAACAAAAGTGTAGCGATGGGCTCCAAATTCTCCCCCTCCTATGTGAATCTTTTCATGGGGTGGTTTGAGGATAAATGGTTTTGGGGTCCTGAATCTACTCAATGGCAGACTTATATATTATTTTGGGGTCATTACATAGACAATTGTTTTCTGATTTGGACTGGTGGGGAGGACAAACTGGTGGAATTTTGCAGATTTTTCAACTCAAATTCCATGAATGTAAGAATCACTTACCAATTTAGTTCTGAGAACATTGAATTCTTGGATGTTGAACTTTTCCTTGCGGATGGTAAGATTCTAAGTAGGCTTTTTCGTAAAGTCACAGCATGTAACTCTATTCTACATGCCAGGAGTGCACACCCTAGACATCAGGTGGTATCAATTCCCTTTGGGGAACTTGTGAGGGCACGACGTAATTGTAGCTTGGATTGTGAGTTTTTTTAGACCATGTTGATGATATGGGTAGGAGATTTAGAGCACGAGGTTACTCTAACAAGGTGGTTAAAAGGGCACAACATCGAGCCAAACAACTGGTGAGAAGTGACACTTTGAGAGTCAAGGATCTGAACAATCTGGTTGAGCAATCCAACAAGGTCCGATTTATAACAGACTACAATGATGCCTCTCTGATTTCGAAAAAATTCATGATGAAACATTGGAATATATTACTTCAAGATGAATCACTAAAGAATTTAATATCAGTGCCTACATCGTATCGGAAAGGTAGGACTTTGAAGAACATTCTGAGTCCTAGTTTTACTACTACTTTATCTAAAAGCACTTGGTTATCTCCACGAGGAACAGGTTTTTTCAAGTGCAGTCGATGTGGGGTATGTCGTTGGGCATGCCATAACACTAAAGAATTTTCTACTGTTGGGCGAGTATTCACAATTAGATCAGCAATTGATTGCAATACCACATATGTTATTTACATAATACGTTGTGAGTGTACTCAAATATATGTGGGGAGTACTACACGCCCACTTAAGTTCAGAATTGAGGAACATGTTAGAGTACTTAAAAATTGTGATGTAAGATATCTTATAGTGGCACATATATTAACCTGTGATTCACAATCTGCTCACAAAAGTTTTGATTTTTTTTTATTTGAACATGTCCCTAGGGATCCAAGGGCAGGCAATAGAGAATTGTCCTTACAAAAGAAAGAGGCATTATGGATAATGAGACTGAGGGCCGTAGAATTGGGTCTCAATTCCGACAGAGAGTTGGAGTACTTTTTGGGAGATTGAAATGTGAATTCCATTTGTATATAATAATTGAGTCTCTGTAATAGGTTCAATTCATGTGTACAATTAATGTGTTGTTTTTTTGCATGACTTGCTGTTACCATTATTTGGACTTTAACACTCCTTGGGTTACTGGAGTTGACAACCAAAATTCTTAAATATAGATCAATTTACATATGATAGTGGGGTTTGAAATGTGACTATAACATCAATGAGTCAAATTTGGGTATATTATTTTGACATGTAGTATTCTGGGTCTTTATATTTTCATTTACTTTTTCTTTCTGTATATTTCTTGCTTTCGGATACATTTTTATTGGTTTCTTTTTCTTTTGGGGTATCCCCCCATAATGTAGGGGGTTTGAGAAGGTGCTTACACAATTTGAATATGACCCATTGGGAGTTAGCTTCTGTTTTAGAGGTTACTGGTTTGTGAAATACAAAAGCTCTGGCTGAGCGTTTAAGTCTTCACTTTAAATTTAATTGTTAATTTGAGCTAGGTTAAAAATATTAAACTGGTGTACTGGGGTTTGGTTATCAATAAGGTGCAGTGGGTACTTGAAATTGGGGATCTATAGTTTGAGAGATATGGATTTGTGCACTTGTAATTTTCAGCAACAAATTGGACCGATTCTATTTATTTCTTACAAGTTTCACGGGACCTTTTGTCCCATTTGTATGTCATTGAAAATGTGTCCGTCGTCGAAGTTTCCGGCACTTGCAGCGTTTTTATTGACTTCTGGGGTCTTATGAATGCGGTCAGCGTACTCGCGCTATGGCATTTTGACATGAGAACATCGTGATTTCTACTATTGAGGGTAAGTTGCTGTTTGTGACAGGCTTTTACTCTCTTTTTATTTAATTTTATTTTTAATATATATATTTTCTCTTTCCTCTCACTTTCTTTGGGTGTCTTGGTCTCTTTTTTGGTTGGATTTGGGTTTTTTGTACAACACCCAATTATTGTATTTGAGCATTTGGGTTTCTAACTCAAATAATTTGCTTATAATTTCCAGCCCTGAAGAAGTTGTTTGGGGAAATTTTCCCATGACGAAACACGTGTTGGCTTGGAATGTGTTATGATTTTCCAATGGATGAATTGGTGGGATTCAAGCTGCTGGAAGATATGATTCAATAAATTACTTTGATTGGACTATACATTATAGAACTATTTCAAACTTCGACTGAAAAGTTTTCTATATTATTATCAAATTATTAGTTTTTTTTCACATAATACAGCAGCGGTATCATGCGCTGCATATGATCGTACACACCGTTCTTTTTCCTGACTCTCGGATTCTGGAGGAGTGCAGGCCTGGTCTATTTAGTGTTATCCTATACTACGGATACACTCCACGGTACAGTCCCTCTGCTTTGGAAGTTTACCTTTCCCTCTATCACAAGGGACAACCTTACATTCTGCTGGATTACTCATCATTGTAGGTATAGAACTACATCTGAGGTTTAACAGAAGCACTCTATGAACTGGCCTTCTTCAACCTTAGTTTCTGAGCATTGAAAAAGTCCATGAGGACGAAACACGTGTTGGCTGTTTCTGAACTCCCATATGCCTGTACTAACATGTGGACTTGAATATCTTTGAGTACTAATTTGTTTTCCCAATACAAAGGATTAAATTATTTCCTGCAATTTTACTCATCTTGGACTTATTATTTTGGAGTGCCCCGGTTGCTCTTTTTTCTTGCATATTATCAAATTATGTTGACACATACCTTGACTGTAAAATTGTTGGGTGCCTCACATTGTTTTTCCTATTCGCACCTATGGGCCTGTAGGCCCATAATTGCAAATTTTTTGCATTTCCCAAATTGCAAATTCCTAATTGGAATTCGCAATTTAGGAAATGCAAACCCTAGGGTGCTGAGGGCCTAAGGCCCCCTCTGCTGCACCCCAAAAAAATATTTTAGGACATGTAAGGCGCACACATGCCAAAGGGGCATGTGTGCATTACATGTCAATTTTAAAAATGCATTTTTAATGCATTTTTAAAATTTGCACATGGTTACCATCAAGTTGTATTTGGTGGTAATTGTGATTTCCTAATGCCCAATTCTCATTAAGGGAAAGCTTGATACATGTGCTTAAGAAATAGCAAATAAGGATTCCTTATTTGCGATTTCTTATTTAGAGAATCTCAATTTGCGATTCGCTAAACGGGCTTGCAATTTTGAAGGAATCGCTATTTTAGCGATTCCTTAAAATTGCATAGCGAATGCCTTTCATACATACTGAAAGGCGTTTTTACATTCGCAAACGGCCATTCGCACTGTTTGCAAATGCAAAAATGCTTGATACATCTGGCCCTTGGTTTTCTGGGAGCCACTTTCAACAAATGTTTTCAACAATTGTTTTATTGCAAAATTACCTCCATCATGGTCACTTCCATCATTGTCCCGATTTAAAAAATAAAATAACAGACTGGAACCAAGCTGCTACAGGCTGATTTTACTTGTTGAGTCCTTGGTCAAGATCTTAGGGAGGGTAATATTCAACAGAATGTGGGAATGGGCGAATCGTTAGAACATCCAGGATATTTGTCCATATGGGTTTAGTGAGCACCTTGGTACCTGTGCAAATCTTTCAAGGTTATGGTCCAACAACTAGAAATAAGCCTGGATGAAGTTAAAGTAGTGGTCTTATACCTCGCCGAAAACCATCGTAATGTTAGGGCCTGGATGAGGTTTGGCCTGCATGCGGAGATGACAGAACCTTTTAGATAAAAAAGAGGAATGTGAGGACGTATTTTAGCAAAACATTTATTTATTTTATAAACAAATAATATTATTTTCATCTTTTAAAATGTGAGGTTAATGTACAAAAGATTAACGGAACTGCCCTTCCTGTGTTATTATATTCATATGATGCAATACTATTGGCCTGTACCCTAAGGGCACTGAAGAAGTTAGTATTAGCTTTTTCCGATTTTATGTCTAACATACTATCTTCACTAACTCACAAACCATGTCCTGTGGTTCTGGGAGCTCCATCTTGAATACTTTGAAGTCAGGCAACAATACTTTGGTAAAATTTCACAACTATCCATATTTGGGGCTAATTTTTGACACCTCTCTATCATGGAAGCTTTATTTTATAACATATTTGTATTGGTTTTATACAGGTTAGGTACAGCAGACGTATATACAATTTAGCGTACAAGATGCCAGACCAACTGAGCCAACAATATAGCATTGTAACAAATTAGCAGAGAATATGAGGTCTCAACACTCATTGTATCGCTCATCAGTCGAGCCCCATGGCCTTCTGACCCCAGCTCAAGCTTTGTTTCCATAAATTTGAATTTAATCATCCATGGAAGGGCAAGGATTTTCGACCCCCTGGTGAACGATACTGGTACTGACACAATGAAGCCCATATCTTAGGGTATTAGAGAGGTCGGCCTCTGGCTTTGTAAATAGGAATTACCAGGCTCATGTAGCTTTCCACAGCTCAAATGACAGTGTTACTGTCCTTCCAGGTTTTGGCAGTGTTCCTCTTCGCTATCACCAAATCCAGCCACAGCATTGGAGTACAGTATCTGTCTGCATCTATCTCCTTGGTGATATGGAGGTGGGCTAGTTTTGGATCAATGGGCAATGCCCACCACAGAACCCAGTTAGGAACAACAACACCCCCACCCAGAAAGGGATCAGCCTTCGGCACATTCAGACTATATGGAGAAAGTCCCCCAAATGTGCCGCACAGCACAGGCACCACCACCATTGTCCACAGCCTACACTGAGTGTAATAAACGCAGTCTAGGTATTTCCACTGAATGAGGTAAAACTGTGGGGCGAACAATGTTTTGCGGGGGAGGCGCAAGACTCCCTCCACTCATCATTGGTGAGATTTCCCAGACCATGCTTCCGTCATTTGTTCAAAAGTATCAGGTGTGTTAACCACCAACAAGCAATATATCTGCAAGATTTTGTGATTGGTCAGTTTGTTCAGGAGTACTTTGGTTTCTCTGGGCTATGGACCAGTATGTCCATAAGACACTTAGGGCCAGATTACCTAAAAAGTTATGCAGGGCCAAAATTGGCAGCGCTGTGTTGCGTCACTTTAGAAACGCAGGTATTCGTCTTATTTACTAAAATACAGTGCACCCCTGTGTTTTCCCCGTGCCATTGCTAAATTTAGCTGCCAATGCAGGCACCCCTGCACCATCGTGCAAGGGTGTCTGCATTGAGGTGATTGATTGGTTGTGTGTAGGAAGGTGTCCCTTCCTGCAATAAACAATCTACAATGGCGATTTGGCACTTCTATGCATGCTGCAGAATGCAGAACCTATAGAAGTACTGAATCATCATTTTTGAATGATTGTTTATGTGCAGGAAGGGACACCTTCCTGCACATAAACAATCATTCATGGCCTTTTGCTGTTTCTATGTGTGCTGCAGAATGCAAGACACATGGAAAAAGTAAAAACGAGGAGGAACAAAAGTATTCCTCCTCATTGTGCCATGCTGGGGAAACCCCTGGGGTGGCGTTAGTGTTTGGGTGCTTTCACAGATTTACACCTCCTTGTAAATCTGGGGCAGCATCAAAAGCAATGGGTGTTGTGGTGGAACGCTCACAACAATACCCATTGCAGAAACTGCGTAGAAGGGACCCATATTTACAAGGTGGTGTTGGGTTACAAAAAGTGGCTTAACGCCGCCTTGTAAATGTGGCATACTGTACAGCACCACCGGAGCGGCACAAAAAATTACGCTCCGGTGGCACTAGGGCCTTGTAAGTCTGGCCCTAAATGTGCTGGAGCTGCATAGACTGCAAGAATTGCTAACGGTTTATGTTGTATTCTGCCTGCAGCTCGAGGTCCTCCTGGGTTGAGATGTCTATAGCATCCCAGAATTTGAAGTCCTCCAAGGCCATAACCTGTAGCAGCCAGGTCCCGTGCCACAGTGGGGTTCCCTTTGTCAGGCGTCATGCCTATCCAAGGGTGTTATGGGTCTCCCTCCAAACCTGTGTTACTTTTGTAGCTGATGGGAGATTGTCTGGGGTGACTCCTCCATACAGCAAGTGACAGAGGGGTGTGTCTTGCATTGCTCATCTTTCTGTAGCATAGGTGGGGTCAGGCGTATTATTTAATCACCTTTAATTTATGTAATGAGGTGGGAGGCCTTGTAGTACAAGAGAATGTCTGGACTTACAATAACTCCATCGTAAGAGGATTTATGGCATTTAGAGAGGGCAATCCATGGGGTTTGTTGTATCCACAGAAAATCCAGGAGCAAAGAGTCCAACTTATTGAAGAAGGAGGGCGGAAGAGGGAAGTTGTAGTTCTGCAGCTGCTATAGCAGACGGGGCAGGATGGCAATTTTTAATATGACAGAATGTCCGGGAATGGACAGTGATAATGTTGTCCAGAACCAAAATCATGGACACTCATTCCAGTTGAGGTGGAATATTGTGTTCCCAGGGCCGGTGGGGCCCTCAGTCATGCATACTCCCAAATACTGGAATCCCTCGCCTAGGACCTATATAGGCCCAACTGAGCAGCAACAAAAGAAACTCCATTGGGTACACCGACTATTTGGCTTTAACCAAAAGAAGCTTGGAGAAAGCCCCAAAGACCCCCAGTATCAGGAGCGGTTAGGGACCGGAGTCTAGCGAGTCACTAAGGAAACTGAGAACGCCATCAGCATATCATGCAATCCTGTCAGAGATCCCAGAAGCCAACTTCAGACTCCTAACCAGAGAATCCACCGCCAACCACCCCACAAAGGGTTTGATTGCTATTGCAAATAATAAGGGCGACAGGGGATATCGCTGCCTTTTCCCCCTATGTAGTGGGTATTGATTGGACAGTGAGCATCCCACAATCACCCTTGCTTGGAGGTCGGTATACAGTAGTCACACACAGTTGATAAACTTGAGTCCAAAATTCAGTTTGTGAAATAGACAAAACAGGTAGTCCCACCAGACAGAGTTGAACGCCTTGTAGAAATCACCAAGAGGAGTCCCTGTGCTTCCTGAAGTCTACCAGCAAATGCTAGCACATTCTAATTGCGTTGGATGTCATGCTGTGGGGTCATTTGGGGAATAAAGCCAGATCGGTCAGTGTGGACAAGGGTGGTGATCACGAGATTCAGCCTTAACTCATATTTTACTCTCTGCATTTAGTAGGGAGATGGAGGGAGCATTCACCATTCGGAAGCCCCTTTTTCGGTATAACTACAATTTCAGCCAGATGGAAGTCAGGTGAGAATATGCCTGATTCTTACGCCTGCCAAAACATTTTGCAGAGAGGGTCGGTGAGTGGTCCCTTGTACAATTTAAAGAACTCCACCAGGAAGCCATTGGTACCCGAAGTTTTGCCCAATCAGAACTGAGACAGGGCCTCCCCTCAGTTCTTTACCAGTGAAGTCCCCACCCAGTGAGTCCCACTCAAGGTGTATCAGGTGGCATGTGTGAATGTAATTCACAAAGTCTCAGATAGCTGTAGGGTCCACCTCAGGCAGAGGAGTGTTCAATGCTGTATAGTATATAGTAAGTGGCAAAGAATTCTGCAACGGGTGCATCCTCCACAAGCCGGATTCCCACCCCCCCATTGGTTACGTAAGGAATTGGTGTTTGGCCTGTTGTATTGGTACAGAGCCAGTTGAGAGTCTTGCTAGTTTTGTAACCCCATTGATAAATGCAGCTCAGGGTGGCAAGTCAAGCAATCAGAGTCTCACTTATGAGCAGCTGATGTAGTATAGCATGTTGGTGGAAGGAGTCCCTCATCAAGGTGCGGGAGCCAGACATGGCATGAGCCATCTCCAACTCTAGGATGCATGCTTCCAGGTTGGGCATTTCTTGCACCTACTTGAAATGTGACTAATGATATTCCCTCTGATAGTGGCCTTTAATGCTTCCAAGATAGAGTACGAGGACTCAACCATGCCATTGTTCGTGTCCAGGGACCCTTTTATGGCTGTCTGCACATACACATGAGTCTTGGTTCCCATATCCTCAAGCCACTATACATTCAAATGATAGCCCAGCTGACAGTGTTGAGGGCCTAGCTGCAGCCATATTTTCAGAGGTGAGTGGTCAGAGAGAACACAAGCACACATGTGGGTGTACTTAACCTGGTAGAAGTCTGAGGCAGGTAAAAGAAAATAGTCAAGTTGTGACAAAACTTTGTTGGCCCCAGAGTGGTCCTGTGGGTGCAGGACCCACAAAGCATCCACCAAGCCTATAACCCAATTAAACCATGCAAGTGGGGACAGCCCCAGGCCCTGCTCTCCCAGCCACGGAAGTCCAGTCCAACTCCTAATCAGCCACCACGTTAAAGTCCCACCTATGCACCCAGCATTCCCTTGGGAATTGTGTCACTAAGCTCCCCACAATTTGCAAGAAATCGTATGTGAGAGATAGAGCGGGGTAGACTCTTGCTAACACAATGGGGTGGTTGGGCAGAAAACCAGATATTGTTGTGTATCAGCTTAGACTGTCATGCCATGCTTTATCTATGAATATGGGACGTGTCGGTGTAACAGGATGGCCGTCCCCCAGGACCCTCAGGTGAAGCCGGCATGGTAAATTTGTGTGTATGCCATATGTGCGAGAAATGGGCAACTATTTCCCACCAGGAGAGTTTCTTGAAGAAGGAGTATCCCAGAGGAATATCTTTTGGGCCATTTCAGTACTGCACCTCTCTTGACAGGATCAAGGATGCCATTGACATTCCAAGTCAAGAAGCGGACAATGGGGCATATTTATACTCCGTCTGCGCCGATTGTGCGTCAAAAAGTTTGACGCACAATCAGCGCAAACGTTGCCCCGTATTTAAACTTTGACGCCCGCAGACGACAAAATTCCGCCGTGTGCGTCATTTTTTGGATGCGGCAACCCGCCTTGCATTAATTATATGCAAGGTAGGCGTTCCCGTCCCAAAAATGTCTTAAACGGCTGCGCAGCGTATTTATGCTTTCGGGCAAAAATGACGCACGGCCGGGAGGTGGAGCCAGAAAATGACACACAGCCCGATTTGCTGGGGCAAACACACCTGTATTTAATCAGAACACACAGAACAAACAGCAGAGCAGCAGAGCAGCAACAGGGAGCCATGGAGGTCATTCTAATCCAGCATGCACGCAGAGCCCAGCAACAACAACAGCAGCTACAACAACACCAGCAGGGACCCCAAAGGCAGCGCAGAAGGCAGGAGAGGATATTCCGCCCAAGAACAACCCTTCAGGGCCTCAGGGAACACAACATCATACAGAGGTACCGGTTGAACTGGCAGGCCATTCAGCAGCTGCTGCGAAACATTGAACAGCAGTTGGCCCCCACTTTGGTGACACCCCGCACCATCCCAACAGAAACCAAGCTGCTTGCCGTACTTCATATGCTGGCAAGTGGCTCTTTTCAAACAACTGGTGCCCTGGTAGGCGGAATATCACAACCATCATTCTCCGCCTTTTTGCCCAAAGTACTGGATGCCATAATTCGACTGACACCCCGCCACATCTACTTCCCTAACACACTGCAGAAGCACAGGAAACTAAACAGGGGCTCTACGCAATCAGTGGCTTCCCACACGTCCTTGGTGCAATTGACTACACACATGTACGCCTTGTGCCACCTGCTGCAACTGAACACCTCTACCGCAACAGGAAGCACACACATTCCATCAATGTGCAGGCCATTGTCGATCACCAGGGATTGATCACCAACATCGTGGCTAAATATCCTGGTAGTGTACATGACTCATACATCTTCCATCACTGCACCATCAATCAACACATCCAGGATGGACGGTATGGCAATGGACTACTTGTTGGTAAGTACAAAAACCTACATATATATACACTGCACAGCAACCCACTAGGACACACAACACATACACCACAACAGCAACATGTCAACAGGAACACACTGATGTTGAATACATCGTCAACCATTTATAGTAATAAAGCCGTGTAACACAGCCACTGGGTTCATTTGTCACCTTCAAAAACACAGGACATACACAGATGGACATGTCATCTGTCTAGTTTGTCATCCAAACAGTCTCAGTCAGACCACTGATTATGTAACTTGTCCAGTAGCTGGCTCCTGAATCATCTTGCATTCTGTCAGCCTGACTGGCAACTGTCAGTGCGTCACACTAAAGTATCCCTGTGTCTACATATGTACCACACTTGCGTTGTCAAACCTGCCATTCATCAGGGGGCATTGGGCATGGGCTTCTACCATGCATACACAAATACATTGTATAGCATCATCTGCCTTTTAACTGTACCATTTGAGTTCAATCCTCTTGGAAATGCAAAATTCATGGCCAATCCCTTTTCTGGGTTGCATTTATGCATGAATGACAAAGTGTGACAGTGTCCCAGGGTCATAGGCAGGGCTTGGCTACGGGGCTTTCAGCACAACCAGCAACCTCTGATAATGTACATGACTAATACACAAATGTCAGGACCATGACAGTTCACACACAGCATCACAGTGCGCACAACATAGTGATGGGCCGTGTGTGCTGAATAGCTGCGAGAATAAACAGCCAAGAGGCTATGATGTTCCCAGATGCAGTGGGAAGTGCAGAGGCCAACCTGTGTACAAATTTTGTATTGACACCTGCTGGAACATGACAATTGAGAAATTATCTCACTCAGCACACCAAGGTTGCCCTGTTGACTGTTTCATTACACGTCTTTAGTGACAGGGTGGGACCATCCACATGTTGGTTCACATGTCCACATCTACTCTACTCACATTGATCAACAAAGGATACTCAGTAGTTACAGGAATAGCTGCCACTGACACATGATGAGTCCTGGTCTGAACTGTGACAAATTACATCCCAACAAATCTACAGGATCATCATTGGACCACACACATGAACAAGACACCTATGTGCAATTGATCACTGGAAATATGTGGACACGTGCTGTCTTGTATGCTGGTTCACCACAGCCACTTGATAGTTGGGGCTTACTTCTATGGCCTCAACTGTGGTGTCATCATACATATGAGATTGACCCTTGTCTGTCTGTGCAAACAACATGGTACCCACTTCATCAATGCATGTGTATGACTCACTGTGGGATTCATCAACTAGTGCCTAGGAAGCTCTTACCAATACTCTAGGACATAGGATGTAGAAATTGTGGACCTTTGACATGAACATGCGTCTGCCATCCATCTGGTGCATGCTATGTCACATGTGGTGTCTACGTGACCCTAAAACATGGAAGTATACTTTGCGGGTGTTGTTACATGTATGACTAACAGATGTCCTTGCTCATTCCAATATTTACTTGCATCTTAGGGTTGGACACATGGACGTCGCATTCATACAACCAAATGTACAATAATGCTTCATGTGATGTACACACACACCTGGTCAACCAACAAATTAGTTGTCAAAGCACACACTTTGAGCCAAAGGCAATTAGGTATTGTACATTTGTGCGTCACATTGCTATCCTATCCTTATGGCAAACATGCACAATTTGTGCCATACATATGTGTGGGCCACACATATGACCATCTATGACGTCAGCCAATTGTAAACATACTGTGAAGGGTGTAGTGGATGATGTTCCGCTGCAGTATGATGTCACACATGTGAACATACACCATCAACACCATACTGTCTTCAATTAGCTAATCTCTGATGTGTTCCAAAAGTAAAATAACCAAAAAAATAAATAAATGCCCCAAACCAGGTAATGCACTGTGATTTTGACGTCCCTATCGGTGTGCGTCATTTTTTGTTGCACAAAACTGTTTTTGCGTCGTTTTTATTTTATGCACAGGAGTGAAATATAGCCTGCATCCAGATATTTGTACAGTCCATGTATCATTATATGGATGTGGGTTAATATTCATGTCTATGCGTCAAAAAAAATGACACAAATACAGTTTTGTGCAACAAAAAATGACGCATAACGTGAAAAAGGCGGGACTTTTCATTCAGGAAGTGATGTAATAGGATATCCTGTTTACAGATCATGTACAGTGGGTGTACTTTCACTTTCACTTTGCAGTCTATGATCCTTCTCGACTGTGTGGCTGTGTAGAGAGTGTTGTCCAGCGATTTTGTGCTTGTATTTGTCCTGTGTGCTATCTGTAAAGTCCTTTTGTGAAATAAATTTTGTTTGTGTATACTGTAGTACTGTTTTTTTGTCTACATTTGTCCATTTATCTTGTGTATTTCTTGTTTGAGGGAGTCTGTTGTGGGTAGTGTTAATTTGGGGATAGTTGGGCTCTTTTAGTGTTTAGGTTTACTTTTTTCTGTCCTTTTACCCCTACTTTCACCCATTTCCCCTTTCTCTTTTTCTTTTACCCCTATTCCTTATCTTCTTCTATAAGTATGTCTGGTAGGCCACGTCTTGGCAGGATGGGGGAAGAGGAGTTGGGGGGCTTCATCTGGCTGGTGACACATTTCATGCCGCTCATGATCCAGGCAGGGGGCAGGGTCATACAGGGCTACCCGACAGAGGCGCGCAGAATCCGGTGGGGAAAGGTGCTGCATCACCTGCAGCGTGTGTATGCCAGCCAGAGGAGTGACCACCAGCTGAAGCACCGGTGGGCTGACCTCATCACCAGGGAGCAGGATCTCTTGGACCACCTGGGAATCATGATTGGTGGCACTGTTGGTGAGTACGACTATTGTTATTGTGCACAAATGAATGCTCTGTTGTGACATCAGTGGATTAGTGCAATGTCTGCCACCTAACTTGATGACTGTGTGTAATTTTGGGGACATATGAGGGGATCATTGATGCACTATGGCAAGGATCACAATTGCTGGGTGTCAGGTAGCACGTGCTCAGCAAACTTACAGGTAACTTTACCATGAAGGAAATTGGTGCGGCCTTTATGTCAGCACAGCTAACAAAATAGGAGCCAATCATGTCTATATAGGGTACTATTGACAGAGAAGTACAGATCTACCAACATTTAGGCCAACTATGTTGATGCAATTGCTAGACTGACTTTAGAATCACTACATGATGCTGAAAATTAGTGCTGCCTTCACAACAATTTATAATAGCAAAGTGGCTCAAACATTGGTCCAATGTGAGTCTGGTGAGTGTGGAAGGAAAGCGTTCACAGAAGTACTATGAATGTGTGGGATTATTGTGTTTCTTAATCTTTTAGGATAAATGTCAGTTCATGATTTGAATACATCGTGTTAAGGTGTAAGGTGCCCTCAGCTAACATCATAAGATGTTTGTTGGAATTGGTTGAGCCACAATCCAAATATGGATGGCTGACCAAGTGTATGCACATGGCTTTACATCTCCATGGTTGGTGCAAATCACCATAGCTGGGCCACATCAATTGACTATACTGTAACAACAGGATGGCTTACAGGAGTCCCTGCCCCTCCCTCTGTACATTGGGCCTATGTGCAATAAATGTGTCATGGCCACAAGGCATGTTTGACTGGTAATGCAGTCCTCAAGTAACCAGGCGTTGGATGTTTCTCTTGGATGCACATGATGAGACGATTACACTCCATATGTTTTCGTGCTCACCAATTATGGGGCAAGTTTGCAACCATATGATAGTTAGGGCCAATGTATGTGTGCAGATATGTGTGTAACTGTCACAGGAGACCCATGCTATGTACAAGTTGGCCGTGAAATATCAGATGCAGTACCATCATGTCTGAATGGCTGCCATTTACTTATTCAGCCTACATATTGTAAATTATAGTGAAAATGTTGCACTGTGCACAGATTTTGAGCACATTTCTTCCTTCCATACTTTACAGGTGGACCGGCGCCCTACACTGTGGGAGAGGTGGCGACATTTGTGGACCCCGACCACTACAGTAAGTGTTGATATGTCTGTTATGTGTTGTGTTTGTTGGTTATGGACTCGTGTGAGTTGGACGCATACCAAAGTGTGATGCTGGGGTCAAGTTTTTCACTTGCTCCATGAGTGGGAATGCAGTTTTCACATGTTTGGAGTTAGCCAATGCGTATCCAATGCTATCATGTAGGGATTGTAGGACATCCCTGTAGGCCCCCCTGTGAGTGCAGGGGATAGTCATGTGTCTGACACTTGTATCACCAAGAGTCGCAATGGAAGTTAGCCCCAATTTAGTCAGCCTGTCAGACCCATATTCTCTAAGATTGGTAGAGCTAATAGCTTTCCAATAGACATCTGCTTCCCTATTTACCTACGTAATTTTGAAACAGTAGGTAGAACCTCCTAGCATCATGTACTTCCACATGCAGTGCATCAAGTCTGTGGAACCTGAGTGTAATGGCCTAGGTGTGCATGCAATTCATGCTCATGGGTGTTCTAGCAACTTTGTGTCTGATGTAAGTCAGGCCTCACTGGAAGTATATGTTGTGTGCTAAGTTCTGATTTTCCTGACATGTCTGACCCTATGAGTGCTCTAGGGTTTGCTGACTCCAAAATGTAGATAGACCTTACCTGTGGTGTGTCTGTAGAGACAAACATGTGTGGATTAGCCTATACACTCCTCGGTGTACATGTTGTTGGCAAATTATAGTTGTATATCCACCGCCCCCCCCTCAAACACGGCCATGGGTTTGTGAATGGGGTACCTAGTATTGATGCTACCAGTATGTTACACATACCTGTGAAGAAGTGACGTTTTGGTTGCATACTAGTATACACACTCAGGTTTGGCACTTGGTACCATACTGGAAATTCCAGTTACAACTTGCAGACCATGTGGCTTTAGTTTTGCTTTCCGTACACTGACATTTGTAGCCCAGCTCTTGGTGGAGGATATGCAGCATGATTCTTAGCTGATAACTGTCAGAACTCAGATTGCAAGTCAAGGCCAGTTGTTACCCATCTTGTGGGTTATGAATGTGCTTTGTGTGATGTGACCTTTGTTGTCTGGCCTGCCATGTACTTCCTCAGGGACATTCAATGCTCTGTATAGTGATATGAGCTGTTAGAAGTACAGTAGATCTATTGTCTGATTAACTTGCTGTGCTGTTTCACACAGTGCAGTTACTAATGTGGCATATCTGCATTTGTCTTCACAGCAGCTAACATGACTCCAGACCAGGTCCGTGAATTTCAGCGCCGGGCCATGCGATACCAGCACATCCTGCTGGTGGAGTCGGGGGTCCGGAGGATGGCCCGGCGATATCGCCATGAACGCGCCTCCGGGGCTTGGCGAGCCTTCCCACAGGGTGGGCCTACTGTGCCCACCACAGCCAACCCAGAAACAACCACCAATGAGAGCCAGGTGGCCCCACCCACAGCTGCCTCTGTTGCATCTACATCTGCTGGACTTCCTGGTCCCAGCATTGCCACCGGTGCAGGACAGCCCACACAGACCTCCTCCACCGGTAACCAGACTGCCACTGCTCCAGCTGTTGACCCTGCCGCCTTCAATAGACTAGAAAACAAGATGGACAAAGTGCTGCGCAAGGTGAGCCACCTGAGCCGGGACGTGCGGCACATTAAACGGCGGGTGAAGGATATCAAGAGGACCCTCCGGAGGGCCAACCTCTAGACAGTTGATTAGATGGACATGATACCCTCCCCTCCCTCCTCTTTCCTTGTTCTTATACTTAGTGGGCTTAGGGGGCTTAGTGGTAGGTTAGTATAGGCTGTTAGTTTAGTTAGTGTTAGTGGGTGGGGGTAGGGGGTCCTGCTTGTTTTTATTTGGACTTATTACATGTGTGGGTGGTGGGGGGCTATGTTGGGGTTCTTGTATGAAAAAATAATATAAAATAAAACAAAAAACAAAAAAAACATTAAAAAACTATTTACCTAAAATATATATATTTGTATAGGATAGTATAGTATGTGTTTAGGTTAGTATGTGTTGTCCTCAATGTTTCCCGTCTCATAAGGGGGTTGGGGGGTAGATGTTTAGAACGTTTTGTTACATGTGATAAGTAAGTATAGCTTAGGTTAGTTAGGGACAGTTGTGGGTAAAGAGTAGTCAGGGTAGATTAGGGTAGGTAAGATTTTTCCCTCAGTTTCCTCATCTATGGTTAGCTTTTAATAAATATTTGGTTACCCCTTAATAGTATGTGTTGAATGGTACTTGATCGTGGGTTTGGATTCCTTGTACATCTCTTTTGTACTATAACATCTGTGTCCTATGCTACAAACAAATCCCAAATGAGCTGTACGATTAGCAGCTAACCCAGAGCTACCTTGCAAAGTGTCTACCCTTTGTTGCAACCACCAATCACAGTTAATATGGATGACAATGTGTTTCTGTTGATAAGTGTGTTTTCAAAGTCACTAACAGTGCTTCCAGACTTGATATTGGGGAAACAGTTTTAGATCTGACTGCAGTGTGATGATCATGCACACCCTTATAAGATGAGCTCTCATTGGCAATCTTGTAATCTTCTCTTCATGACCCTCATACATCATTTGTGACACAGTTCAGCATGATTACCTATTTGTATGTTAACTCAGACACCTTCATTTGTGTAGTTTTTTTAGTGTTTACTTAGATTAGTGTGGCATGTTTCTTGTGTTATGCATGTTGACAACATTTAGAAGGAACTATTTGATGACTTAGTTATCCCCTGAGGAAGCATTCTTCTGTCAAACACAGCATGGTGGTCTATGGTTTCTCACTTCATCAGATTATTCGCTCAGGATGGGCAGAGTATGATGCAATCATGGTCACTGTGCAGATTTCTCTAACTACAAAATATCTGGACAGTTGTATTGAGAAGCTACGTTATTTGACAGTAGGGACATTCCAATTATCTACTGCGCAGTTGATATGTCACATTACCCAGGGACAGATTTGTGGTGTAAGTGCTATTTATTGAAAAGTGCTGTAGTGCTATATGTACATTGTCCATGACTGTGAGTCCATTATAGTGACATTTTAAATTGGGATCCAACACAAGGGTTTACCAAAATGCTTTTGTCATGCTGGGGTTGCTGTTTCAGACAGTGCAGAGGGACAGGATTTGGCAATGAGTAGGAGAGAGACAATCACTGGGCTGGGTGACAAGATATCCAGTGGTTTGCAGAACAGTGCTTGAGTACAGTTGTTGCAAGACTGGCAAGTTACAAAGCGCAGGACCTTGGTAAATGTCGGCCATGTGGCAGGGACTAGTGCTTCTGGGTACTTTTCCTTGTGAATGTGATCTGTTCCATGTCTTCTTCTTCTGATGTGTGTGTTGCCTGCTTTGTCCTTGTTGTTGTTGGTTGTGAAGGGGCAACACACACCTCAGTGTTAGAAGACGTGGAGTCAGACATCCCGGTCGCTGCTCCCTGTAAAGGTCTTAAGGGCAGTACTGCAGCAAGGAGGATCTGCTGGTTCTTGAGAATAGCAGCCACATCACAATGGTAGGCAGCCAGGTCGGCCCTGAGGGGTTCAATGTTGCATTCGTGCACGCGTTGACAGGATTGCTGTTGTAGGTGTTGGGTTAACTGTATTACAGCTGTGCTGATTTCCTTCTGGGTTTTCTGCAGTTCCTGCAAGATAGATGTTAGGGCTTGCATAGCTGCTGCCTGATCTGCAGATGACATCATGCACGAACGCACCCCCTCAAGGCTGGCTGCCATATTTTGCATCCCCACCCGCACCTCCTTGGCCAGCTCCCACTGTACTCCAACTACAGTTCTCTCAAAGCTGGTGCCAGTGTCGTCTGAGTCCTCAGCTGTATTGGAGCTGGCAGGTCTTACAATTGGGGTGGTGGGTGGTTCCTCTGCGATGGCTGCTTGTTCTGTGCTCCTCCTTGTGACTGAAGGTGGGGTCTGCAGGGTTTCAAGGACCTTTAGGATGGTCTCCTGAGGAATGTTTATCGGCTCGTCATCCATGTCATCAGGGAAATCTGGGACAGGCATATCGGCAGGAGATCCATCTTCCTCTGCAATGAAACAGGGTACAATTAGTGTGTCTGTGTTGTGACAATTTTGACGTGACGTGCCTGCCTTTTGATGAATTCACTTTTTGATCTTGTTTTGTATTAATATCTGCAGTCCTTCAGATGGGCATTGTTTCAGGCCTATGGCCCACCTGTGTGTTACATGTATGTTATTGAGTTATCAGACTTGTCAGCCTCATTGCCTCTAGGTGTTGCCTAATGCCAAATAGAGAATTGCCACCTTTTTGTCCTACTCGACCCTCCGTGTATATCTATTCTCATGGTGAGACCTTTCACTGGCTGTGGATGTTCTGATGGCCCTGGCAGCACACTTAACTATCAGGACCTGCCCCAATCCCTGATCGTTCACATCGACTTAATTGTAATTGACATGTTGCATATGCATGGCAATGTTATGATGTGATATGGATGTTGACATTGTTAATGTGTCCTGCTGATGTTGGGTAATGTGTGTTACATTGGATTGCCCTGATAGTCGTATCAGTGTCCTATTTCGTCCTCTGACTGTGCAGGTGTATTTCAGTGACCAGTTACATGTGTCCCCTCCTCAATGCTGTTGTCTGAGCAGTATGACATTTGGGATGTTGCATTGTTACCCAGGCACAGGATGGACCCTGACATATGCAGCATGGGTGTGTCCTTAGTGCTGTGTCGCTCCTATTGTTGTTTACATTGGCTGATGTTGGTGACAACTATGGGCATTGACATTTGAGTGTACTGGGGCCTTTGTCTTGTTTCAGGAGATTGTTGCAGATGTCATCCTCACCCCCTAATTTAGGTATGTATGTTCCATGGGGAGGTTACTGCCATTGGCTACTTGAGCTGCACACAGATCAGAGGTGGTTGTGGCAACTGTTGTTGCAGTTACATTGCAGTTGTCGGTTTGGCTAGAGGATTGCTAATAGGGCCCTAGTTAATGTAGGAGGTATGTTGGCTAACGAGTGCCAGGATGTCAGTTTGACGTAGTGGCCTTCCCTCCTGTCGTGGCTTTCCCTTTGCTCCATCGTTGGCATGACAGCATGCCCCCATGGGACTGTTGTTGGTGTAGTGTAATGGTGTGCCCCAGCTTATGTTTGTGCAGGCCATGCCCCCATGCCGTGCCCCTTTACCCATGCCACTCCATGTATATGATGACTTACATGCAATGTGTAGTAGATATTCCCCCCCCCCGGTTGCAGTTGACATTAGTGCATTTCAATTCCCCATGCGACTTACCCTGCATCTGTGTTGTCTCCTGGTAGTCTGCGCTGTCCTGTCCTTGAATCCCTGTGACGACCTCCTCAGGGATGACGGCTGCAACCATCTCCTCCATGTGGTCCAGGGCCTCTTGGTGTGCTGGACTCCCCCCTCCAGTCTGCAGTGCTGCCTTCCTGTTCCTGGCCATCTTTTCCTTGGTCCTGCGCCTGCAGTCATGCCAGCGTTTCTTGCACTCGATGACTGTTCTGCGTACTTCAGCCACACTGTTAATCTTGTCAACAATTTGTTGCCATATAGCCTCTCTCCTACTGATCGGCAACTTTGAGGTGACAAACAGTTGGTGCTGGTGTTCCGTCACCTCTTTAACCACGATTTCCTGCTCCTCTGCACTGAAGCAACACTTTCTTTTCTTCTTAAAAGTGTCCTGGTTCTTGTGTGGATCCTCCTGGCTGGTTCCTGGTCTGCTGTCATCTTCCTGGGGTCTGTAGTGGCATCTGGGATCCATTTTGGCTCTCCTCTGGTGAACTGGCAGTGTTCGCTGGGTTTTTTGTCGCTATTGCATCAAAAAACGGCGCATATCTGTTTTGCGGTGTTGTAAATCGACTTACAGTCATTTCCGCTGCGTTAACGTCGTTTTCTTTACGACTTGACGCCGCAGTGTGCGTCAGAAATAATGAATCCCACCTGCTGTTTGCGCCGCCGTGCGTCAAAGTATAAATATGACGCCCGCACGGCGCACCAAAATGGCGTTAGCCGGCGGTAATATTTTTGACCAAAACTGCGCCGCCGCAGTTTTGCGTCACAAAGTATAAAAATGGGTCAATGTTTTTGGTGTTAGCTTGGTCAGTCATGGGGTGGTTAGTGCAGTGCTATTAGCCAGACGGAAGAGGCAATCTATGCCTTGTGTTGGTCCCATCTATGTGTAATATTGTCTGGCGTAAATAAAAGAAAGCAACATCACAAAACAAAATAAAATGATGGACAGAGTGTTGAAACTTTTCAAACACTCACCCCCAGTCACAGATCTGGGTTTAATCCATCGTTATTTTGCTAGCCACGTCACCCCAGTTTGGACCCAACCATATTCAAATCAGTCTTGACCCTGTTCCCCATGGGAACAGTCCAGCCCAAACTGCCAGGCCAGGTCCTCCCTGGACAAGAAACAAGCATCCTGGGACCGGTTTCAGGGTATCACCCTTCATCAGCCAGGCTAGCTTGAATCCAGTGGTGCAGTGAGCAAGGGACCCACGTCTGGGCATACCCCTGTAACTTAGGGTGCACAAAGCAACATCACAAAACAAAATAAAATGATGGAGGGAGGGAGTGTTGAAACTTTTCAAACACCCCCAGTCACAAGTCTGGTTCCAAGGACCTCAAGCAGTGAGGACACAGGAAGTCCGCCGTAAGTAGCAGAGTGGTGCCGCCACTGCGTGTGCTGGGACTGATGCAGCAGCTGACCCAAGCTCAGCCTACGTAGTTGTGATGAGTGGGCGAGGAAAACACCACTTGCCAAAAAGAAGGACTAAAGGTCTATCCACCAGGCATGTGTTCTGCTTTACTTCAGTCTGAGAGGGGACGAAGTGAAAGGAATGCAAAGAATGCAGCACTCTTAGTCTGAGTAATGAATTTATTAAGGCACTTCCCAAGGTACACGAAGATTAGAACGTGAACAACACACGTGCAACTCTTAAAATAATCACAGCAGTAGATTAATAATGATCAAAGAAAATGCAATATATCAACAATGGACATAATATATATAGATAGTGACTATGTATCCACGAATGCACACAAGCAAAGCTAGAAATAAGAATTAAAAATGCATCACCATGGGGCTTGACTCCGACATCATCCCTTGTCTGAAGGCTTCAGGTTGTTGATCCCTGACGACCACGACAAGAGAGAACTATTCTGATGGGATTACTCTCTGGGCAATGCGCCCATTCCCAGAGATGAGTTCCTTCTTCTCCCAGCTGTCAAGCTTCCCGACCTTATATACTCTAAACAATCTTAAGAGGAAGTTCTAGAAACTCCCACTCCCTTTGAGTGAGTTATGAAATTCAAGCGCTGGCCGTATCAGGTCAGTGTTGAAAAAACACAGAGACTGGCCAGATCTTACAGTTTATTTCCAAGACCAAGCTGTACCCTGCTCTACCATAAACATTATAAGCCTGGTACATCCTTATCTACATTTCTCCCCCATGTTGTGTTCCCTTTCCTAGTGAGAAAAAGCAAAAACGATTTAACAAGCTGTGCATGGAAAAATACCTGCACCACCAATGTGGCAGTGTTTGAAGCTAAGCTAAACACAAAATGGAGTCAGTGTTCAAGATGGAACCAGTGGTTAAATACAGATAGCATTGCACCATGCCCAAGCCACTTCTGGTGTATCAAAGAAAAGCATTTTACTCTGGAATACGACCTTCAGCATAGATGGGAAAAGCAGCATTTTTTCAATTGGATCTCTTGTATTTTCTGCTTGACTGCTAGAAAAGGATGTCTCTGTTGCTGAACTTTAAGTGGGTAGTGAGGAAAAACCATTAATCTAGCAGAGTCACATGTCAGGGTCTCCTGTAGTCAAGAGGCTTTAATGATCTTGTAAAAATCTGCCAAGTTTAAGATGAGGGCAATTATGGGCTGAGGCGGGGCATCCAGCAATGGCCCCTGCACCAGGGATCTGTCAGCCCTCTCAACTGAAAAGCATGGAGACAGCTCCCCCTTCGGTAAAGACTAATTCTGCCAGGTGGTCACAAACTGAGTTGGGGAAGAGCCTACTGCACCCTCCAAAGATCTCCATAATTCTTAGGTTGTTGTGCCTTGAGTGGCCCTTTGTGTTGTCTGCCCCCCTTTCGAGATGATGTACTGTTTCCTGAGGTCCTGAGACTGTGGTTTGAAGTGCATGTGGGGTGTCTTCCATTGTAGATTATGGTGTGAGAAGCTGGCCTGGTTTGTAGTGGGTACCAGCAGTACTTACACTTTATACCAGGTCCAATGATCCACCTTACTGAATTGTAGGTATTGTTTCTAGCAGCTCAAGCTGTCTAGAGGTAGCTGTAGCAGAGCAGCTTAGGCTGAACTAGGAGACATGCAAAGCTCCTGCAATACCACTTATAGGTACACAGTACTTATACACAATAAAAGACAACACTTAGTATTACCAAAAATAAAGTAACTTTATTTTAGTGACACAGGGCCAAAAATATCTTAGAGGCACTAATCCTACTAGAGGGAAGTATTATACACAATATATGGGGCTGCAGTGGAAACCTCAGAGAGCTGGTTTGGCAGTACTGGGGGGTCCATGGTAGAGCCCCCAGGGTGCTTGGGATTGCCCCCCAATACCAGATTTGGATTTTGGGGACAATTCCATAATCTTAGACACTTCACATTGCCATATTGAGAGCTACCATTGTGAAGCTACATATATGTATTGACATATATGTAGTGCACGCTTATAATGGTGTCCCCACACTCACAAAGTCCGGGGAATTGACCCTGGACAACATGAGGGCACCTTTGCTAGTGCAAGGGTGCCCTCATACCCAGTAACTCTGTACCAAGTCTTCAGTAAATGAAGGTTAGACATATAGGTGACTTATAAGTTATTTAGTGCAGTGAAAAATGCTGAGAAACAGTGTTTGTATGAGCTCCTTATTGGTCTCAAAAGAAATGCTGCAGCCATAAGTATCTCCTGGAACCCCAATGCCCTGGGTACCTAGGTACCATATACTAGGGACTTATAAGTGACGGAGTCACTTCCCTGCTTTCGCAGGCACCTTCTAAGTCGACGACCAGTTCTCTTGGACTCCTCTGTGGACAAGCGTGTTCCTTGGAACACAGGTAGTGGACCCCTTCGACTCAGATTATCCTAAGGTCCTGCTGTCCAAATTTGGAGGAGGTAAGAATTTGCCTTCGCCGTTAGCCAAGGCTTGTTTGACAAATCTAGCGCCGAAACTCGCCTGCATCCAACATCTCTTCGTGGGACATCCATTGCATCATGCAGGAACTCCCAGACATCTTCCTTTGGTGCATTTCTGCAGTCTTTGTCCAACCGGGGACTCTTCTTTTACACCCTCTTCTGGCTTGGCAAGGGCTCCTGTCCTTCCTGGAACTTCTTCTGACTTCTGGACGTGGTCTCCTCTCTTTGCAGGTCTTCAGGTCCAGGAATCCACCATTTGTTGTTTGCAGTCTTGCTTGGTTCTTGCAATAACTCTAATCACGATTTATAGTGTGTCCTAAGGAAACCTGCAGTACTTTACTCCGGCTTTTCTGGGCTCTGGGGTGGGGTATTTTACTCACCTTTGTGGTTTTCCTACTCTCCCAGAGATTCTCTACACACTACACTTGTCTAGGGGGGAATTTGTGATTCGCATTCCACTTTCTTAGTATATCGCTTGTGTTGGTCCTAGACCTATTTTCTCCCATTGCATTCTATAGCATTTCCTATTGTTTGCACTATCCTATGTCTAATTACTTACCTTATTTTGGTGTCTAGTGTATATATTTTGTATAATACTTACCTCCAGAAGGAGTATTCCTTCTAAGATATGTTTGGCCTAGTATCACCCAAATAAACTACCTTTATTTTTGGTAACACTGAGTATTGTCTTTACTTGTGTATAAGTACTGTGCAACTATAAGTGGTATTGCAGGAGCTTTGCATGTCTCCTAGTTCAGCATAAGATGCTCTGCTATAGCTACCTCTATCAGCCTAAGCTGCCAGAACACTACTACATTTAACTAGTAAGGGATAACTGGACCTAGTGTAAGGTGTAAGTACCCAAGGTACCCACTGCAAACCAGGCCAGCCTCCCACAGACAGGCAAAACACACTGACAAATAGGGTTTTAAACTATGAGCACTGTGGTCCTGGCTAGCAGGATCCCAGTGAGACAGTAAAAACACACTGACAAACACTCACAAACATGCCAAAAATGTGGGCAACCATGCTAGAAAGAGGCTACTTTCTCACATACGGCCCTCAGCCTCCACTACCCTTGTGTCACATTTTGCAAGTCCTGCTTCAAAAGAAACACGTCGCCCTTCATTTCTCCCATTTTCCTCTGCAGGCAGGATCATAGGTCCTGGATTGTAAGAAAGTTTGGCATGTTACCCCCAATTTCTGCCTGATGTCAGTGTGTTTTTGACTGTGTCACTGGGATCCTGCTAGTCACAACCCCAGTGCTTATGCTTTATGGCCTACTTGTCAGTATGTTTCACTGTTTTCTAAATTGTCGCTGGAGTACTGCTAATCAGGACACCAATGCTCATGCTCTCTCTGTTTCAAATTTGTCCTTACATACTGGTAACTCAGTATTTCACTCCAAATTGGCATACTGGTCCCCCCTTGTAAGTCCAGAGTATATGGTACCTAGGTACCCAGGGCATTGGGGTCCAGGGGATTCCTATGGTCTGCAGCATTTATTTTGCCATCCATAGGGAGCCCATGCATAGGCTTCTACAGGACTTCCATTGCAGCCTGTGTGAAATAGTGCATGCACTATTTCACTGCCATTGTCACTCCACCAGGTCACTTATAAGTCACCTATATATCAGGTCTTCCAACCCTGAAGGCTGGTGCAAAGTACCTGTGTTTGAGGGCACCCCTGCACTAGCAGAGGTGCCCCCACATCATCAAGGTCCATTTTCCCAGACCTTGTGAGTGCGGGGACGCCATTTTACGCTTGCACTTGACATAGGCCAATTCCTATGTCCAGCTTCTCAATGGTAACCCTGAATATGGCCATGTAAGGTGTCTAACAACTGGGAATGGTACCCCAATACTGATTCCAGTATTGGTTGCACAATCCCATGCACTCTGGGGGCTCCACAGTGGACCCCCAGTATTGCCATACCAACCTTCTGAGGTTTTCCAGGCAGCCCGAGCTGCTGCCACCTCACAACAGCTTTCTGCCCTCCTGTTGCTTGAGCAGCTCCAGCCCAGGAAGGCAGGACAAAGGATTTCCTTTGGGAGAGGGGTGTTACATCCTCTTCCTTTGGAAATAGGTGTTACAGGGGTGGGAGGGTAGCCTCCCAGAGCCTCTGGAAATGCTTTGAAGGGCACAGATGGTACCCTCCTTGCATCATCCAGTCTACACTGGTTTCAGGGACCCCCAGTCCCTGCTTTGGCGTGAAACTGGACAAAGGAAAGAGGAGTGACCACTCCCCTGTCCATCACCACCCCAGGGGTGGTGCCCAGAGCTCTTCCAGAGTGTCCCTGGGTTTTGCCATCTTGGATTCCAAGGTGGTGGGGTACTCTGGGAGCACCTGAGTGGCCAGTGCCAGCAGGTGATGTCAGAGACCCCTCCTGATAGGTGCTTACCTAGTTAGGTGACCAATCCCCCTTTCAGGGCTATTTAGGGTCTCTCCTCTGGGTGTTTCTTCAGATTCGGATTGCAAGACTCCAGCAGGAATCCTCTGTATCCCTTACTTCATCTTCTACTGATGGAACCACAGCTGAACCCTTCAGGAACTCTACAAAACTGCAACAAAGAAGCAAAGACGACTTCTGCAACATTTTAACTTCAGCTCCTGCAAGCAACTGCAACAGTTTCCAGGCCGTGCATCCTCAGAGGACTGCCTGTCTTCAGCTTGCACCAGAAGAACAAAAGAAATCTCCTGTGGAGTGACAGGGTCGCTTCCCGGCTTCAGCAGGCACCTCTCTGCAGCGACGATTGGTGGCGTGGGTCCCACCCCAGATGACAGGCGTGGATCCAATAACACAGGTGGTGGACTAAAGTGACCCGACAGTCCCAAGGTCCAGCTGTTTAACTTTAGTGGAGGTAAGAGCTTGCCACCCCACGCAAAACAGTACCCCCATGCACCGCGTGACTTGCGGTTGCCAAGGCTTGTGTGCGGCCTTCCAAGAAGTTCTTTGTGCACAGCACAGCTTAGGCCCCCAGCACTCAATCCTGCGACACACAGCTTCCTGAGTCGTTCTCTGGCGTCATGGGACCCCTTTGTGTTGTGCTGCATGGGCCTCTATTTGCACCTTCTTTGTCCCTGTGCTGTAGGACTCCTGTGCGTACTGTCTGGTCTTCTGAGGGCTCTCTGAGTTCCTGAAAGCCCTATCTCCCCCTCCTGGGTAGAGGCCACCAGGTCCCTACTGGTCCCGGACAGCGCCATCTTCCACCAACCTGGAGTTCTGCATGTGCCAAGGCTTCTCGGCAGAATCCAGCGTCACAAACCAGATTCCAATCATCCATCCGGCGTTGGACATCTTATGCACCAACCAGGAACCCCCATCCGTCTTCTTGGTTGCATAACTAACTTTGTCTTCTTACCTGTGGTTCCACTTTTGCACCTTCATCCAGGTTAGCAAGGGCTCCCGTTCTCCCTGGACTCTTCAGTGCTTCTTGGATTTGGTACCCTTCGTCCACAGGTCATCAGGTCCAGGAATGTATCATTGGTGTCATAAAATGCTCAACAAGCCCATTGGCCTGTGGCCATAAAGTTTTGATCTTGTGATGATTTATGTTCAGATGCTCCAGAAATTCTTTAAATTCTTTAATCCTGAAGGGTGGACCACTGTTAGTCTTAACAATGGCTGGCATTCCCCGTGTGGCAAAGATGCCATCGAGTATTTCAATTATTCGTTTGTGAGTCATGGATGAGAGATCCTCATCCAAAGGAAAACGTGAATATTTATCTACAATCATGAGTAAATGATGTCCATTATGAAATGGACCAAAGAAATCGATGACTATTCTCTCCCAGGCATGTTTAGGGAGTTCGGACATGTTCCATTGAGGTAACTTGCTTGTCATTGCTCTCCCGACTTTCACCTGTGGTCAAGTGGGGTGTCGAACAATAAGCGTGTAGAGAAGAATTCAATTCTGTTTTCAAGCTGAGCTTTTCAAGAGTTGTATGAGTTGCATGAAGCACTGCTTTTATTAGTGTGCTCAAAATGCTCAACAAGTCCATTGGCCTGTGACCATAAAGATATGATCTTTTGATGATTTATATTCAGATGCACCAGAAATTCTTTAAATTCTTTACTATTGAAGGGTAGACCATTGTCAGTCTTTACAATGGGTGGTATTCCCCATGTGGCAAAGATGCCATCAAGTTTTTCAATTATTCTTTCATAAGTCATGGATGATAGATCTTCATCCAAAGGAAAACATGAATATTTAAATACAATCACCAGTAAATGATGTCCATTATGAAATGGACCAAAGAAATCGATGACCATTCTCTCCCAGGCATGTTTAGGGAGTTCCAACATGTTCAGAGTATGTTGAGTAACTTTGGTTGACAGGCAATTGCATATGTGACAAGCCTTGAGTTCCTTTTCAACTCATTCATCTATGTATGGAAACCAGAGATTTCTTTGTGAAAACAATACCACAATATCCTTTGTGAGCCACTTCAATTACTTTCTGTTGCATACTCTCCAGAATCAGGATCATAGGCCCTTGTAATATAATTTCTTTCTGGGTTATAGACAATTCATCTTTGACATTTTTGTATTTTTGATATTTACTATCATTATTGGGAGGTTGAATGCGTTTGTTCCTTGACAGTGCAATTATGTCTTTCCACATCAGCAGATCACTATCATGGCTCAGGGCAGTGACAGTCTGGGCTAACGTTACAGCAGCTGGTGTACTTGACTTGACACTGAAATTAATGTAGGCCTCAGCTGTCTTGGAAGGAGAACCTTGACCTTGTATGGGCTCTCTTGAAAAGAAGTCAGCAAAATTGTGATCCTTTCCTGACCGATACACAGTTGTACAATTGTACTCTTGTAATTGTAGTCCCCATCATTCAATGCAAAGAGGCATCTTTGCTTTTGGATTGCCAAAGATGGTCAACAAAGCTTTCTGATCAGTTACCACAGCTTTTCATACACATGGAAATGCTCATAAGCCCATACCACAGCCAAACTTTCTTTCTCAGGCTGTGAGACGTTCTGTTTCAGACAAACTTCCAATAGAATAGGCGACAATATGCCATTGAGCATGTGGGTGTCTACTATGCAATGCAAGAATAGCACCTCACCCGACCAGGCTAGTGTTGACCACAACCTCTGTCTGAAGCTTTGGATTAAAGTATGCCACTTCTGTAGCATTTTCAATGGTATGTTTGTGTCTCTTGAAACGTTTCTCTCATTCCTGTGACCACTGAAAAAAAAGAAATTGTAGGAAAGTACACTCTTTTTGGCATGGTTAACCCCACTTTTTACCTGCTGTCAGTGTGCGTTGACTGTTCACTGGGATCCTGCTAACCCAGGACCCAAAGTGACTGTACTCTCTCCACCTAAATTTGGTTGTTCCTGACTTTGTACATCCTACATTTGGCATACTGGTGCCCCCATATAAGTCACTAGTATGTAGTATCCAGGTGGTCAGGGCACTGGGGCACCAGGGGTTCCCCATGGGCTGCAGCATGTATTATGCCCCCCATGTAAAATGTGTCTGTAGGCCTCCCATTGCAGCCTGGGTGAACAGGGGCATGTATCCTTTCACTTCAGGTCACTGCACCAGGTCAATGTAAGTCACTCCTATGGTAGGCCCTCCTAGCCCAGAGGGCAGGTTGCAGGTACCTGTGTGTGAGGACACTGCTGCATGAGCAAAGTTGCCCTATGAACTCCAGCTCTATTTTCCTGGACTTTGTAAGTGCGGGTAAGCCATTTTACCCGTGCACTGGGCACCTGTGTCCAGCTACATAATGGTAACTCTGAACCTGGGCAGGTTGAAGTATTGGCTGTATGATTCCATGCTTCTTAGAGGACCCCCAGCTTTGCTCCTACCAGTTTGCATGGTTTTCCCAGGCAGCCCGTGCTACTGTCATCCTACAGACAGGCTTCTGCCTTCCTGCTGCTTGACCAGCTCAAGCCATGGAAGGCAGAACAAAGGATTTCCTTTGAGAGAGCGAGGTAACACCATCTCCCTTTGGAAATAGGTGTTACATGGCTTGGGAGGGGTAGCCTCCCTAACCCACTGGTATACTTTGAAGGGCACATTTGGTGCCCTCCTTGCATAAACTGATTTGCACCAGTCAAGAGCCCACCGGGCCCTATTCTGGTGTGAAACTGGACAATGGAAAGGGGAGTATCCATTCCCCTGTCCATCACCACCCCAGGGGTGGTGCCCAAAGCACCTCTAGGTGGGCACTGGATTCTGCCATCTTGAATCCAAGGTGGGCAGAGGCCTCTGGAAGTATCTGAGTGGCAAGGTCAGAGAGGTGATGCCACAGCCCACACCTGATAGACGGTCACCCTGCTAGGTGACCAATCCCCCTTTTAGGGTATTTAGGGTCTCCCTCTTGGGTGGGTCCTCAGATTTGATGTGCAAGATTCCAGCAGGACTTCACCTTCTGGCCACTGGAACTGCAACTGGACCCTCCAGGAACCGTCAATCTTCATCGACAACGATACCTCTGCTTGCAACATTGTTCCCACGGCTCCTTCCAGTAACTGCAACATTTCTCCAGCTGTGCATCTTCTGAAGGTGGTGAGTCTTCAGTCTGCACAAGAAGCAAGAAGGAATCTCCATTGGAGTGAAGGAGTCACCCCTGTGCATCCTCAGGCACCATCTGCAATGACAACCGGCAGTGTGGATCTTCTCTCATCTAGAGCTGCATGGATCCTGCATCACGAGTGGTGGACTGGAGTGGTTCCCTTGGTCCTCTCTACCAGCTGTCCAACTCGGGAGACGGTAAGCCCTTGCCTCTCCACGTAGGACAGTACCCCCATGCACTGTATCTCTTGCAGCTACCAAGGCCAATTAGCATATCCTCCAAATGATCTTCAGGCTCTGTGTAGCCCCAGCCCCCAGCACAGGGTGTGCGTGCTTCTCCGGCGACTTGGGACTCCTTTCTAGGTGTGCTTGCTGGGCTTCACCATGATTCCTGTACTTGCTGTCTGTGAATCACCTGTGAGGGCTGCCTCCTCTTCCTGTGACTCTTATCACTGCTGGAGTCAACTGGGACTCCCCTCTGTGGGTTGAGTCCCCTTGGATCTTGCTGGTCCCCGGTGGCTCTGCATTTCTCTTTTGCCACATCATTTGCCTTTGCCAATGCTTGTTGGTGGTCTTTCCACACCACTGACCATCTACAGTCCCTCTTCCGGCGTGGGACATCGACTGCATCACTTCAGGAACTCTTGAGCTGCTCCAGTGATGCACCGCTGACTGTCTTCGTCCACCATTGACCTATTCCTGCATCCACAGACAGGTGGGTAGTGGCTCCTGTCATGACTGGACACTCCAACGTAAACTGGACTTGGTCCTCTTCCTTTACAGGACCTCCTCTATCAGGATCCACCTTTGGTTTCTTGCAGTCTTGTCTGGATCTTGCAAAATCCTCTTCTGAAGTCCTTTTGGTGGGTTTGGGGAAAACCAGGTACTTACCTCTTGTCTCCTGGTCGCTGGGGGGGCACTCTGGTACTTACTTTGTGAGATTCTGAGTTCCTCCAGCTCCTCTCTACTGAGTCCACTTCCTTGAGTGGGGGCCCGATCTTCGCATTCCACTTTCTTAGTATATGCTTTGGTCTCCCCCTGAGGCCTTCAGTACTATCTATTACTTTCACTGTTTTCTATTGCTTTTTATGCTAATTCCTGACTTCTAATGTACATATAATAGTGTGTTTACTTACCTGTTGGGGTATTGCCTATTCAGTGTTTAGTATTTGTGTTACCATATTAAAGTACCTTGATTTTTTTGTAACACTGTGGTTCTTTTATGTCTGTGAGTGCTGTGTGACTACAGTGGTATTGCGTAAGCTTTGCATGTCTCCTAGATAAATCTTGGCTGCTGATCCACAGCTACCTCTAGAGAACACTGGCTTCCTAGACACTGTCTACACCTCACTAATAGGGGATACCTGGACCTGGGATAAAGGGTTAACACCATATGTGCTCACCACACACCAGGCCAACTTCCTACACATTTTTATTTGTCAACTCTCGTAAAGAAGCACAACCAGTGGCAAATGGAGCACTAACCATGGCAATCCTGTTTGTATCTTGAACAGTAACTGGTCATGCCAAGAAAAGAACGTACCATTTAAACATCTTGTGGGGGTCATCAGCATTTGACAAAGCTTGTACTTTTGCAGGGTCAGGTGTCATACCCCCATCAGAAAAGATATTTGCAAAGAATTTCAGTTTTGTCTTGCTGAACTCACACTTGGCTGCATTCAAAGTAAAACCTATATCAGCGAGTAATTGACATACTTGTGTGAGAGCTCTATTGTGATCCTTCTGTGTAGCTATGAAAACTAATTTGTCATCACTATAATTTAATGTATTCACAACAGAACACCAAAACTATTGGGGTCATTACGAACCTGGCGGTCAGTGGTAAAGCAGCGGTAAGACCGCAAACAGGCCGGCGGAAAGAAAATGGAATTATGACCGCAGCAGTTACCGCCGCAGTCATCTGCCACTTCACCATTCCGACCGCCATGGCGGTGAAGACCGCTGGGCTGGAGATTGCGGTCTCCAGCCCGGCGGTGGTCACTAGATCACCAACGGTATAAGGACCCTGCATACCGCCATGGATCTCGGGTGGTTGGGAACCGCCATGAGATCCATGGCGGTAGGCACTATCAGTGCCAGGGAATTCCTTCCCTGGCACTGATAGGGGTCTCCCCCACCCCACGCTACCCCCCACGAATCCTCCCCCCACACCCCCATCTCCCTGCCACCCCCAAAAGGTGGCACAACCCCCCTCCCCACCCCGACCCCGAACACGCACATATACACACCTCTACACGCACACACCCCCAGTATGCACATATACACACCCCTACATGCACACATACACCCCGACAACACATACAAACAGACATGCACACTGTCCGACCCGCACACATTTCCCATACACACAACACCCCCTGCACGCATACACTCACTCACTCACCCCCTCTATACTCTCACACCCCCATGCACGCACACAACACACAACACCCCCCACCCCCTTCCCTAATGGACGATCAACTTACCTTGTCAGTTGATCCTCTGGGAGGGGACGGGATCCATGGGGGCAGCTCCGCCACCAGAACACCGTCACCAGAACACCGCCACACCGCATCATGGGACGTGATTCAGTGGGCGGTGTTCTGTTGACGTGGCGGAGCAACCTCCACTTTCCCGCCGTCTGCCAGTATGGCTGCTGGAGGCTTTCCGTACGAAAAAGGACGGAGGGCTGCCAGCGGTCATAATACGCAGCGCGGAAGACCGCCACCACTGGCGGTCTTCAGCACGGCGGTACCTCGGCGGTCTTGCGAAAAGACCACCGAGGTCATAATGACCCCCTAAGTCTCTTGTATTTAAACAAACAAACATGTGTAGAAAAAGTTGTAGTGTACCTGCAGCTTTTTTCAAGGTCCAATTTATGATAACCTTTATTTAAATCAAGTCAAGACCTTGGCACCATCCAATTGCATTATCATGTCAGCAATGTGTGGTCCTAGATTTCATTAATTTGATGCATGTCACCGTATATAAGTGTAGCTCCTTCACTGTCCTTTTTGGGCACTACTACTATGGGAAAAACCCATGGTGTTGGGCCAGTGGAGCATTCAGTAACATGTTTAAGTTGCAATTCAAGTTCTTTTTCAACAGCTTCTTGTATATGAAAAGCAATTTGTCTAGGTCTCTGAACAACAGGATTGACATCCTCATTAATAAGTACTTTAACTTTCATAGTCCTAAACCATGAAATAATGAAGGGAATTGACTTACTATTTTGTGATGAGCATTCATTTTGTAATTCACAGAAATAATTCCCATGTTAGCAGCTGTGTTGAAACTGAGCAAACTGGCACCTGCTGCTGTACCTCGAAGTACATGGATCGGTGCCTGTACCTTTGTTTTCTTATGTTTCACTGTTGTTACAATTGAACCTTGACTCTTCATGGGCGTTAATGCAGACCAAGTACACACTTTAGTCTCTGACGCCGTAAAACGTGGTAATGGAAACAGTACATTGAATTTCTCTTCAGGCATTATATTTATCGATGTACCACTGTTGACAACAAAAGGTATTGAACATCCATTTATTTTTAAGGTAATCTTTGGACAGTATTTGTATGATTTTGTTGCTTTGGCATGCCGACTATCTTTTTCTGGGGTAAACACTGGCATGGCATTACCCCACATAGCTAATATCAGCTGCAGTGCCGCATTTAGGGCCAAGGCCATCTGCCGTCCTTTCAATGATCTCGGAATCTGGGGATCTGAGTATCAAACGCTGCGTCAATTGTGTCTATAATATTCTCCCAATACCGATGAAGCTTAGGGCAATGCCATAGTAGGTGCACAAGTGAACCCCCGCCCCCACACCCCCTCCAACAGAGGCTGGACTTAGTGGGGGATGGGAACGTCGTCAGCCCAATCTGCTAGCCACCACATCCCACACCCTCATCGTTACTTCCGTGACCGGGGATGCGTACAGCCCGCACGCTCTATGTCGGCGCCGGAGCCAGGGCTCTTTCCATATATGGGAGCCCGCCACCGCTTGGTCCATAAAGCACCAATGTTTCTCGGAAGACGGGTGACTCCATTCTAATAGAAAATGCAATTGTGCTGCCTGAAAGTATCGTAAGAGGCAGGGGACCTCCAGTCCTCCCACCTCCTTGGGGCGATACATCACCCGACGTGGAAGCTGCGCCGCCCTTCCCTCCCAAATGAATCTCAGAACCGCCGTTTGAAGGGTTGCAGTCATTCGTGGCGGGGGCGCCACCGGAAGCGCCTGAAACACATACAGAACTCGTGGTAGGATGGTCATCTTCACCGCCGCCACCCTGCCCAACCAAGACAGTCTAAGTCTCCACCAGGTGTCTAGATCGCGCTGCACCTCCCGGGTCAGTTTAGTGTAATTCAGCATCGCCGTACGAGAAACAGAAGGCGCTAAATCGATCCACAAATACGGGAGCTTCGAGGAAGACCATATAAAATGGAATCGGGCCTTCAGATCTCTTTCATGCTCGGCACTGATAAACCTGCTCATGGCCTGCGACTTTAGCATATTCATCCGGAATCCCGAGACCCGGCCAAATTCATTTAGTATCCCCATTAGTACGGGCAGTGAGGTCCCGGGTTCCGCCAGGGTAAGAATCACATCATCCGCATACAATGAAATGATGTGCTCATCGCCCCCAAACTTCACGCCCGTGATCTGAGGGTTATCCCATAGCCGCTGCGCCATGGGCTCCATATAGAGCGCAAACAGGAGAGGCGAAAGCGGGCACCCCTGCCGGGTCCCTCGTTGGATTGAGAACTGCAAAGAGAGCGTCCCATTGACCCGGACCGTCACCCGAGGCGCCTGATAGATACAACGGATCCATGCCATAAAACACGGGCCCAACCCAAAGCGCTCAAGCACCCTGAACAGGTATGGCCAATGGACTCTATCGAACGCCTTTTCGGCATCAATAGAAAGGAAGAGCGCCTCCGTGCGTGAGCGATCGGTTTTATCCAATAGATGAAGCAATCGCTTGGTATTATCACTACACTGCCTGTGCGGTATAAATCCTGCTTGATCGGGATCCACAAGGCCCGGCATATAATAATTGAGACAGCGTGCCAGTATTCCAGTGAACAATTTGGCATCGATATTCAAGAGGGAGATCGGCCTATAGGAGGCGCATTCCTCAGGGTCCTTCCCCGGCTTAGGAATAACCACAATAGTGGCATCCAGCATACTGGCCGTGAGAGCTCCCGTCTTACGAAAGGAATTAAAAAGCCGCACTACTATCGGTACAAGTTCCATACAGAAGGTCTTATAGAAAAGTGCCGAAAAACCATTGGGGCCAGGTGACTTCCCGACCTGCAAACGTGCAATTGCTGATATGACCTCTTCCGCCCTTATAGGTTGATCTAATGAAGTCGTCTCTCTCTCTCGGCCAAAGAAGTAATTGCTATACCCTCTAGGAAGGCCTCAGGAGCTACATTACCAGGATCCTCAGCCCCATATAGTCCCAAATAGAATTGTGCAAACGCCTCCGCAATTTGATCGCTCGTGGGCGCTTCTGCTCCCGAGGGAGAACAAACCATTTTTATCATTGACGCCGCACGCTGCGCACGTAGACGGTGTGCCAATAGTTTCCCACATCTATTACTTCCTATATAATACTTATGCTTAAGGCGCGCTACTGCATACTCTGCCTTGTCCCAATCCAACCTCTTCAACTGCTTCCTTACTTTCTCAAGCTCTCGTCAGACTCTTGGAGCACCGGTATGTTTATGTGAACACTTCAGTACCATCACTCTCTGTTCTAAATCCTCTCTCATCTGTCTCCTTGCTTTATTATCCTTGGCGGACAGCATCATCACCTTGCCTCTCACCACAGCCTTCAGTGCCTCCCACAGCGTCGCCAAGCAGGTGCTCCCATCGTCATTCAAGCTAAGGTAGTCTATTATTGCACTACGGATCGCCTCTACTGTTGCACCTTCTGAAGCATTGAGTCCCTGAATCGCCACCCCGATGCCCCCACCCACTCCATACTCATAACAACCTCAACAGTGACCGGAGCGTGATCTGACAGGGCTCAAGGCTCAATCGCTGACTCCCTAACTCAGGGAAGGAACTCTTGCGAGGCCAAGAAAAGGTCAAGCCTAGCGTATGTCTTAGTCGCTGCTGAGCGTCGCCAAGCAGGTGCTCCCATCGTCATTCAAGCTAAGGTAGTCTATTATTGCACTACGGATCGCCTCTTCTGTTGCACCTTCTGAAGCATTGAGTCCCTGAATCACCACCCCGATGCCCCCACCCGCTCCATACTCATAGCAACCTCAACAGTGACCGGAGCGTGATCCGACAGGGCTCGAGGCTCAATCGCTGACTCCCTAACTCGGGGAAGGAACTCTTGCGAGGCCAAGAAAAGGTCAAGCCTAGCGTATGTCTTAGTCGCTGCTGAGTAAAAGGAATAATCCCTTAGCGTGGGGTGCGCCCTCCTCCACACATCCTCCAGGCCGCACTCACCCAGCCACTGACGACCAGCCACTGTCAAAAACCCTGTCTGCCCATAACGGTGACCGGAGCAGTCCAAGTCACCATCCATCACCAGGTTAAAATCGCCCCCCACCAGGATGGCACTGTCCGGAGATTGCAGCAGCAGGGTCAAAGCCTGTTTTAGGAGACTTCTTGCTGGGTATTAGGTGCGTATAAGGAAGCAGTAGTAAAAGAAAAAGCCCCCAACCTCATTCTCATGGCCAGAAGCGTACCTTGCTCCTCATGCAGTTTTGACACCACTTCCCCGGGGAATGAGTGCGCTAATACTATAGCAACCCCTGCATGCTTCGATGATGCCGAAGACCAAAACTGCCTAGGGAACCACTTAGAGTGCATGCGATAAATGTCCTTTTGGACGAGATGTGTCTCCTGCAGCAGGCATATGTGACTCCCCGACCTCTCTAAGGCGGACAGGATGGCTAGCCTCTTCGTTGGATTATTGAGCCCGCGGACATTCAAGCTTGTACATTTAATAATCATACCATAAAATGGAAGCAGTAATCAAGAAGGGAGAGACCTCACGGGAAGACCACCCCCCAGGCCAGATCATCAACCACCTCAAACACCAGGGCCTGAGAATATCTCCACACAAAAGCCAGCATTGCAGGGAAACCCACCAACATTCAACCAATGCGCACAACAGGTGCTCACAACCAAGAAGTCCTCGCACATCCATCTTCACAAGGAAAAGTCTCCACAGGGCAGTAGAACTGTTCATGTTTGGCGAACCAAGTCCATCGCCCCCGCCGCCCGACCCTCTTCAGCGGCCAGCAGGCCGTAAGCATCGTGGGCATCCGCAGTTCGGGCCTCTCCGATTTCCTCTCCTCTAGGCATTAGTTCCAGCGGCCACGCTGTTCAGAACGGATTCCCGCTCCGACCTCAGCTCCGAAGCCGTAGGGAGCTGCAGTTTCCTTCTTTTCTCCTTCCGCCGCCAACGCGGGCGTTCCCCACCAGGCAAGCTCGCTTTCTCGCTCGCGTCCTGGAAGCGCTCCTCCAAGCCCAGGATCCGATCCGCTTTCAATATGGATCTCACTTGCCGGAGCTGTTCCTCCCACCTGAAGACTAGGCGGAACGGGTGGCCCCAGGAGTAAGACACCTCGTGTGCCTGCAGGTGCTCCGTAATGGGCTTAAATTCTCCCCTCCTCTGCAAGGTCCTAACAGAGAGGTCATGGAATAATTGGAGCTCGTGTCCTCTAAAAAGTACCTGCTGAAGATTGCGAGCCCGCTGTAGGATATTCTCCTTAAGCCCAAAGTTGTGGATACAAGCCAGGATGTCTGGGGGGCGGTCTCCAGGGCCACCAGCGCTCCGTGGCCCCAGGTGCAAATCAGGACCGGGCACTCCTCGCTTGCTGCGAGCAGCGCCACACGCCGTTCAGTCTCCGCTGGGCGTCCACCAGACCGCAGCAGCGCCCGCCGCCTCGGGGGGGCCTCAGGGCGTCCCCCTGCTGGGCCGCTCGATGATATTCTGGGCCAGGGCGGCGGAGCTTGGACGGACACGTCCTCTCACGCCACCATCTTGGCCACGCCCCCTCAGAGGCTGTTTTAGTCTCTGATGGTGGCATTGACTTTGCCACCTTGGTTGCTTGCCCCCTTAATATGGGTAAGTACAAGCAACTACCCCTAATCAACGGTGTTGAGGTTGAGGCCTACAGGGACACAGGAGCCAGTGTAACTATAGTGATAGAAAAACTGCTCCACCCTGATCAACACCTACTTGGTCAGCAGTACCAAGTGACTGATGCTCATAACAACACTCGTAGCCACCCCTTGGCTGTTGTGAATCTCAACTGGGGGGGGGGTTACTGGTCCAAAGAAAGTTGTGGTAGCCACTGATACCTGTAGATTGCTTACTGGGCAATGATTTGGAAACATCAGCTTGGACAGAAGTGGAGATGGAGGCTCATGCAGCAATCATGCAGCTCATGCTGAGCTTTTGGGTGCATGGGGCCTGCCAAGGAAGAGCTGAGTGTGACACAGCAGACCTGTCCAAAAATAGAGGGTTTAAGACAGCAAGCTGTCAAACAGCAGAATGGGGATGTCAGTGAAAGCCATAGGGTGTATTGGGATGATAACCTCGTGTACACAGAGTCAACGGACCCTAAACCTGGAGCTGCCATGAGATTGGTCATTCCCCTGCAGTACAGAGAGTTTCTTCTTACCCTGGCAGATGACATTCCTTTGGCTGGGCATTTGGGCCAGACGAAAACTTGTGAAGACTTGTCCCCTTGTTTCACTGGCCTCATATGTCAGAGGACACATAAGAGTTTTGTTGCTCTTGTGTGGCCTGCCAAGCCAGTGGCAAGACTGGTGGCACTCCAAAGGCCCCCTTAATTCCACTTCCAGTGGTTGGGATGCCCTTTGAAAGGGTAGGGGTTGACATAGTTGGCCCCCTTTACCCTCCAACAGCTTCAGGCAATAGATTTATCTTGGTGGTAGGGGACCATGCCACAAGGTATCCTGAAGCCATCCCCTTAAGGACCACTACAGCTCCTGCACTGGCAACGGCCCTCCTGGGAATCTTTTCCAGGGGTGGGTTTCCCTAAGGAAGTGGTGTCAGACAGAGGTAGCAACTTCATGTCTGCATACCTAAAAGCAATGTGGAAGGAGTGTGGTGTGACTTACAAGTTCACAACTCCTTACCATCCACAAACAAATGGTCTGGTTGAGAGGTTTAATAAAACTCTCAAAGGTATGAAAATGGGACTCCCTGAAAAGCTCAGAAGGAGATGGGATGTCCTGTTACCTTGCCTCCTTTTTGCTTACAGGGAGATACCCAAAAAAGGAGTGGGCTTCAGCCCCTTTGAACTCCTCTTTGGGCACCCTGTAAGAGGTCCACTTGCTTTTGTGAAGGAGGGTTGGGAACAACCTTTAAAAGCTCATAAACAGGACATAGTAGACTATGGGGGTCATTCTGACCCTGGCGGCCGGTGACTGCCAGGGTCACCGACCACGGGAGCACCGGCAACAGGCTGGCGGTGCTCCCAAGGGCATTCTGACCGCGGCGGTTCAGCCGCAGCCAGAAAGGGTAAACCGGCGGTCTCCCTCCGGTTTACCACTGCCCTACAGAATCCTCCATGGCGGCGGAGCGCGCTCCGCCACCATGGGGATTCTGACACCCCCTACCCCCATCCTGTTCCTGGCGGGTCTCCCGCCAGGAACAGGATGGCGGTAGGGGGTGCCGCGGGGCCCCTGGGGGCCCCTGCAGTGCCCATGCCAATGGCATGGGCACTGCAGGGGCCCCCGTAAGAGGGCCCCACAAAGTATTTCAGTGTCTGCAATGCAGACACTGAAATACGCGACGGGTGCCACTGCACCCGTCGCACCCCTGCAACTCCGCCGGCTCCATTTGGAAAAAGGTGTCAGGGCTGGGGAGGAGTAGCCTCCCCCAGCCTCTGGAAATGCTTTGATGGGCACAGATGGTGCCCATCTCTGCATAAGCCAGTCTACACCGGTTCAGGGATCCCCCAGCCCTGCTCTGGTGCGAAACTGGACAAAGGAAATGGGAGTGACCACTCCCCTGACCTGCACCTCCCTGAGGAGGTGCCCAGAGCTCCTCCAGTGTGCTCCAGACCTCTGCCATCTTGGATTCAGAGGTGTTGGGGCACAATGGACTGCTCTGAGTGGCCAGTGCCAGCAGGTGACGTCAGAGGCCCATCCTGATAGGTGCTTACCTCTTTCAGTAGCCAAGCCTCCTTTCTTAGTAGCCAAACCTCCTTTTCTGGCTATTTAGGGTCTCTCCTCTGGGCTATTCCTCAGATAATGAATGCAAGAGCTCACCAGAGTTCCTCTGCACTTCCCTCTTCAACTTCTGCCAAGGATCGACCGCTGACTGCTCCAGGACGCCTGCAAAACCACAACACAGTAGCAAGACGACTACCAGCAACATTGTAGCGCCTCATCCTGACGGCTTTCTTGACTGTTTCCTGGTGGTGAATTCTCTGAGGGCTGTCAGCCTTCACCCTGCACTGGAAGCCAAGAAGAAATCTCCCGTGGGTCGATGGAATCTTCCCCCTGCCAACACAGGCACCAAACTTCTGCATCACCGGTCCTCTGGGTCCCCTCTCATCCTGACGAGCGTGGTCCCTGGAACACAGGAGCTGGGTCCAAGTGTCTCCCACAGTCCAGTGGCCCTCCTGTCCAAATTTGATGGAGGTAAGTCCTTGCCTCCCCACGCCAGACAGCACACCTGTGTACTGCATGATTTGCAGCTTCTCCGGCTTCTGTGCACTTTTCCAGGACTTCCTTTGTGCACAGCCTAGCCTGGGTCCACAGCACTCCGTCCTGCATTGCCCAACTTGCTGAGTTGGACTCCGACGATGTGGGACCCTCCTTTGTGACTCTGAGTCGACTGCTGTCCTCAGATCTTCTAAGTGCCTGTTCTGGTACTTGTATTGGTGCTGCCGGCTCCTGCTGTAGCTCTTTGAGTTGCTGAGCACCCCCTCTGTCTCCTCCTCCAAGGGGCGACATCCTGGTCCTTCCTGGTCCCCAGCAGCACCCAAAATCCTTAACCGCTACTCTTGCAGCTAGCAAGGCTTGTTTGTGGTATTTCTGCCTGGAAACACATCTGCAACCTCCCGCACGCCGTGGGACAGCTTCCATCCAAAGGAGAAATTCCTAGCCCTTTTTGTTTTTGCAGAATCTTTGACTTCTTCCACCCAGAGGCAGCCCTTTTGCACCTTCATCCAGGGTTTAGTGGGTTCCTGCCCCCCCGGACACTTGCATTACTCTTGGACTTGGTCCCCTTCCTTTACACGTCCTCAGGTCCAGAAATCCGTACTCAGTGTTTTGCTGGTGCTTGTGGTTCTTGCAGAATCCACTATCACGACTATTCTGTCTTTCTGGGGTAGTAGGGTAACTTTACTCCTACTTTTCAGGGTCTTGGGGTGGGGTATTTTGGATACCCTTGCTGTTTTCTTACAGTCTCAGCAACCCTCTACAACCTACCATAGGTCTGGGGTCCATTTGTGATTCGCATTCCACTTTTGGAGTATATGGTTTGTGTTGCCCCTAGACCTATGCCCACCTATTGCATCCTACTGTGATTCTACATTGTTTGCACTACTTTTCTTACTGTTACTTACCTGTTTTGGGTTTGTGTACATATAATTTGTGTATATTACTGACCTCCTAAGTGAGTGTATCCTCTGAGATACTTTTGGCATACTGGCACTAAAATAAAGTACCTTTATTTTGAGTAACTCTGAGTATTGTGTTTTCTTGTGATATTGTGCTTTATGATATAAGTGGTATAATAGGAGCTTTGTATGTCTCCTAGTTCAGCCTAAGCTGCTTTGCCATAGCTTCCTCTAACAGTCTAAGCTGCTAGAAACACCTCTATTCTACTAATAAGGGATAACTGGACCTGGCACAAGGTGTAAGTACCACTAGGTACCCACTATAAGCGAGGCCAGCATCCTACAGCTCTCCTATTCTTATAACAACTTTTCAAAAATTAGAAACAATAGTTTACTCCAAAGGGTTGCTTCTTGTTTTATAACAGAAATTGGGACTTCATATGCGCTCGTTGCAGCAGAGCCATGCATTCCTTGAATGGCAAGCTCAATTTCCTTTACTGATGGAGAATTATGGGTTTGTTTACCCCTTTGTAGCTTGGGAAAATCATCTGCCCCTATATTTGCTGCATAAAGCTTAGAGATAAAGTCAATCCAACTAGCTTCCTTGATGAACAAGGGAAAAGATCTAACTCTTTACCCACACCACTCTGCTACTAAAACCCAAAAGGACCTCGACTCTCCCTTGACAGTGCCCCACCCTCATTTTTCAGGTACGCCTCTAACCGACTCCTTCACCTCTTTAATAGGGGCCCTCTTTAATTTCTCTAAGCTGAATAATGCAAATATTGTTCCTTAACTAGGACATTCACTTCTCTGTTTAATAAAAACATCAAGAGAGGGGTAGGCTTAAAATTACCATTATGTGGCTTTTGATTGGCGTTTGCTTCCATCTACTTCATAAACATGCTAAAACCATCCAATAAATATCACACCCAGGTATCTAAATTTTTAAGTGCAATTTCTAATTTACTCTTTAAGCCAATAATCAATCGGTGATTCCACTGGGTTCTCCCTGTTTTCATATCAAATTTAGAGGAGGTCCTATCAGACACAAGCAAATGGGAGACATATTAAATTCCAGGGAGAAGATCAACAAACAATGATTGCTAATGGAAGTGTTCACTACCTTTAAATCGACCAATTAGTAAAATGGGCTACAGCCAACTACCACATAATCCAAAATGGCCCCTCTCTTGGAGATTTATGCGTGTATTGTGTGGCGGAGTCCGAGGGGAATCCCCCATTCACAATAAGAGAATCATTGCTTCTCAATTGGTTAAATAAATGCTTCCCTCTCTTATCGGTTCTTATCTTGTGCGGGAAGGGCAATTGGGGGATACACAGAGCCTCCTCTTTTTCAGCATCATGTAGTAGTTGAAAAGCATAATTAGATATGTTGCAATTTTTCCAGTAGTCAGGGCATCCCGTGGCCTGACTGGGTAGATTTGCGAAGGATTATGGCACCATTGTGGCCCCACTCAAAGAATTAATTTCTAAAAGGATGCCCAAAAAGATCAACTGGACAGTGAGTTGTCAAATTGCTTTTTGACACTCTGACGGAAGTAATATGTTCTTCCTCAGTCCTGGAAGCTCCAGGAAGTTAATTGTCCAAACAGATGCCTCTGAGCATGAGATAGGAGCAGTCCTAGCCCAAACAAATGATGAGGGACATGAGCAACCTGTTGCTTTTATAAGCAGAAGACTACTCCCAAGGAAACAACAATGGAGTTCCAGAGAGAGGGAAACGTTTGCTGTGGTCTGGGCCCTGAAGAAGCTGAGGACATACCAGTTTGGCTCTCACTTTATAGTTCAGACCGGCCACAAGCCTCTCAGGTGGCTCCAACAGATGACAGGTGAAAACCCCAAACTTCTGATGAGGTCCGTTCCACTTAGAAGATGAAGATTGCTGAGGGGAAGGGTAGTTTCATCCCCTTTCGTTTGGGGGGGTAGTGTGAGAAAGGGACTCTTTTTACATGATAGCTCCTACTTTTTGCCTGGAAAATTATGTGGTTTCATACTGTAAGTACCTTGGGCCCCTGCTAAACAGGTTCCCAGGGCCAGATCTCTTTCCCCAAAACTATGCTCGGCACTTCAGCCACCTTTATAAGTCCCTAGTAAATGGTATCCCTGTTACCTAGGGCATGGGTACTGAAGTGGGAACCCCATTGCTGCAACACCAATTGTGCCACTCTGAGAGGCCCCACACCAGCCTCATGCAGACTGTCATTCCAAGTGCATGATAAGGTATATCCATAGTTGCAAACTTGACATGGCACACACCAAGAGTACAATGCCCACTAACAGTGCATGCAATATTGGTAAGTCACCCCTCTGGCAGGCCTTACAGCCCTAAAGGAAGGGTGCACTATATTGCATGTGAGGATATATGTGTGCATGAGCAAATATGCCCCTCCTGTGGCTTTGCTAATTCTTAGACATAGTAAGTTTACAGGGAAGCGATAGGAAATGCATGTGTTAGACACTGGTCATTATGAGTTCCCCAGCTCCACGATGGCCTCTCTAAACCCTGGATTGTTTGGTATCAAACAACTCAGAATAATAAACCCACACTGATGCCAGTGTTGAATTTATTATGAAATGCACCTTAGAGGTGCCCCCTGCAAAACCTCACAGCCCTGCCATGGTTGCTGACTTGTCCTAACCAACATGCCACCACCAGACACAATTCTGGACTCCTGGGTGAGGGTCTTTTGTTCTGAGGAACAAAAGCATGAAGCCTTTCCTGAGTAGAGGTGTTATACCTCCCCCTGGCACGCACTCTACACCACCGGTCAGCTTCAAAGGCTTTGCTGCCTTCAAAATCTGACTTCCACCTTTACTGCTAGCAGCATATGGCCACCCAATGGTTTTACTGCCACTTTAGGTGTTAAAACCGGCAACGCGGTGAGTCATTCCTGCTGCCGGGGGAGGAAAGGGACTCCATCCCCCAGGATCCCTGCTACATTTCCCGAATACAGACGCTTTTAGGCGCGCCACGCAACGCTTCGTGCGGTAACGCACCCGGGCGAAGCCCGGGCCAAGTGTGGCCCATCTGTTCCCGTCAGAGACCGTCCAAGGCCGGGCTGGGCTCCCCCTCTGGTCCCCAAGGTACGGTTTGGGGCTTTTTTGGTACATCCGTGTTTTTTATTTTTTCAAATTGTTTCTATACTGGCGCAGAGATCCTTGCACAGAATGGGGATACGCAAGGCAAGAGCTAGTCCTTAACTGGGCCCTGCCAAATCAAACATTTTAAAACCCAACAGAGTCACGTACCCTCACACCAATTGTGCGTCCAAAGAGATTGATAATTTAATAGAAGAAGTGGAGCTGATTCTTAATAAAAAAGAGAGGAATGTCCGGAAGAGGCTGAAATCGGGTACTCTAATACCGTTTTTAACAGCTGGAAATCATTCTTCCACTGACACCCAGCTTACTAGTGTGCCGCCTCAAATACCTGTTCCTAAAAGCCCCTCTCGAAATGCTAATTCTCCCTTACACTCTATACCTAATTCCAACTCGGAAGCCTCAGACACCGATGCAATTATTCATGGGATCTCTTGCTCAAACCATTTCTCCATACTGGAACTACAAGACTTGGATAGTGTCCAACAGATCCCCTCGGTTCCACTGCTTTCCAATTGCGATTCCCCTAGAAAAGATCTCTTAGCATTGGTCTCTAGCTTAAAGAGTGAAGTAGGTGAGTTGAAGCATTTATTGTTTGAAGTTCTTAAGCTTCTTAAGAAGTCTGACCTACCTCTTCCTCGTGAACCGAAGCCATCACCTTTGTCAAGTAACCATTCTTCGGCTCCTGTGTCCTTGTCAACAGATTTGCCGTCCAATTCCAAGGCTGTTCAGGGTCCCAAACAAAGGACTTATCACAGTAGAGTTGCTGTGTCACCTTCTGCAAAATTTATACCCTGTCTCTCTTATTTTGACTCGAATCGGGACATTATATCAGTATCTGGCCAGTCCTCTTCCATGCCCATTGAAAATTGCATTTATATGTGCAATGTCCCTCCGCTTTCAGTACAATCGCGGGAAGACAAATTTTCTTTAATTAACAAGCTTTTACACTGGATTCCCCATGTCGGAGGCTGTGGCTCAATTATTCATGCCGACATCGTATCGGACAAACGGCTAAGTGGCCGATCCGGTGGGCGGGATATTATAAAACTCAACCTTATAAGTTCCCATCTGGCCACGGGCCTACTACAGATGGAAGCACGCAATTACACGAGGAAGGAATTTGATATATTTTTCAGCGACAGCAGTTCTGCTTTGGGAAGCATGAGACGGTCTTCTCCATCAAACATGACTATGCCGGTATCAAATAATGCCACAGACCATCATGCTCTTACTGGTCCGACATACAGCCTAGTCGCTGAGACTGACATGGGTCCCGCTTCCAAATGTATCATTGTATGCGATTCTGAGCTCCAGGGGGCTACTTCAGATGTTGACTGACTATGTTTTTCTAGTTTTTGCAACCCTAGTATTAGATTTGATTTACTGACTCCATCATATTAAAAAAAAAAATCAAGTTTAGGAGTTCACACCCTACGGGATTCCCAAATTGCTTCTACGACGAATCCTAATTTTTGCACCGCACGACGAGTACATTAACACCTATTTCCCAGTTGCTTTAACTAGTGAACCTATTTGTCGTACTGCACACTTAACAGGGAAGTTTTTGTCCTGGAATGTGGCTGGCATTAAAAGTAAATTAGTTGACTCTGAATGGGGGCTTATGTTGAAACTTTTGGTATTTGTATGTTTCAGGAAACGTGGGCCACGGAAAGCGTGTATAGGCAGGGGTTCTGTTCTTATACTAAAAACGCTATGCAGTCTTCTATGGGTAGGGCAATAGGGGGACTATGTACTTGGGTTAAGACAACCGAGGTGGGTGAAGCAAAGGAGATCTCTGTAGATTCCCCTGATATTTTGGCAATAGCAATACTGCCAAACTCAGGTACTCCAGTTTTATGTATCAACATTTACAACAGACCAGGCCCTTCTAACCATCAGTCTGCTACTATAGATCTCCTGAATACCCTAATTTCAGACTTTCACCGTAAATATCGTATTATTATTGTGGGCGATTTTAATGCGCCAATTGAATTCAATTCTGCCTTTATTGAGGCCACGCAGATTGAAGATGAAGTGTGGAATATTCCCTCTCTTCTAACTCAGCCAGTGTTATCTATTGTTTGTAAAAGGGTGCTGCAGATAACAGATCTTATAATACTTCTTGGTCTTCGCCTTGGTAATGGCCGCTTTCCAGCTGACATCCCCGCTAGATCAACTTTTTTAGGGGATCATATAGTAGTGCCCTGGATTATGTTATCTTCGATTTAAGGGTATGGCACTCTATAATAGATGTGAAGGTGGGCACACGGCACACTAGTGACCACGCGCCTCTCCAAATTGTATATGACAGAACCCTTTTATTAGGAGCTCTGTTTTATCCTGTTTCCAAAGCTCATGGCGCCTTGAAGCTATCCAGCAACAGGCGTGCTGTGAGATGGGATTCTTTTCAGAAGTCTAATAAGTTGCAGGATAAACTTCGTGTCTTAGTTTCCAGACATCAGCTTTTTGACGACCATTTTTTATTAACTTCGTTGGAAGTTATGTCCTCTCATGTGGACCTCTTTGCCGCCCTCAAGGAGTTGTTTTCCAAAACTGTCACGAACCGAAGTAACCCCTCCTCTCCATCTAGTAGTAAGTGGTTTGATAAGAGGTGCAGAGAGGCTAAGAGTTTTTTGATTAAAGCGTTAAGATCCAAAGATCAGGAAGCTATTGTGAGGGCAAGAAGATTCTATGCCTCCACCTGCAAGATGTGCAAACTCGAGCATTAGGAGAGATTATGGGGTGAACTGGCTGAGGCTGTTAGGGCCAACGATGCCAAACTTTTTTGGCTTCTGGTTGCACGCAGAGACCCAAACCTCTCATCCAACCCAGAATGCCATATTGCCCCTGACATCTGGTTATCTTATTTTAGGGAGCTGTATGGCTTCACACCTGATTCCGATGCCACCAGTTCTGGAGAGATATCGTCACTCTATTCACCAGCGATCCCTTTGCCTCCCTTTACTTTAAAAGAAACCGAGTTGGCAATTGTTGCCCAAAAATCAGGGAAGGCTTCTGGCCCGGATGGAATTCCCTCAGATTTATATAAATCAGACTTGATCAAATGGACTCAGTATATAAATAGGATATCGAATATTGCCTTGTCCAATAGGTCTTATCCTGACTCTTGGAAGAAGGCAATAATGGTGCCCATACACGAGAAAGGCGAGAAAAGCCTTCCAGGGAATTACAGATCTATCAGCCTACTAGATAACTTGCAGAAAATATTCTGCTATCAGTTGCTAAGTAGGCTGAAGCAATGGATAGTGAAAAACAAGGCATTACGCCACTTTCAGGCAGGGTTTAGAGACAAGGTCAGTACTATCTACCAGGTTTTCTGCTTTACTACTATAAAGTGGAAGACCGTAGATGTGGACTCAGGCCACCTTTTTGTGGCATTTGTTGACCTGAAATCTGCTTTTGACCTTATCCTGCGTCCTAAACTGTGGGAAGTTATGAGCAAAGCTGGAGTCCCTGGCTCCATGCTTAATATAATTAGAGATCTTTATTCAGGAAATTGTGCCAGAGTACGATGGGTACTGGCAGGTGAACTGACTTCAGCATTTCCCACAGATCGCTGTGTGAGACAGGGTTGTGTACTTGCGCCCACTCTGTTTCTCTTATTTATCAACGCATGTATTCCCTACCTCTTGGATTGCTCTAGTGATGCCCCTATCATGGGAGGGCAGAAGATTCCATGGGCCATATTTATACTTTTTGACGCAAAACTGCGGTAACGCAGTTTTGCGTCAAAAAAATTAGCGCCGGCTAACGCCATTCTGAAGCGCCATGCGGGCGCCGTATTTATTCAATGATGTTAGCCGGCGTTAGCCGCCGGCGCTGCCTGGTGTGCGTGAAAAAAAATGACGTACACCAGGCAGCGCCGGCGTAGGGGGATATGGAGCTTGGGCGCCAAAAAATGGGGCAGGTCAGGCTGAGGCAAATTTTTCGCCTCAACCCGATTTGCGCCATTTTTTTTGACTCCCAACCCCCATAGAAATGACTCCTGTCTTAGCAAAGACAGGAGTCATGCCCCCTTGCCCAATGGCCATGCCCAGGGGACTTCTGTCCCCTGGGCATGGTCATTGGGCATAGTGGCATGCAGGGGGGTACAAATCAGGCCCCCCTATGCCACAAAAAAAAAAAAAAAAACACTTACCTGAACTTACCTTAATGTCCCTGGGATGGGTCCCTCCAGCCTTGGGTGTCCTCCTGGGGTGGGCAAGGGTGACAGGGGGTGTCCCTGGGGGCATGGGAGGGCACCTCTGGGCTCCTTCAGAGCCCACAGGTCCCTTAACGCCTGCCTTTTCCAGGCACTAAAAAATGGCGCAAAAGCGGCCGTACGTCATTTTTTTTGCCCCGCCCACTCACGGGCGTGAATTTTGCCCGGGAGTGTAAATACGGCGCACATGCCACGGAGTCAATTTTTTAGACGGGAACGCCTACCTTGCATATCATTAACGCAAAGTAGGTGTCCACGCTAAAAAATGACGCAAACTCCATGGACTTTGGCGCTAGACGCGTCTAACGCCAAAGTATAAATATGGAGTTAGTTTTGCGTCGGAATTGCGTCAAAAAAAACGACGCAATTCCGGCGCAAACAGAATATAAATATGCCCCCATGTCTTTTATTCGCTGATGATACTTTGTTACTTTCCTGAACAGCCATGAGCCTTTCAATTTGTTTGCGAGGTTCGTGGAGTTCTGTAAAGATCATGGCATGGAAATTAACTCATTAAAAACGAAATATATGGTGTTTGGAGATAAAAAGTACAAAATGAAAAGACCTGTTTGTCTAGAGAGTGCCTTACTGGAAAGAGTGGACACTTTTGATTACCTAGGCGTAAAACTAGAAGATTCACACAACTGGCATGCCCACCTCCAGAATCATTAATGGGCCTGAAGCAAAGGGCTGGTGGCATTGTGAGATTTGCAACCAGATCCCCCAGATTTGCTTTGACTCTTGCTCTTGAAATGTATAAATCACAAGCCGGGGGGGCTTTGTATGGTGCTGAGCTGTGGGGCCACTGCAATTTGGAGGACCTGGCTAGGGCGGAAAATCAATTTCTAAAGATGCTGCTAAGAGTTCCTTCAAGTGCCCCTTCCTTGCCGATCCGATTGGACCTAAATCTTTTTCCAATTAACCAGATTGCCACCTTAAGGCCACCATTGTTCTGGATCCCGGTTATGGTCATCAGACACTCTTATTCCATTTAGATGTGGGCTGTCCAAACTGGTGGGCACTAATTTTAACACCAAAATCAAGTGGTGTGCCTATGTTGAATGGTCCTTATTTCATTTTGGCTCGGGGTCCTACTGGAAGGATCCCTCTTCTATTCCCAAAAATGCCGCTCAGACCTTGAAGGATGCTTTTTTACTTAAAGTCCAAACTGTGCAACTAGCTGAAGTCGCGCCCTCTTCCATGACTGATAGTTTTTTGCAATTCAAATACCATTATGAGTTTGAGCCCTTTATGGATGCAGTACTCTCTCCATTTGGGTTTTAGGAACTGTTTATCTGCTGTGAGAGTACTTAAATCAGATTAATCTGCACAAATAGTCTGCCCTGTGGCAAAATATTTCGAATCAATTTGGCGTTTTAGATGAGGGATTTTAAAGAATAAGACTTAGTAGCAGATTTTAGAAGCAGGTATTATAGTGTACAGTTGCCGTATTTAAGTTTAAGACCATTAGTTTGATGTTTTAGCTGAGGCTGGATGTTTATTAAGCATTATATTTATGGAAAAAGGAAAACTTTTTAGTCATTGTTTTATTTTGTTTTAAATATTTCTGTTTTTAGAGCTTGTTATTTATCTTATTTGTATTCATTTTATAACCTTTTCCTTGGATTGTTATGTATTGTACTTTTATGGTATGTTTTTACCGAAATAAAGTAAAGTGATGATGAAAAAAAAAAAACGGCAGGAAAACTAGCAAGAGTGGGAGGACTGGCCGTTCTCTTTCTGCACCACCCCTTAGGTATGGCAGGCGAGGTGACCACTATATTTAGTCTTCCTCCATCTTGGATGGCAGGAAAATAGCCAATCAGGGTTAGGGTTGTGGCCCCCTCTCACAGGAAGTGGTCAGTTAGTGGGTGTAGCAACCCTAAGGTAGATGGCCCACTTGTCACTATCAGGTACCCGCCTAATGCCCCCTAAATACTGTATTTAGTAGATCAAGACTTCAAATTCAAAGGACACAAGAAGATCAGGGTAAAGAAGACCAAAGGCATGAGAACAGAAGTTGTGCTGCAGAGAACAAGGCACCAGACCCTCCATGCTGCTCCAAGGGCTCGTCAATCAATGCTGAGGTGTCGCCTGAGAACCAGAATGACTCTGCAAAACCCTAGAGCACCTCCATCCTTCTAAAAATTGCCAAGAATCTCCCTTTAAGTGAAAGTATCACTCCCTGCACCCAACAGGAAAGGAACCCGCAAAGTCGGGTAAAGTGACCAGCTGCTGACCAATGACCTGGACCCAGAAGCCCAGCCAAATTCTGTACAATAGCCCTTAAGGACAAGACCTTCCACCTTGCCACATGTGGTGGCACTGTGACTCTCCACAGCTGTGGCGTACCACTACCCAGATTACTGGACCCCCTATGTCAGACACACAGAAGCAAAGTCCACTCTGGACTCCCAAAAGCCCAGAAGCAAGCACCAGTCAAGGAACTTCAGGATACCCAAGAACGACCCCTCAGAGTGGCCCTGCTGACTGGCAATCCACCCTCCAAGTGACCTGCTCCTGACTCCAAGGACTTCAAGACACATAACTCCTGGATGACCTATCTGCGCTGCACCAAGCCTCCCTGGCCCTTGCATTGACCAACCAGCTGTGCTTTAAGGGTCTCTAACCCCTTGTGACCTCCACCTTCCAAAGGGTACCGCCTGACTTGTCTTTAAATCCATCTTTGCAGCATGCTTCCAAGTGCTCCCCTTCTTCCTTGGGCACCAGCTCCAAGACCTTCAGCCGCTGCTCACGCTTGAAATAGGAAACACCCGATATTCTCCGCCTGACTCATTGGACACTTTGATGACCTTGACCTAAAAATAGAAGGTGACATCTGTGAGAGCATTGCCTGAATTTATATACATTTTTAAAGTTTTACGTATTGATTCCTATGGTGTGTAATTACGCACAGAAAAGCAGTATTTTCTAAACTTTGAAAAATCGTAACAAAAAAAGTACTTACCTTATATTGGTGATCTTGGTCTTAAAACTTTTATAAAAAAATCTATATTATTTTTGTAAATTTGTCTTGAGTTATTCTTTCAAGTGTGTGTAAGAATTTATTGATACTGTGAGTACATGACCTTCTTAGCACATCTCCTGAATTAGCCTAACTGTTCACTTACACTACCAAAAAAATAGAGCACTAGGTGGTCTGCTTTTTACCTCTGGATACCATAGTGGGGTTGCGTGGACTCTACACAGTGCACGCCATTTTCGTACACTTTATAGAGAGCCAGTCTCTTAAAGACAAGCAGGCAAAATGTTTGAGGGAAGACCACCCAAAGGCTGACAGGTCTAGCACACACATACATTAGACATTTGTCATAAATTGCTTGTAAGTGAAATGTAAAATTTTTAAATACACTAGTTCAGAGTTCATGTAAGCAGACAATTCAAAAGGAAACAAGTTAAAATTATACCTTCAATTCTGGTAACGATGAGGTAGATTTGGCTCGCAGTCAAGTCGCAGCAGCAAAGGAAGGGCCTGGACGATTGGGCTCATGATGAAAACGGAAGTAGAAAAAATAGTTTCGGTTTTATATCCCTTCATAACCTCCAACTCAGCTGTGGAGGTTTTCCCACCACAGTTAAGTCGACGGGAAAGCACATCGTGATTGGGCCGGTGGAATTATTGTCTGTGGTCTCACTAACAGCTGGTTTTGCCTATTATGTCATAGGTGGAAGATTCTGGCAACGATGGCGGGACGCCGACTGACCATCGTCCCTAGCCTGCCAGCATCTAAATAGAGAGGGTGGACCGCCTAGTAGGTGGATGGATTTTCTGATGAAAAAGCGACAGCGGGACCAAATCTAAATCAGGCCCTTAGTCAAAAGTGTCTCTGGCCCCACAGCACTTGTTTGCATCAAGTTCCCCTGGGGCTCAAATGGCACAATTCACATCTTACTCACTCTGCAGTACAGAAGAGTTCAGCGATGCAGTGGGCTCCTTCAAATGTGCACCTTTGAGTCCTACTCAGTTCTGAGAGGTTATACTGCTAGCAGACCATACAGCAGCACCCAGCGGTGCAGGTTCTCTTTCCAGTCAGCACTGCCGGAGATCTCTCAGATGTTGGAACAGCTCTCTGCTTGTAAAGAGGTGGTAAGTTGACTTGATAACAGGGGTGGGGAATCTTTTCTTCAGCTCCGGAATGGAGCCAGCAAGGATGCAATGTCATCCCCGGCAGTTCTCCGTGATGAGTTGGGGGATGTTCCCTTGCAGCGTGAGTCCAACCGGCGAGTCATCGCCTCAGTCGCTTCTTCAGACAGTGGCACAAAACCTTTGGCAACATTGGAACGGGCAGCCCTTGCGGGCATATGGGGTTGCAGTGGTATATGGAGATAAGTGCACAGGCTCTTCCAGCCTCAGCGCCCTAGCCCAGACAGTCAGAAGTCTTGACACTCTTTGAAATGGTTCTTTACTGGTGGCCACAGGATCACAGCAGTGCAGCGGTAAAGGTGTAGCAAGACCCACACAGCCCTCAACACACAGCTCAGTCAACAGCAGCCCTCTCCTGACATTCAGGGGTTCCGAAAGTAATCCTACATATGGGTGATGGCCCATTCTGTGCAACTCTGAATCCTCACACCTCATGCAGGGAGTCATCACTGTAGGACTCCCCACTGGACCTTGCTCCCTCCAATGCTCTCCTCTTCCTCACAACTGGTCTTGGTAACGAGACAGGTGCTGGTGCTCCAGGGCAGGTGGACTTGGCTTCTCTGGTTGATGTTTCCTCACCCAGCCGGGAGACTAGCTGGCCTTGATCTCCAGTCCTGGGTACAGGCAGAAGTCTTGCAGAGCTTCCCTTTCACACTGCTTGGCAGATAACCAAGTTTTAGGGGCTAAACGTTCCCATCTTACAGTCCATTTCCAGACACCAAATGTAATTTAGAGTCTGGGTCTTTTAAATTGCATATTGGGGTTCTGCACTTCTTTCCTCCTTCCTTCATGAAAGAAGTCTGCTGCAGCAGGCCCAACTCTGGAGCTGATTGTCCGCAACACAATTCTTGGGAGTAAGCAAAGTTCACACCTGGATGTCATAATCAGTCGTATGTACATCAAAAGGTTAATCCCAGAGCACCTGCCCTACACTTTGACTCTCTTATCAGCCCCATCTTCCCCCCTGAGATGTGCCCCAGACCCTCCTTGTGATTAATCACTGAGTCAAATAGTAGTCTTTTGAAATGTAAGGGGAGTCTCTTTGTTTTCCCTCCAGTGTGTCCTCACCCAGCTCACAGGAACGCAGTTATACACAAATCTGTCTGGGGGGATTCTCTCCTCTTCATATCTTTACCAGACAGGCCTAGCTTGCCAAAACAGAACCTAGGGTCCTCCTTACAATGCACCATTGCAGCACCCTCCCTCAGTGTAGTTCTACAGCACACTTTGAGTCCAGCACTTTTATCTCTATGTATTGTACCCTTAAGTGTACACAGGCACTCAGTACACACACTTAATCTGTGCACTTCTTAGCACTGAAGTTTTTCTATGTTTAATCAGGGTGTGCTATTAACAAACATACACACTGCCAGCACACACACTCAACATGTGTACATTGCATAACGCTTCAATCTTCATATTGTACTCCACTCAAGCACACACACTCAGCACATGCTGAGCTTACGCATGCACTGCACAGCATTACATCTCTCATATAGTGTATACCTCTCAGCATACGTGCACCCAGTACATGTACTAACCACAAATGTACTGCACAGTACTGCTTCATCTTTCTACTTTACCCTTACCAGGCACACATACAACCAATGCAGTCACTAACCCTGACCTAATGCAGCACTCCACATCTACGTGATGTAGGCCGAGGACGAGTTAAGCACACAGCAGTGGAACTTGTAAAAAATTGAGTGAGCCTGTAGGCCTCACTCCAATGACTCAGAGTAAAAAGGTCCTGCTCACTACTACTAATCTCTGTACGGTATGCTGCTGCCATCATGCTCTTTCTGCTTAACTCCTAGTGAATGCAGTAGTCTATGAGGATAGTCTTCGGCAACCCCCCCGGTCCAACAAGACCACAATCCGTAAAACATCCCTATGCCATGGTGTAGACATATAACCCTTGTTTGCCTCTGGCAAAATTAGCATTAGGAATCCAGAAAACAATACAATTGAGCAGTCAGGGCAGGGATCCACGCCTTTACCATGCAGAGGACTTTTCCATCGTAACCTACCTAGATATACATTAACCAAAGTAAAAGCTTTGGGTCTCAATCGGACTTATAATAATGTTTGAAAAACAAACCTTCTTTTTGGGCTAAATTTTTCTTTCTTGTAGCAGCACTTCGATTCTACCTCCTTGCTGGCTTGCTTTACATATCAAGCATACTTAGCAGCCAAGTTCATTATAGATTAATTTCTCTTCTCGATTGTTCGGCAAAACGTTTTTCAAAACCTCTTCTTTAATGCTTGGGGGAACTAATAGAAGAGCAGGAAATGACTCCTTGTGAGCAGAGTATCTTTAACCCAGAGCTAACCACCATATATTTACTCAGTGGAGCATTGAGATTTCAGAGAAGTCGATGATGAATGTTATATCTGTGATCCGTGAATTTGGGCGCTGAGATTTATTAATCGACAGACGCTTTTGGGTTAGATTTAGGGAATTGGGTCCTAAGTCAGTCTATAGGATTGCTAAAAGCTTTACATGCTAAGACCGTGGAACGAGAGTATAATTGATAAATAAAATCCGTATCAGAAATGGTTTAAACATAGATGCGTTCTGGCTCCAGCATTATTTGCCCTTTTTGGTCGATTTACTAGGTGTCCTAAAGTCTGTTATATCGTTCCCACCTAAATTTCCAGAAAGGCATGTTAACATCTTGATCTATGGGGACTACTTAGTGGTCCTTGATCAAACTCCCATGGGTCCTTAAAGGCACTCGGTCAAACTTATCAGTTACTACATCACAATTCTTGTAATGATAAATATGGATAGATCCCAAGTTCTGTCATTTGGAAGGAGGAAAAATCCTTTTGTAATACATCGTTATTAACACGCTGCACCAATAACACTTTATGGATTCTTGAACTTAATAATAAGATATCATTCTAAATTGTAATTAATTTAAGGGGGCTTGTTAGTAAAAGTTGTTGGCCTGCGAGTAACGAAAAACATTTAAAAAATCAGACAGATTATGCTTGCCAGGAAGCTATGAGGTAGCATAACACCAAGGCCCTGATTTAAGCCAAAGTGGCGCAGCGCAGTGCTGCGCCACTTTTGAAACACAGGGATGCACTGTATTTTCAGGAATACAGCGAAGCCTTGCGTCGGCGATAAATTAAGCTACCTGCGCCAACTCAGGTATCCTTGCACCATAGTGCAAGGTTATCTGCGTTGAGGGGATAGATTGTTTATTTGCAGGAAGGGGTCCCTTCCTTCACATAAACAATATAGTATGGTGATTTGGCATTGCAGCACACATAGAAGTACCAAAGCGTTATTTGGAATTTATTGTTGATGTGCTGAAAGGGACACCTTCCTGCACTTAAACAATCATCCATGGCATTTTGCTTCTTCTATGTGTACTTCAGAATGCAGCACACATAGAAAAAGCAAAAAAACGAGGAGGAATACAAGCTTTCCTCCTCGTTTTGCTATGCTAACAGCACCCCTGGGGTGGCGTTATGTTTTGGCGCCGCCTCAGGTTTACAACTCGTCAATCTGAGGCAGTGTCAAAAGCAGTGGGTGTTGCGGTGGAACGCCCACTGCAACACCCATTTGTAGGAGGCTGGCCTGGTTTGTAGTAGGTACCTTGGGTACTTACACCTTATATCGGGTCCAGTTGTCCCTCATCAGTAAAATGTAGCAGTGTTCTAGCAGCTTAGGCTGATAGAGGTAGCTATAGCAGAGCAGCTTAGGCTGAACTAGGAGACATGCAAAGCTCATGCAACACCACTTATAGTTACACAGTACTTATATACAAGTAAAGCCAATACCAAAAATATCTTAGAGGCAATACTCCTATATACACTAGACACTAAAATAAGGTAAGTAATTAGACATAGGATAGTGCAAATAATAGGAAATGCTATAGAATGCAGTGGGAGAAAATAGGTCTAGTGACAACACAAACCATATACTAAGAAAGTGGAACACGAATCACGAATTCCCCCCTAGACAAGTGTAGTGTGTGCAGAATCACTGGGAGAATAAGAATACAGCAAAGGTAAGTACATTACCCCATCCCAGAGCCCAGAAAAGAAGGAGTAAAGTACAGCAGGTTTCCTTAGGACACACTACAGCTCGTGATTGGAATTATTGCAAGACCCAACCAAGTCTGCAAACAACAAACAGTAGATTCCAGGACCTGAAGACCTGCAATGGAAGGAGACCAAGTCCAGAAGTCGAAAGAAGTTCCATGAAGGCCAGGAGCCCCTGGTAACCCAGAAGAGGGTGCAAAAGAAGAGTTCCTGATAGGACGAACACTGCAGAAATGCACCCTAGTAAGATGCCAGCGTGTTTCTGCATGATGCAAAGGATGTCCCACATTGTGAAGTTAGCGGCATGTGAGTTTTGGCACAGGATTCCTCCAACAAGCCTTGGTTCCGGCAAAGTCAACTAGGCACTATCTGGGCCCAGGAGGGACCTGGAGGCCTCAACTCTATGTGAGGAGGAAGAGGGGGCTCCCAGGACTTCAGAGAACCCTCAGAGCACCAGATAGCACCCACGGGAGTCCCAGGACACGGGGACAAAGGAGGTGTAAAATGCAGTTGGTGCAGCACTACAAAGGAAGGTCCCATGCCACCAGAGAGCAACTCAGCATGTTGAGCATTGCATGATAGAGTGCTGGGTTCGTTGGCCAGGCTCTGCATGAAGGAATTTGAAGAAGATGCGGGGCACAGGGGTACCATCATTCTGGGGGAAGGCAAGGTTTTACCTCCCCCGAATTGGAACAGCAGGACCTCAGGACAGTCTGAGTCGATGGGGTCCACCCTCTGTGTTTCAAGGAGCATGCTCATCGCCAGGAGAGGAGTCCAAGAGAACCGGTCGTCGACTTAGAAGGTGCCTGCGTGAGCAGGGGAGTGACTCCGTCACCCCACTGGAGATTTCTGTGAAAGACAGGGAGTCCTCAGAGCATGCACACCGTGGAAACTGTTGCAATTACTGGTTGGAGCTGACGTTGCAGAGGAAAAGTATCCCTTATGGATACTTTGTTGCTGTTACAGCGGTTCCTGGAGCAGGTAGCGCTTGATCCGAGGTCAGAGGATGAAGTAGTAGTTGCAGAGGATTCCTGCTGGAAACTTGCAAGTAGAATATGAAGAGAACCCACAGGAGAGACCATAAGTCCTGAGAGGGGGACTGGCTACCTTATCAGGTAAGGACCTAACAGGAGGGGTCTCTGACATCACCTGCTGGCATTGGCCACTAAGAGCTCTCCAGAGTGCCCCCCACACCTTGCAAAGCAAGATAGCTGAAGTCTGGGACACACTGGAGGAGCTCTGGGCACCATCCCTAGGGTGGTGATGGACAGGCGAGTGGTCACTCCCCTTTCCTTTGTCCCGTTTTTCGCCAGAGCAGGGACAAGGGGTCCCTGAACCGGTGTAGACTGATTTATTCAAAGAGGGCACCATCTGTGCCCTTCAAAGCATTTCCAGAGGCTGGGGGAGGCTACCCCTCCCCAGCCTGTTAAACCTATTTCCAAAGGGAGAGGGTGTAACACCCTCCTCCCAGAGGAAATGCTTTGTTCTGTCTTCCTGAGGCTGAACTGCCCAGACCCCAGGAAGGCAGAACCCTGTCTGTGAGGTGGCAGCAGCTGTGGCTGCAGTGCAAGCCTCAGAGAGCTGGTTTGCAGTACTGGGGTCCATAGTGGAGCTCCCAGGATGCATGGAATTGGCTCCCCATTGCCAGATTTGGATTGGGGGGACACTTCCATGATCTTAGACACCTTACATGGCCATATTCAGAGTTACCATTGTGTAGCTACATATAGGTGTTGACCTATATGTAGTGGATGCGTGTAATGGCGTCCCTGCACTCACAAAGTCCCAGGAAATGGCCCTGAACTATGTGGGGGCACCTTTGCTAGTGCAAGGGTGCCCTCACACTTAGTAACTTTGCACCTAACCTTCAGCAAGTGAGGGTTAGACATATAGGTGACTTATAAGTTACTTAAATAGTGTGTGCACTATTTCACGCAGGCTGCAATGGCAGGCCTGTGGAAGATCTTGTCTGAGCTCCTTATTGGTGGCAAAATAAATGCTGCAGCCCATATGGATATCCTGGAACCCCAATGCCCTGGATACCTTCGTTTCCATATACTAGGGACTTATAAGGGGGGTCCAGTGTGCCAACGGAAATTGGTAAATGAAGTTACTAGCCTATTGTGACAAATTTAAAAGCAGAGAGAGCATAAGCACTGAGGTTCTGATTAGCAGAGCCTCAGTGACACATTCAAACACTATACACACCACACACATTAGGCCATAAACTATGAGCACTGGGGTCCTGACCAGCAGGATCCCAGTGAGACAGGCAAAAACATACTGACATACAGGTAAAAATGGGGTTAACATGCCAAGAAAGATGATACTTTCCTACACCATTGCACGCCCCTCTGATGGTAGAAAGCTGCATCGGAGGGGCCCATATTTACAAGGAGACGTAACGCCACAAAAAATTGTATTACACCTCCTTGTAAATATGGAGCAGTGGTTAGCGCTCTTGGAGCATCACAAAAAGTGACTCTCCGGTGGCGCTAGGGGCTGTTAAATCTGCCTCCAAGTGTGTCATTTTAATACACTCATAAGGGTCGAGCAACAGCACCAGACATCGGAGGGACTCCTTGTCCCAGTGGACCCCAGGTGGGGGTCGAAGCCAAGAAGCAGAGCGCTAAAAGCACATCTGGGATCCCGCTGCACGGGATGCAGCCGGGCAAAGCCCAGTCCAAGGGTGGGCACTTCCGTGCCCGTCAGTGTCCGGAAGAGGCCGGGTCGGCCCACACCTCTTGAGAATAAGGTAGAGGCCTACAGTTTGACATCCTAAACACTCTTGTTTATAATTTGTGGTTTATCTGATCTTAACTAAAGGATCAGGAAGCGAAAAGCACATGGGAGCCTTGTAGCGGCAGCTACTTCATCTAAAATAGCCAAATCTCATTAAACCTCGAAGAGATTTTCTAACTGTCCCGCTAATGAAATTGACACCTTAATTGAAGAGGTTGAGTCTCTGTTGAGTTGAGTCGCCAAGAGGCCAAATAGCGTCTCTCTTTCATCCTTTTTTAGGCCTAAAATGCCCAAAAAGGATAATTCAGCTAGCTCTACAGATCCCGCTTCAAACTTGTTAGCATCAGAGGGGTCTGATGGCGCAGTTGATCCAGAGGCCGAAAGACAACATCCCATGCAAACAATAGACGTGGGTGTCACTAACAGAACCACTGTAGTGCATGGTATACTTTGTTCTAATCGATTATTCTTACTGGGAGATTTTGATCATCATCCAGAGGAAGGCTGTTCGGATCCTAATTTGGAACTATGCAGCAGGCATATTAGAGGTGGAAACTTTCAGATCGAAGTTGTCAACCTAATTACAGATATAAAACAAGAGGTAAAGGACCTAAAACTAATGCTGATGGAGGTTCTTGTCTTACTTCTTCTGGAGGTAAAGAACAGGGCTGGGGAGACCCCCCCGGAAAAAGTCTTACATCCACCCTGCCTACCCTTAAAGAGTGGAGGAATGTACCCGGCGTAGGGCCTGACAAGTCACCAATCAGGCTAGGACCAACACTGGGAACCAGTAAAAAGGCCCGCAGGGTGTCTAGCTACAGAAGTCATTCTCTACAGCCCAGCTCCTGCATGGGTGAGTCATGGAATTTTCTCGCCAGGCAATCCATAGAAACTAATTATAATAGTGTCCGCTTAATATATAATTGCATAGTCCCAAAACTACCTACAAATACTCAGGAAGACAGCCTGTCGCTAAAAAATAAAGCTACCCATTGGATAAGACATGTCAGAAAATGTGGCTCCATCATACACTCAGACATTATCTCCGCCAGGCGTCATTAAGAAAGTCAGGTCATTGGGATATCATTGAGCTAGTCTTAGCCAGCCCTGATTTGGTAAAAGTCCTGATATCCCTGGAGGCCCGCAACCCACTACATAATAGATCAAATATTGTCCTCAGAACCAATTGGCCCGACTGGGGTACCCCAGCTAAGGAGCTATCTGTCACCCCCGAGAGTGGGGTCTCCACTACGGGCTACGTGGAACCAGCTTCTTCTTTAAGGGCTCATTCTGCGGCTACCACCTGGAGGGAACTTGAGACCTTGGGCAAGCAGAGGAGATCGCCAAAGAAAACACAAAGTTCTGACCTTTCAGACATTGATTGACTAAGAGAAACAGTAGCCCCCTTGAATACCATCTGATTGTATGAGGGCGGCAGTTTACACAGAGACCCGAATGGGCGCCCCCAGGAGATTATTACAGGGGGTGACATACAGGATGAGAGCCCAAATGTCGTTGATGATACTGTAAGATTGAAGTTAGCACCTTGTCCCAAGGCTGTCAGAAACATCGACTTAGGATTGAGGCCCTTTTACCCCTCATTAATTACATGGAATATAGCGAGGATACGGAACAAGATTGATGATCCTGATTGGGGTTCCCTCATTGATTCCTGTAGCATCTGCCTTCTTCAGGAACCATGGGCTACTACGAACATGCATAGACAGGGGTATATCTCATTCTGCAAGGAGGCCAACCCTTCACCAGCCGGGAGGGCAGGAGGGATTCTTATCACGTGGACAAAGATTTCCCAGGTAGGAATAGTGAAGGAAATTCATGTGGACTCAGCTGACATGTTGGCAGTTTCAATCAAGCCAAAACTGGGTCCCCTACTTCTGTGTGTCAATCTCTACAATAGACCAGGTCCCCCTAGTAAAACCTCAGAAACTATCTCCTTGCTAAATACCCTTGTGGCAGAACTACCTCACATTTTGTAATTATAGCTGGTGACTTTAATGCTTTTTTAGAGCCTAATTCCCTCTTTGATGAGTTAACTCAGGAAGAGGATGCAATATGGGGAATTCCATCTTTTTCCATCCTAAGTCTAGTTCAAGGGTGTTGCAGGTTATTGACCTGATGCTGTCGTATGGCCTATGGCCAGGGAATAGGCATTTTCCATTAGACACTCCAGCTCACCCTACCTTTTCCAGAGGGTCTTGTAATAGCCTGATTGATTATTGGCTCATCGATGTTGTGATTTGGCAGGAAATTAAGGACCTCAAAGTGGGAGAGCAATGTTACAGTGATCATTTTCCCCTTACGCTAGAGTGGAAGAGGTGGTTCTCTGACCATGGGATAAACCAACAAGAACAGGAGATTATGCTCCCCCTGGAGGTGGCAAGCAACCATCGTTTATTACGATGGGAAGCTTTTACGAACACAGGTGCATTAGTTGCCAGAATGCATGACTTAGTCTCTAGTTACACAGTTGCCCTTGCTTCCAATCCTTACTCTCCAGACCAGATTATGGTAAAACATGCTGAGCTTTTTGCTTCCCTAAAGGCCCTCTTTATCAGGTATAATAGGGGAAGCGGGAGGCACAAACAAAATAGATGTTTTAACAACATTTGCAGGAGGGCCAAGTGTGGCTTTGTGGAAGTGGTTAGACAACTGAATAGACCAGCAATAATCTTGGCAAGGTGCGACTATGCTGCTGCAATCAAGTCCAGTAAGGCGCAGTGGGCAGAGGACATATGGCAAGAACTGCTGATAGCAGCCAAGCGTTCCAATGTAAAGCAATTTTGGTCCCTGGTTTCCCACAATGGACTAAACTCAAGCTCTAGGACTAACTGCCACATCACTGCAAAAAACTGAAATTAATATTTTACTAAACTTTACAGTCAGGAGTTTGTTTCCTCAGCTGACATAAAGAGTCTAGACATGGATAAGATTGATGGGGCAGGTTCTATTATTCAGTTCACTAGAAATTAAAGCTAGGCAGCCATTATGACCCAAAAACCAGGGAAGGCTACTGGGCTAGACAGGATACCCTCTGACCTGTGGAAGTCTGATCTGAAATTATGGGGCCCTTATATTAATCAAGTATCAAAAGCTATCTTGGAGAGCAAGATCCTCTCCCCCTCCTGGAAAGGTGCAATAATCATCCCTATCCACAAGAAAGGAGACAAAACGGCTCTGGATAATTACAGACGGATTAGCCTTTTAGGTAATCCCCAGAAGATATTTTTCCATCAGATCTTGGGTAGGTTTAGAGCTTGGATAGAAGAGAATGGGGTTCTAAGTCATCTGCAGGCGGGCTTTAGGCGGAAGACGGCCAAGGTAGACAAAGTCAAGTGGAAAGTGGTGGACCTGGGCAGCTGTAGGTTGTTCATCGCCTTTGTAGACCTCAGATCTGCCTTTGATTTGGTCCCCCGGTTTAAGCTATGGGAGATCTTGGGTAAAATTGGAGTCCATGTCCCTCTGCTAAACTTGATTAAGGATGGAAAGCTATCTGATGAGTTCCCAATACAGAAAGGTGTTAGACAGGGCTGTGTCTGGCTTCTACTCTCTTCTTACTTTTTATAAATGCATGTATTCCATATCTATTCGACAGGTTAAACAACGCCCCTAAATTGGGTGGGATAAAGACACTGTGCCTGTTGTTTGCTGATGATATCCTGCTCTTTTCCCAAACTGCTTTTGGATTATCCAGGCTTCTGGAGACATTTTCAAGGTTTTGCAGGGATCATAGCCTTCACATAAATAGCACTAAAACTAAATGTATGGCACTTGGTGATCCAAAATTCAGACTAAAGAAAAGCATAGTGCTGGATGGCAAGGCCCTTGAATGTGTAATTGATTTCAACTACTTGGGAGTCAGATTAGAAAATTCCCATAAATGGTCAGCACATTTGACAAAATGTACCATGTCCCTTAAACAAAGACAGGGGTCATTTTGAGATTTGTTGCTAGAACGCATATCTTTTCCTTCTCACCAGCCATAGAAATTTATACAACATAAGCCACAGCGGGGGCCTTGTATGGTGCTGAGCTATGGGGCCATGGTAAACACTTCAATATAGAAATAGCACAGATATCCTTCATTAAGGCCCTGTTAAAGGTTCCGTTGAGTTCTCCTACCTTGCCAATCTGAATGGACTTGAACCTGCACTCTATTGCAGATATTGCTGCCTTGAGGCCGTTGCAATACTGGATTCGGATCTGGTCCACAGCAGCACTAGATCCTTATAGGACATGGCTAGGAGAGCTCCTGAGAGACTCCCAGGTTGGAAAAATCCCATGGTGCAGCTATGTAAAAAGCGTTTTCTTCAAACTTGGGTTGGGTTCCTACTGGTCTGATCCTTCACATCTTCCAAAAAATGCTTTGCAGAACTTGAAGGACGCATACTGGGTTGGTGTGCAAACGTCAACATTAGCAGCTGTCCGGTCGGGTAGTATGACTGACAGATTTTTATCATTTAAGTGTCATTATGAGTTGGAGCACTTTTTTAATATTATATTACATCCTGTGGCATGTGCACTTTACACTAGATTTAGAATAGGATCTTTACTAATATGTGATCTTACTTCTAAGTGGAACAATCTGCTGGTCCAATAGACCTTTGCCGATGGGGTGTAACATTAGGGAACCAATCAGCCATGTCCTATTCCATTGCCCCACATATAAAAAGCAAAGGGCCTGTTGGATAAAACCTCTCTGCAATACCCTGGGCATCAAGGATTGTCATCTGGCCCTTAAGATTTGCAGAACTAGTACTCACGGGCCTCTGGTGTGCACAGTGTCAAAGTTCTTAGCAGCAATATGGCACACCAGAGTAAGATTTTTAAACGTTAATACACTTGTTCTACCAAAATGACAGAAACCGTGTTTTTTGATCAAATTTTTATATTGCTTATTATTAGTTTTTGGTTTACATATGTATATTATATCAGGTGTCATGCTTTTATTTAGGGTAGGAGAGTGTAATTCCCTTAGAAATTTTAACCTACCAGGTAAAACTTTAGTGTTCTGTCTGTATGACCTAGATTACAATCCTTAATCAACTTTCATGGTATAGGTCCACAAACTTTCAAGAATAATCAAGACATATGTATATGCTGACAGAGCACCTAGTGTGCGATTTTTATGCCCTGTGCTCTGGTTATGTGGAACCTATTATCGTGAGGATTGTATTGTATTTTATTTGTTGTACGATGAACTATGGTTTTATATGTGTATATCCAGTGCTTTTATGGCATTTGTTGCTGAAATAAAGCTCAAATGATGATGAGGAATACACTCATAAGACACCATCAATACTAGGGCAAGGAAAGAGGAAAACAAAATGCCTTTGGGGGCTATTTCACACCTTTCTCATGTAAACTTTGTGTGCTGCCAGATGGCTGCTGGTTACTCTGCATTCCCTTGCATAACCCAACCTCAGCAAATTATCGAGATGAAGGGGTGAGAGAATCAAATAGTAATAAACGAAAAAGGTATGCCAGAGCACCACAGTAAAGAAGGGGTTTGAAGCTCTGAAATGGGAAAAACACAGCAGCAAGAGGATGTTAGCTTGCAACAAACATTGACTAATCCTGTAGGTCTCGCCTTTCAAGAGCGATTGGCTTTGCCAATGTGTTTAAGCCATGTTGTACACCGACGTGGCTACTGTTCAGCATGGCTGAAAGTTAATGGCGTAAAGGAGAGTGGCATGGTATAGAGTGGCGTGGCATAGACTGTCATGGAGTGGCGTGCAGTGTCATACAGTGGTGTGGTGTAAAGTGCTGTAGACTTGCAATGCATAGAATCTCATCAAGAGGTGAGACTTGGAGCATCGTAGCGGGAGTAGAGTGTTGTAGGGTGGAAGGGTGTGGAATAGAGTGGCACAGAGTAGAGTGGCATTGTAGAGTGTTGAGGTGTTAAGCAGCGCGGAGGTACATAAAGTGGTGTAGAGCAGAGTAGATTTTCAAAGAAAGGAGTGGCATAGAGTGCAGTAGTGTAGTAGAGTGGAAAGGCATAGACTGGAGTAGGGTGTTGTGGAGTAGAGTATTGTTGAGTGGCATAGAGTGGAGTGGAGTAGAGTGGATTAGTGTGCCACAAAATAGATTGGAATAAAGGGGCATAGAATGGCATAGAGGGAGTTGTGTGGAGCATTGCAGAGTTGAGCAAAGTGTGGTAGAATAGAAAAAAATGGAAAAGCGTTTAATAGAGTAGAGTGTCATTCAGTGGTGAATCATGGAGTGTAAAGCCATAGACTGGAGTGTCATTGAGTGGAGTAGAGTGGCCTATAATGAAGTGGCAAAGAGTACAGTGGCGCAGAGTAGATTGGTGTAGAGTGCTGTGGCATAGAGTGCATTGGTTGTGAGTAAAGTGGTGTAGAATGCATTGGTCTAGAGTGCAGTGATATTGAGTGCAGTGGTTCAGAGTAGAGGGCAGTGGCATAGAATAGAGTGGTGAAGAGTAGAGAGGTGCAGAATGAAGGGGTGCAGAGTAGACTGCAGTGGTGCAAAATGCAGTGGCACAGAGTAAAGGGACACAGAGTGCACTTATGTAGAGTGCAGTGCTGCAGGATAAAGTGGAGTGGTACAGGGTAGAGTAGAGTGGCGTACAGTAGAGTGGACTGGAGTAGAGTGCAGTGGTGTAAACAGACATAGAGTGCAGTGGTGCAGAGTAGATTAGGGTGACACAGAGTGGATTTACGTAGGGTGCAGTGGCATAGAGTGTTGTGGCTTAGAGTGCAGTGGTGTAGAGTTCAGTAGAGATGAATGGTTCAGAGTACAGTGCAGTGATGCAGTGTATGGTGGCATGGAGTTCAGTGGCAGATTTTGAAGTGTTGTTCATTTGTTCTTTGCTAATTCAAATATATTCTGAAATGTCTACACAGTTCTTTACAGAAACTAAAATCTTGTTGTGTGCTAGAAAAAATAACATCCTACAGCCTTCCTCATTACACCCCCAATAGCCAGCGTGACTGTCACATAGATCCTCTCACTGTGAAGTCAGAGAAAGAATGGCAAACTCCAAACTCCCTTGGAAGACAAAGTCTGGAGTTTGACCTCTGTCTTTGAATGCACTGCAATTGAGAAGAACAAGATATAACGGCCTATTTACAGAAATCAAAGTCTGGTGGAAGGATACAGTAAGCAAGAGATGCTCTACGGGAGGGGCAAATTCAAGGTGGACAGCCTGAAAAAATGAAATCAACAAATATGAACCAAGCAAATACGGGTTACAAACCATAAAGCTAATGCTAAGGTATGGGCGAAATGCATTCCCAGGGAGAATATCCCCATGATGTCTTGTTGCAAACCAGATAGCTGCGCTGTCTTGTAGGCTTTGATCTAAAAAGGGCCAGGAATGGTGGAGGAAGGGCAGGGGCTGGAGCCAAGTGAGAAGCTGTGTTAACCATGCTGAGCATCCAGGAGTAATCTTTACAAAATGAGTGAAAGTGAGAATTAATAATAATGTGATCATCTGTTTTAGAACCGTCGCTGGAAATGGAATGATGGTTCCATGTACAACTACAAAGCCTGGCTCAGTGGTCAACCAGATAATCACAAGGGAGATGAGCATTGTGGTGAACTTAGCTGCAGTGGTGGTGAGTATGGATGACATTGGCTTGTCAGTTCAGTAGGCACATTTGTTACCCGTAGTAGCACATTTTGCTGCATTTCAGACCAAAAGGTTTATCCCTCATCCTGTAAATGGCATTGCAAATCTCTAGAGTCCCATACTAGGAGGCCTACTATCCACCCAAGACCAGACTAAGGGGCATATTTATAATGCCCTAGCACCACCTTGAGCCACAATAACGTAATTATTTTTGACGTCACTGTGGTCCAAAGAGGCCGAAATCCCAGTGCCCTATTTATGCATGAATTGTGCCACTCTGTCACCCTTTGCGCTACATTATGCCTGTGCCAGGCACAATGTATGCAAAGGGGGAGTTCCCCCGTTATGTGGGGCCGGAAAAATGGCGCAAGGAAATCTATGAGATTTCCTTGTGCCATTTTTTACGGCACTTTCAATGCTTGCTCATGAGCAGCCGTTAGAAGGGGGCTTCCATTATTTATAATGGGCCCCTAGGTACTCTGCAGGAGTAGCGCCAACATTTTGGTGCTACTCCTGCAGAGTACATCAATACGGTCATATCCTGCGCTATGGTGCACTGTAATTTAAATACGGCGCAGACATGGTGGCGATAGGGGGGTGCTAAGGAGCGCAGCAAAAGTGGCACTGCACTCGGTGCAGCGCCACTTTCCATAAATCCATCCTTAATTGCTGTATGCGTGAAATGCAGCTGTCTCCAGTCAGACACTAGCCTTTCCAAGTCAGTGTGAGAGATGCATAACTAATATATAGAAGAACTAAATATCAGGATGCCTGTACATTGAACATAAAAATATAATAATTGTTAGAAATGGGGTCTCTAGTTGGCAGAGGTATACACCTTTGTCCAATTAGCTATCTTAATCCTAGTCAGAGTAAGTCAAACACAACACAAATTATCCTGTGCCCATCCTCTGGTTGCTTGGCACTGAGCAGTCCGTCTTAATTTAGAAGGCAATGTGTAAAGTATTTGTGCAATAAATCATACAGTAACACAGTGAAAACACCACAAAAATACACCACACAGGAGAAAAATATATGATATTTATCTGGTTAAATTAAGGTCAAAATCCAATAAACACAAGTTGAGATATCACTTTTGCAAATTTAAAGAGTCTTAAGTCTTAAATATCAACAGTTGTCTCTTGATTGGTTTGCCACACACGAAGACCGCAGAGGAGGAGATGCCTGAAAACATAGGGTGTGTGTCAGATTTTTCGATGTAGCACAGATGATGCGTCGTTTCTTTCCACGCTGCAAGGGGCTTTGTGTCATTTTTCGGCGTGCAGTCTTGGATCCTCACTGCGATGCGGGGATCTTTGTGGTGCCCAGGGACGATGCAGGGAAATCCTGGGCGTGCGGGAAGAAGTCACAGGTGTTATGTCGGTCTGGTATGGCAGATGCTGCGTCGATTTTCCACTCGGGAAATCGGCTGCTGCATTCCGGCTCAGCTGTGTGTGTCTCTGGTTGTCTGGGTGAAATGCACAAGGGCGCTGTCAGCCAGCCCAGCCCAGACGTCGATTGGAGATAGGCTGTAAGGTACAGAAGGATTTTAAGGGCAAAGAAATGCTCACTTTCTAAAAGTGGCATTTCTAAAGTAGTAATATAAAATCCAACCTCACCAATAAGCAGGATTTTCCATTACCATTCTGGCCATACTAAATAGGACCTGGTTACCCCTTTGTGATCAGAATCTGCCACTCAAAGAGTATATGAGGGTAGCCCTAATTCTATCCTATGAAAGTAACAGACCTCACAGTAGAGGAAAAACAAATTTAGGAGTTTTCCACTACCAGGACATGTAAAACACACATGTACATGTCCTGCCTTTTGCCTACATAGCACCCTGCCCTCGGGGTTACCTAGGGCCTACATTAGGGGTGACATAAGTAGAAAAAGGGGAGTTTAAGGCTTGGCTAGTACTTTTAAATGCCAAGTAGAAGTGGTAGTGAACCTGCACCCACAGGCCTTGCAATGGCAGACCTGAGACATGGTGAAGGGGCTACTTTTGTGGGTGGCACAATAAATGCTGCAGTCCCACTAGTAGCATTCAATTTACAGGCCCTGGGCACAGGTAGTGTACTTTACCAGGGACTTACACGTAAATCAAATATGCCAATTGGGAATGAACCAAGGTTACCATGTTTAAGGGAGAGCGCATATGCACTTTAGCACTGGTTAGCAGTGGTAAAGTGTGCAGAGTCCTAAAACCAACAACAACAGTGTCAGAAAAGTTGAGGGAGGCAGGCAAAAGTTGGGGGATGACCACCCTAAGGATGTCCAGTCTAACAATAATGCTGTTGATTTTGTTATTATCCAGTATATATGATCTGCACTAGGCAGGCCATTCTTGTGGGGAAAGCCTGTTTTCAAAATCTAACATATTAATCCAGACGTCGCTGGCTGAAATTATTGAGATTGTCTGACAAAAGGACGCATTAGATCGGTATTTTTCTTAATTATTTTGAACTACAATTATGATTGAATTATTTGTGTGTTTGTGCTGTATGCGTGTGTGTGTGTGTGTGTGTGTGCACCCTTTAAGCCGGTCCCTATCCTATCACAAACATTCAGCATTGTTTTGATTCAGTTTCCTTATTTCATTCCACATGATAAGGATGATGATGAGGAGGTATTTAAACCTCACCTAAAACTGCTACAGGCCTTTATTTGGACCTTCATAATGGCAGTGGCCTAGACACCATGCCTGCGGCGGCCCTGTAATAACATCATGGTTCACCTACAGAGGAAAGTGCTTCCTTTGTGATCATCACTTGCAGGGTTCTTTAAGCAGCCAATCCCTACACTGGAAATGACAAACAAACATACTCATGGAAATCCTGCATCCGTGACATCTTCTTCCGCACCTCTCTTTCCCCTTTAATGATGCCCTTGTGGATGGCATTCTGGATGCCTTGCTCAAGACTTTCTCTTCTCCAGTGATTAGCTATCAAATTGTTTTGCATCACAGGCCAGCTCTTGGGGACCTTACTTTCCAGGCAAAGCATCCCATGCCAAAGAATTTTGTGGTGTAGCCCTTGTAATCCAAGGTTATTCCTAATGCCTTGCCTACAATTCTTCCTGATTCAAAGAATTTGGCTACTTCTGCCAAGGTAATCATTTATAATTTGCAGACATGCCTGGATGCGCTCTTTGTGATTCTTGGGAGATGTGTAAGCTACTTTATAAACATGCTGTTTGTTGACACGACTATTTGGTGCCAGTGCCAATTCTGCTCTGGAAACGTTGAAGCAGAGATGGGCTCTAGCATGCTCGTAGGTTCTACCTTCCCCAGCATACCATTTTCATCAGTAATCTCTGAGGTTTTGTGGCAACTGTATGGGTCTCCCCTTATGTTAGAAGCAGATGTCACATCCCATGAACACTTTTGGAGCTAATAGGTAGATCTGATAAATAAGGTATTGGGCAGAAGTAGTTGTCTTTCTCCTCCTGCTCTGGTAATGCATCAAAATCGCTTTAGTTTGACTTTGGAATAACAGGAGTGCCCAGTCGGAGCAACGGTGCATTCACCATTGTCTGAGGGATACTCTACTTGCAGCGTCTTGCCTGGAGGAGGAGGTGTCGCTTGGAATGAGGGCAGGAGCCTTTAAATTTCACTTCGCACTCCCGTTACCGCGGGAAGCGCGTCTTGCCTGGAGGAGAAGGTGTCGCTTGGAACGAGGGCAGGAGCCCTTTAAATTTCACTTCGCGCTCCCGCGGGAAGCGCGTCTTGCCTGGAGGAGAAGGTGTCACTTGGAACGAGGGCAGGAGCCCTTTAAATTTCAGTTTGCGCTCCTGCTACCGCTCAGCGCCTGACTGAGGCTGGGCTGGGCCACCCCCCTGACATCCTACTTTCAGAGGGCTGTAAGGAGAGGATTTTGACTTGCAGCTGTGCCGGTTCTGTGGACAGAGGATCTTGCTGACTTCTTGCGAGGTAGGGGCAGGAACCAGGCACCCCTCGCCCACTGGTCCTTGGTGTTTGGGGTGGGGACAGCCCCTTTAAGACTCTTTGCGCACCCGCTGCCGTGGGTCGTGCTTATTGGATTTTGCTGACTTCTTGTGAGGTAGGGGCAGGAACCAGGCCCCCCTCGCCCACTGGCCCTTGGTGTTTGGGGTGGGGACAGCCCCTTTAAGACTCTTTCCGCGCCCGCTGCCGCGGATCGCACTTATTAGATTTTGCTGACTTCTTGTGAGGTAGGGGCAGGAACCAGCCCCCCCCGCCCACTGGTCCTTGGTGTTTGGGGTGGGGACAGCCCCTTTAAGACTCTTTCCGCGCCCGCTGCCGCGGATCGCGCTTATAGATTTTGCTGACTTCTTGCGAGGTAGGGGCAGGAACCAGGCCCTCTCGCCCACTGGTCCTTGGTGTTTGGGGTGGGGACAGCCCCTCCAAGACCCTTTGCCGCGGGACGCGCGCGGGACCGTCCCATGCCCGTCTGCGACTATAAGAGGCTGGGCCAGGCCATTCCCCTTCTTTTTTGCTCCTGGGGGTTCCTCTGTTTGCTTGCCATCTGCAGCAGGGGTTGTGGAGTGTACAAATCATCGTATGGTCCGGGGTTTCTAACAGTACCAAGATGGGCTCGTTTGCATCCCAATAGTTTGGGATTCACTCCAAGGCCCCAAGATTCTACCACTGTCATTCCCAATCCCAAGGGCAAAAGGAAACGTAGGGAGCCTGTCATTTTAAATAAACGTACCAGGACCCTGAGTCCCCTCCATCCGACTCAGCTCTCTAATAAGGTCATGGATCCATCCTCCTCGCTTCTCACCAGCGACCAACAGTTAAAGGAGTCTATTAGGGTTCTCATAAGAGAAGAGATCTCCAAGTTGCTTCTTCCAATTGCAACCCGCCTTCAAACAATAGAGGAGAAACTAGAAGTTTTTATTAAGACCCAGAAGCCAGTACCCTCTACCACTATAGACACCCAACCCTGTTCGTACCATTCTATCCTACTCACAAGCAGGTTAGTGTTAATAGACGACCTGCCCTAATGAGCAAGAGACACTTTCCCTCTTTAAATCAAGATTCAACCAGTCCTGCCAGAGTACCAAATACTTTGATTATATCTCCGCTGATGGCTCCTGTCCATCCCCCAGAAAGGATATTCCTTCCGTTAAATCCAGTGCCTAGTATTTGTACCTTTAATCCTACTTGTGATCACGTTCTCTCTGGCTCCTTGCAAAGGACCCAGACCATTGGTCCAATTGGAATAAGAGCATTGCAACTCCCCCCGGAGTCATGCCCATATGTCTTGGTTATTTCTAATGTGCCTGTACTTAAAACCAAATCCCTGGAATCTTTTATTGAGCTCAAAAACAAGGTTATTCATTGGTTACATCTTAATGCGGGGTTTGCATTCTCCATGACATCCTCGATCTTGATGGTGAGAAGGGTTGGGTGGGTGGGTTTTCTAGAAAAGATCGGAACAGGGGACTGTATTGTCATCAATTTTGACTCCCCTGCTCTTGTACGGCAGCTTGCATTAAATGCAGATAGGCCATATCCCTCAGTAGGCATGGTCTCTCTGTGTAGACTTCAAGCATTCTATCCGTCCGTACGGCCATAAATAGGCAACCATTATTGTTTCGGAAAGTTTCCCATGACTTGAGACACGGTTCAGCCCTATTCTTGGTCCTAGACATCCATCGCTGTCACTCTCGGAGATAGATTGACTATGCGATGGCCCGCGGGGAGAGGATTCCTACACTCTTGCTTCTGAGCACACTAATTATACTGTCCCTAATGTTCTTACTTTAGCAATTCCATTGTCTTTGACGGACCCTGATAATCGGGGAACTTCTGAAAACACTTTTCATTCAGCCAATATGGAAAGGGCTCCTCATCCCACAATCACTTCTAGGGATCCAGGGCTCTATTGTTTAGATACCTCATTAGATATGATTTTATCAGGCCCAGCACTTTGTGAAGTGTACACCACACAGGACAACACAGATACAGGCAACTATATTCCCCCAAGGGAAGGTAGACATATCAAATCCAATGATCTTGCCAAAGTTCTTAGTTGGAATATAGCAGGGCTGGAAAGCAAAATGCAAAATCCGGAATGGGGTCAATTTATTGACAAACATTTACTATGTCTATTCCAAGAAACCTGGGCGACGGGTCCCAAACATAGATTAGGTTTTAGAAGCTATTGGGTTCCAGCTAGAAAGTCACCCTCTGGGAGACCTTCGGGAGGGCTACTTATATGTCTAAGTAGTTCTCTCAGAAGTAAAGCTGTAGCAAAAGATACGGGCTGCCCTGACCTACAGGCCCTATTGTTAACGATCCCCGAGGAGAAATCTTTACTAATAATTAATGTTTAAAACAGGAGTGAGGGCACCCTTGTAGATCACGATGCTCTATTTTTATTGGATAGCTTACTTAATAATATTTCTCACTTTATTCTGATTGGAGGGGACTTTAACGTTACATTTGAGCCCAACCCCCTGGTTCAAGAGCTATATCAAGAAGAGGATGCCTATTGGGGGATTCCACAGCTAGTCTCTAATAAAAGGCCAAGATTGAACAAAACAGCTCATTTAGTGGCTGATATTACAATAACTTATGGCCTTCGAGCCTGCAATGGTCGCTCCTGCTCTGACACAAATCTGCATCCCACTTTCAAACGAGGAAGGTCTAGAAGTCAGATTGATTACATACTCCTCGATATTCGACTGTGGGGCCATATGGTTGATATGAGAGTACAAGAGCATGAAGAGAGTGACCACGACCCATTGATTTTATCGACTAGAGGCCTATTCCCTTTACTTGAGACACCCCATTCTAAGCTTTATGCCCATCAACTAGCTTTATCAAATAATAGACAGAATATAAAATGGGAGTTTGTGACTACATCCCCTGAGCATCTTTCATCAACATACAATCTGCTAGCCAATCAAATGGAGAGTATGCTTCATTATAAAGAAGATGATGAGGGTGATAGGCTTTTAGCAGCCCACAGTAAATTGTTTGATTCCCTAAAACACCTTTTCACAAAAGAGATCACCAGTAATCCCAAGAAAAAGTGCCGGGCACGGTGGTTTAATAATTTATGTAGGGAAGCACAGCTCACTTTAATGAAAGCTCTAAAAACAGGCCAAGTTGAACCTATAAGAACAGCCAGAAAAGATTACAAGAACGAATGTACCAAGGCACGCAGAAGCTGGGAAGAGGCTAGATGGGTAGCTATCCTGGAAACCGCTAAATCAAAAGATACCTCCAGGTTTTGGAAATTAATAGCCGAAAACTGTGGAGACTCTGCCTCTGTACCTGGTACATCAATCCTTCCTGCAACCTGGGTTGAGCATTTTGGCCAATTATATGCAGGTCCTCCCGAGGTATCCTCTAGGTCCCTCGATGTTCCAATATCCCAAGACGCTACCCTGATCATATTTACTTTAGCTGAAACAAGTGCTGCTATAGATTCACTAAATTGTGGAAAGGCTCCAGGTCCTGATAAGATTCTGGGCGATTTATACAAGACAAGACCCGATATATGGGCTCCTTATCTCAACCGAATCTGCAATGCAATCGCAGCTGGAGCCCCTATCCCTCACTCATGGAAAGGGGCTGGGATAGTCCCCATCTTTAAAAAAGGTTGCCCCAATATTCCAGCTAATTATCATCCGATTAGTCTCCTGGACAATTTTCAAAAAATGTATGCTAAACACCTTTTGTGCCACCTCAATGAATGGATCCTGGAATCTAATGCCCTATCTAATCTACAAGCAGGGTTCAGACCTGCTGTGAGCACTATTGACCAAGTCCTGAGATTCCTGGCAATTAAATGGAAGAATGTGGACTTGGGGGGGGGAATCTGTATGTGGTCTTCATAGACCTGAGAGCTGCATTTGATTTGATCCCCAGGAACATGCTATGGTCAACACTCTCCAATATGGGGGTTCCTTCAGGTCTTTTGAGTCTTATCACCCGGCTTCATGACAACACCTATGCCCTAATTAGATGCGGCAAGGAGGGTGAGTTGACAGATCCTGTGGCTATTAATAGAGGTGTCCGGCAGGGGTGCGTTCTGGCTCCTACCCTTTTTTTGCTTTATATTAATAACTGTATCCGTTATTTGGAGAATTGCATAAACGACTCGCCCAAATTGGCTGGGGAAAAAATCCCCTGTTTATTGTACGCAGACAATACAATTCTGCTAGCTAAATCTCCCATGGGGATCCAAAATTTGGTTAACCAATTTTGTGCTTTCTGTAGGGATTTTGGGCTTGACTTCAATGCTAAAAAAACTAAACTTATGATATACAGCTCTTTAAGGAAACGACCATGTGTTAGAATTGAAATGAACTCAATACCGTTGGAGAAAGTGGAAGAGTTTGACTATCTGGGAATTAGATTATCGACCACAGGAAAATGGGAGGCAGCCATTGATAAAGGGGCACTTATCTTAAGTCAAAGAGGTGGGGCCCTAGTACGCAGGTCTAGAAAGGCTCTGAGTTCCCCTTTGATTATAATTGCCGAGATCTATAATGCCCAAATCCGTGCGGCGGCCCTGTATGGAGCGGAAGTCTGGGGATTACATAGAAGATTGGATATTTTACAAACAAAAGAAAACAACTTCCTTAGACAGGTTTCCCGGTTAGGGGTAGGTACCCCAATGATTCCTCTCAGGCTCGACTTAGGATTAAACAGCATCAAAACCATAGTGGCCCTGAGATCGCTTTCCTATTGGATCCACCTTTGGACAACTCCCGAACTCGAACCATACAGGGCAGAGGTGAGGGAACTCATTGCTACTCCTCAGGGCCCGACCAAAATCCAATGGCTGCAGGAGATGAAATCTGCTTGGGTTAAAATAGGTCTCTCCCATTACTGGGAACATCCGGAACTGATTCCCAATAACGCGAGACAACTTGTTAAAAGAAGATACTGGGAAAAAGCCAACGAAGATATACTGCGCCAAAACCGGCTGGGTATGCTAACAACAGAATTCCTCCAATTCAAACATGAACCTTGGCCTGAGACTTTTATGAACCTCCCCATGCCACCATATGCTCGTGCCCTTTATCTACAGCTTAGATATGGTTCCCTGCCTATTAATAATTACACGGCCCACTGGTCATCCAGCATCCCTTCAACTGATAGATGTATATCTTGCCCTCATTATAAAGAAACAATCAAGCATATTCTGTTCTTCTGTCCCTCAAACAAGAGCCCTAGAGGAGAGTGGATTATCCCCCTCTGTAAAAATCTATCACTGTTGGACAGAGCCAATGCCACCAGAATATGCAAATATGAAACATCCACACTGGTTGCCTCCTCAGTTACCAAATTTTTATCGGAGGCTTGGTGTATTCGCCGTAGGCTCATCACTGTGGAGGGCCCCTAGAGTTCTAGGTGGAGCCTTTGTTTGTTTATATAGGGAGATTTCAACAAGATCCATATTTCTTCATTCCTTCTTTTATTTTCTAAATTATGCCACGTACCCTGTCATTATTTTGAATTTATTAACTTATATGCGACATCCTTTTCTGTATTTTAGCAAGAATTTGCTACCTTTTTAGGAGCAAACTGAGACCGCACAAGCTTTCAGAGATGTTTTTTTTAATGTCAAAACTTGTTAATTGTAGTATTTTAAGTCCGATTTTAATCTTAGTTGTAAGGATTTTACTGAAATATTTTATATGCTAGTTGATTATTAGATTTTTATAGTATCTTGAATGACTGTTATTATGAATTATGATGAGTTATTGCGATTCCAATGGATTTTATACAACTATGTAAGACTGTGCTTTTCTTTTCAATTTTAAATAGTCCAAACTTTCTGGACCGAATGTATTTAAAATAAAAAAATAAAAATACTCTACTTGCATATTCCACATCTTTTGAATATCCCAGAGGCTAGACTGGATCCAGAAACTTCTGACATAGCTCTCCCACACTCGTAAGAGTGCTAGCTCCATGTCAAGGCCGGAAGGAAAGTAGTGCTGACATTACTGGACGATGTAATGCCTACCCTGTTGCCCTGACCTCACTTCCTTTGTTCTGCACCCTTTGGTGGATCCGGAGATTCTCTCCTCTGAACAGTTTACTTCAGCAATTCTCAAGGAAAAGAAATGTCACCCCCTAAGAGTCAGGGTTTAAGCCCTGTCACAATTGTGATCTGCATATGTCTATCACAGACACTCATGATGACTATCTATGGTATTTGGGTTCTACGTCTTGCTCTAAATCATGAGATCCATGCAAAAATATGAACCAGAAGGCAATCAAAGAGAGTGAGCACAAGCTTTTATGGTTCACAGTGCCCACTGAAATCTGCATCATTCGCCGTCCAAATCTCCTTCCGGCTCCTTGTAGGGGGCTGGCCTGGCTTATAGTGGGTACCTTGTGGTACTTACACCCTGTGCTAGGTCCAGTTATCCCTTATTAGTAGAATAGAGGCGTTTCTAGCAGCTTAGGCTGATAGAAGGTAGCTATGGCAAAGCAGCTTTGGCTGAACTAGGAGACATGCAACGCTCCTACTATACCACTTATATCATATAGCACAATATCATAAGAAAACACAATACTCAGTGTTACTAAAAATAAAGGTACTTTATTTTTATGACAATATGCCAAAAGTATCTCAGTAAGTACCCTCAGTTAGAAGGTAAGTAATATACACAAGTTATATGTACACAAACCCAAAACAGGTAAGTAATAGTAAGAAAAGTAATGCAAACAGTGTAGAATTACAATAGGATGCATAAGGTGAACATAGGTCTAGGGGCAACACAAACCATATACTCCAAAAGTGGAATGCAAATCACAAATGGACCCCAGACCTATGGGAGCTTGTAGAGGGTCGCTGGGAATGTAAGAAAACAGTCAGGGTGTCCAAGCTACCCCACCCCAAGACCTTGAAAAGTAGGAGTAAAGTACCCCTACTAACCCAAAAGGACACAATAGTCATGATAGGGGGATTCTGCAAGAACCACAAACACCAGCAAAGCACTGAAGACGGGTTCCTGGACCTGAGAACCTGCAGGGCAAGGGGACCAAGTCCAAGAGTCGCGATAGTGTCCGGGGGGGGCAGGAGCCCAGGAAACCCCGGATGAAGGTGCAAGAAGGCTGCCTCCGGATGGAAGAACCCTAGGATTCTGCAACAACGAAGAAAGCTAGGAACTTCTCCTTTGGATGGAAGATGTCCCTCGTTGTGCTGGAGGTTTCAGAAGTGTTCCCACTCAGAAATTCCACAAACAAGCCTTGCTAGCTGCAAGGGTTGCAGTAGAGGTTTTTCGGTGCTGCTGGGGACCAGGAAGGACCAGGATGTCGCGCCCTGGAGGAGGCGACAGAGGGGGCGGTCAGCAACTCAGAGAGCCCCCACAGAAGCAGGCAGCACCCGCAGAAGTACCAGAGCAGGTACCTAGAAGATTTGTGGACCAGAGCTGGCTCAGAGTCACAAAGGAGGGTCCCACGACGTCGGAATCCAACTCAGAGGGTTGAGCACTGCAGGACAGTGTGCCGGGGACCCAGGCTAGGCTGTGCACAAAGGAATCCTTGGAGAAGTGCACAGAAGCCGGAGCAGTTGCAAATCACGCAGTACACTGATTTTCAGTCTAGCGTGGGGAGGCAAGGACTTACCTCCACCAAACTTGGACTGAAGGATCACTGGACTGTGGGAGTCACTTAGATATAGCGCCTGTGTTCCAGGGACCACACTCGTCAGGATGAGAGGGGACCGAGAGGACTGGTGATGTAGTCTTTTCGTGCCTGCATCAGCAGGGGGAAGATTCCGTCGACCTACGGGAGATTTCTTCTTGGCTTCCAGTGCAGGGTGAAAGCAGAGAGCCCCCACAGCATGCACCACCAGGAAACAGTTGAGAAAGCCGGCAGGATAAG